>NW_006408530.1:8951870-8953547 GCF_000296735.1 Chrysochloris asiatica | reverse complement strand
AGGCTCTCTGCTCCTGTAAAGATTTACAGCCTCGGAAACCCTGTACAGGGTCACTATGAGTCGGAACCGACTCCATGGCACATAACAACAACAACAAAAGGAAGATGAATTTATACCATTATTATTCAAATTTATACACCAACCACCACAGTCAAGATGATGAAACGGAAGAATTCTACAAACTTCTTTAGATTGAAATTGATCAAGCATCCAATGAAGATGCATTTATAATAGCTGTTAATTGAAATTCAAAGTTGGAAACAAGGAGGAAGGATTGGTATCTGGAAAATATGATGCTTCTGATAGAAACAATGCTGGAGAGCGTATGATAGAATTTTATAAGACCAATAATTTATTCATTGAAAAATATTCAAAAACATAAGCAGCAACTAAACATGTGAACTTCACCAGATGGAATACCCAGTAATCAAATTGACAGCCATCTATGGGAAGAGACAAAAGAGAAGTTCCATGTAATTTGTCAGACAAGGTCATTGGCTAGCAGTGGAACAGACCATCAATTGTTCATATTCAAGTCCATACTCAAGCTGAAAATTTTAAAGTAAATCTACAAGAGTCAAAATAAGACCTTGAATATATCCCACTTGAATTTAGAGATTTACCAAGCACAGAGTTGATGCATTAGACAATAATCATAGAAGACCAGAAGAACTGAGTGATGACATCAATAATATCATACAGGAAGAAAGTAAAAGGTCATTAAGACAAGAAAGAAAGAAAAGATCAAAATGGATGTCAGAAGAAACTTGTTCTTGAACATAGAGAAGTTAAAGCAATAATAAGAAATGATGAAGTAAAGGGACTGAACAAAAAACATTTCTAAGGGCAGCTCGAGAAGACAACGTCAAATATTTTAGTGAAATGTGCAAAGACCTGCAGTTAGGAAACCAAAATGGACCAATATGCTTTGCATCTAGCTGAAAGAACTGAAGAAAAATACAAGACTTGGGTTGCATTTTTGACATATTGTGTGGGTAAAATATCAAAATGATGTAGGAAACATCAAAATGTGGAAGGAATGCACAGTTAATATACCAAAAAGAATAATTGGTCGATGTTCAGTTATTTCAAAAAAAAGTAGCTTATGATCAAGAACAATTGATACTGAGGGAAGAAATCCAAGCTGCACTGAAGGCACTGATGAAAATAAATGTCTCCAGGAATCTAAAGAATGCAAATTGAAATATTTCAACTAATTTATGTAGCGCTTGAGACATTCACTCATCTATGTCAAGAAATTTGGAAGACAGCTTCTTGGCCAATCAACTGAAAGAGATCCATATTTGTGCCAATTCCAAAGAAAGATGACCCAACCGAATGTGGAAATCATTGAATAATATCATTACTATCTCATGCAAATAAATTTTTGTTAAAGATAATTTAAAAACAGTTGCAACAATTATTGACATGAAGTTGCCAGAATTCCAAGCCAGATTCAGAAGAGGGATTCCACAGAACTAGGGATATCATTGCTGACATCAGATGGATCTTGGCTAATAGCAGAGAATACCAGAAAAATGTTTACATATGCTTTATTGACTATGCAAGGGCATTCAATTGTGTGGATCATAACGAACTATACATAATATTGCAAAGAATGGGTATTCCTGAACACTTAATTGTGCTCAGGAGAAACCTATACATAGACCAAGAAAC
>NW_006408530.1:8948043-8950100 GCF_000296735.1 Chrysochloris asiatica | reverse complement strand
CTCCCATAAAGATTTGCAGCCTCAGAAACCCATGCAGGGTCACTATGAGTCAGCACTGACTCCACAGTGCACAACCACCACCATGATATTAATGATATTGTTTGATGATTGCCCCATTCAGTTCAGTTGTGATAGGAACAAATATAAATCTCTTCCAATTGTTTGGCTAGATAGCTTTCTTCCAAATTTCTTGGTTTAGATGAGTGAGTGTATCCAGTGCTGCATTAGTTTGTTGAACAATTTCAATTTGCATTTCATCAAGTCCTGGAGGTTTTTTCTTTGCCAATGCCTTTAATTGACTTTGGACTTCTTCCTTCAGTACCATTGGCTCTTGTTCATATAATGCCTCTTTAAATGTTTTAACATCAACCATTTATTTTTGGTACAGTGACTGTGTATTCCTTTTGTCTCCTTTTGATGCTTTCTGCATCATTCACTATTTTGCCCAATTATTTGTTGTTGTTGTTAAGTGTCATCAAGTCGGTTCCAACTCATAGCAACCCCGTATCAGATTTCCAAGGCGTGGCTGATGAGTTTGAACCTCCTACCTTGTGGTTTAAACGACCTCGCGGTCCAGCTCATTATATGGCGGTGCCATACCAGCACTCGATTTTCCCCCATAGATTCCTTCAATATTGCAAGGGGAGGCTAGAATTTTCTCTTCTGTTCTTTCAGCTTGAAGAATGCTGAGCTTGCTCTTCCTTTTTGGTTTTCTAACTCCAAGTCTTTGCACATTTCATTATAATATTTGACTTTGTCTTCTTAAACTGCCTTTTCAAATTTTCTGTTCAGCTCTTTTACCTCCTCATTTCTTCTATTTGCTTTAGCATCTATACTCTGGAGAGCAAGTTTCAAGAATCTCTTCTGACCTCCATTTTCTTTCTTTCTGGTCTTCTTAATGACCCTGCACTTTCTTCCTATATGAGGATCTTGATGTCATTCTACAACTCTTTTCGTCTTCCATTATTAGTGTCTAATGTACAATGTGATATTTTGATTATCATGGACTTGTTTTAATTGTCTTCAGCTTCAGCCTGAACTTGCTTACGATAATTGATAGTCTGACCCTGGGTTTGTTTTGACTGATGATATTGAGCTTTTCCATTGTCTCTTCGCACATGTGTAGTCAATTTAATTTCTGTGTGAGGTCCATGTGCATAGTTGTTTTTTATTTTCTTTTAAAAAGGTATTTCCAATGAATAAGTCATTGGTCTTTCAAAATTATATCTTGTGATCTCCAGCATCATTTCTGTCACCAAGGACATATTTTCCAACTACTCATCCTTTTTCTTTGTTTTCAACCTTCACATTCCATTCACCAGTGATTATCAATATATCTTGAATGCATGTTTCATCAATTTCAGACCGAAGAAGTTAGTATAATTGTACAAGTTCATCATCACTTTCTTTAGTTGGTGTGTAAATTGGAATAATAATAGTATCAATTAGTTTTCCTTGTGGTGGTGATGGTGGTGGTGTGCCATAGAGTGAGTTCAGACTTATAACTAATCTGTATAGGGTTTCCAAAACTGTAAATCTTTATGGGAGCAGAAGGCTTCATCTTTTTTCTGTGGAGAAATGGGTAGTTTCAAACTGCTGCCCTTATAGTTATCAGCCCAGCTCATAATCCACTGCACTACTAGTGCTCCCAGACTTCCTTTGAGGAGTATGGATATTACCTTATTACAGAGAGCACTGTATTTCAAGATAGATCTTCAAATGTTCTTTTTGATGATGAATATGACACCGTTCCTCTCGAATTTTTCATTTGTGTCATATTAAACTATATGATTATCAGATTTGAAATGGTTGATACCAGTCCATTTCAGCTCACTAATACCTCAATCTTTATGCATTCCATTTCATTTTTGACAACTTTCAGTTTTCCTAGATTTATACTTCGAACATTAATTCTGATGATTAATGGATATTTTCAATACTTTCTCTTCATTTTGAGTTTTGCCCCATCAGCAAACGTAGGTCCCGAAAGCTTTCTGCACTCACATGGTAAACTGTACTTTGAGGAGGCAGTTCTTTCCCAGTCATATTTTGATTGT
>NW_006408530.1:8942122-8947313 GCF_000296735.1 Chrysochloris asiatica | reverse complement strand
TTTTGGTTTTATATATTTTTTATGCCATCTTTGACTTTCTTTTTGTTATCTATTAATTTTGGGTTTCTACCTCTATTTGTATTAATTAGTGTGTTTCTAGAGATTTGTCCATTTCTTCTAGGTTTTCAAATTTGCTAAAGTAGAATTTTTTGTTATATTCTCTTAGGGTTGCCTTTCTCTCAGTTGACTCTGTTGTAATGTTGCCCATTTTGTTTCTTATTTTAGTTCTTTGCATCGTCTCATTTCTTTCTTTTGCAAATTAGATCAGTGGTTTGCCAATTTTATTGTACCTTTCAAAGAACCAATTTCTAGTTTTCTTAATTCTATTGCTTTTCTATTTTTTATTTCATTTTATTTCTGCTCTGATCTTTATTATTTCCTATCTTTTGTTGACTATGGACTTAGTTTGTTCTTCCTTCCCTGTTTGTTCAAGTTGTAATGTTAAATTGTGGATTTTGGATCTTTGTTCTTTTTTGATGTGTGCATGCATTATTATACATTTTTCTTTGAGCGCTGCTTTTAGTAGGTTGTGTCTTTCTTCTCATTTGATTCTAATAATATTTCATTTTTTCTATGACCCAGTAGTTTATAAATATGCTGTTATTCAGTTTCTACATATTTATTCCCTTGCTCTTTCTGTTATGGATTTCTATTTTTATAACACTGTGGTCAGGAAAACTGCGGTGTCCTATGTGGGTGTGGACCAGCACATGACATTAGTCCAGTGGTGCAGGAGTGTGTGATGCTGCTTACTAGGTGGGTGGCTAGGTGTAGCTGGTGATCATGCCATGGAGGGCTTGCTGTCACTTACTGGTGGGCAGTAGGCATATGGGTTGTGGTACATTACCAGGGATGCTAGACTGCCCTCTGACACTTAACTGGTGGACTTAACATTAGGCAGAGGGGAGTAGTAAGTGGCTGGTTGTATAGACATGCTTCACTAACAATCACTAGGTGGGTAGGGTAGCTGGGTGTTGTGGGAAACACTCGCACAGTTGCACTCACTCACTGCTGCCTATTGGAAGGGCAAGGCAGCAGGTATAGGGTGTTCCAGACAAATGGGGTGTGGGGTACTCTCTGCAACTCATCAGATATGTGGGGGGCAGGCAGGGATATGGCAGGTGGAAGGGATGTGGTAGGTGAATGGCAGCAGGAAGCACTCTTTATGAGTTGCTGGTTGGGCAGTGGGCTGTGGCACGCAGGGGTCAGGACTTGGGAGAGAGGGGAGCTTATACCATAGGATGGACTCCTGGTGAGTGGGGCAATGGGAATTTGGGGGTTTCTGCATCTAATCACCAGGAGGGGATGGGAAGGGGCAGCACATTTATCTTGTTACTGAGCTTGGGTACCCAGGTGCTGAACATTGGCAGCAGCCTGCAATCTGGATCTGGCCCTGACCAAGTATGAGGAAGAACAGGCTGCACAAAGTCTAGTTGGGTGGGGTACCTCCTGTTGGCTGTCTATGGATCTACAACTCCATCTGTACCACCCTCTCTAATGCTCAGGCACTACCACTGGTGAGTAGACTTATCTCTGGATCCTGGATCCCTTCCTGTTCTGTGGATTCCAGGATCCCTCAGGCTCTTGCCTTCCTTCTTGAACTTTCCCTCCTTAGATCAGGTTCATGTCCTGATCACTTGCTTCACTCTAGGTATGTTTAAATAGTTTCTCTGTCTTCTACTTGGAATTCTGTCCAGTTGTATTCCTATGTTCCTTATCTGGGGTCACTGTTAGCTTTGTCTCAAGATGGCCACACTATGGCAGGCCAACTGGCAGGGCACCTCAGTTACATATCTGTCTTTATTTGCTGTTTTCATTAATTTTTTTTTTCCAGTCAGCATTCAATCTACTTCATTGTCTTTCCATTTGATGTCCTAAGTTCCAAGATTTCTATCTGTATTTGTTTCACTTGGTTTCTCAGATCTATGCTTTAGGGGGATAATATGGTATGTCTAAGTCATGATCTTAGACCATCTCTCCTCTAAGTAGGTTTTTAATGAGAATATTATCATCTATTTGGTATAGACTGTTCCACCTACTTAACTACTCAGGCATACTAATTTCCTTCTATTAATTACAATTCTCACATTTCATGTCAAGGAATTTTAGATTAATAATATCTTCTGTGTTCTAGAAACCTAAGATAGAATTCAAGGAATTTATGTTTACTTGTTTTAGGTCTCTAGCATCTTGGAGGTATATTTGAAAACTAAATCCTTTTCCCTTCACTACAGTTGAATTTGGGTTAGAGGTACATAAGGGAACATCATGGTTATTAAATAAGATATTTACTATATAAGGAAATTATATAGCACTTTTTAAAAGAAAACTTTTTATTTGTTATTTTACTTTATTTTCTGAAACAATTTTATAAGAAATGTGGGAGGCATTATTATCATATTTTACAAATGCAAAGTATGATAAACAGTGATGTAAATCAACTTGCCAAACATAGCTAATGTTGCTGGGAAAAGAGCCTTGAGTAGATTTGGGAGCCCTGGCTCCTCACCTAGATCTTTTTCTACATGACCACTTGGTTCTGTTGGATCTCTCAGTTCAATCAACTGATGTGATAGTGGTCATTTCATTTCTGGTAGACATTAGTCAGGATACACATGGTTAGTGACTCCACAGGTTAGTGAATCTCCAGTATGAAAGGATGTACTTGATAAAAGTAACTTCTGTCTCATTTATTAAGAATTTATTGAAAGCTTTACGTGTTCAAGGGATTTGCTCATCAGTGGGCATATAGCAAGGAACATACAGACACAATTCTAGTCTGAAAGAGCTTGGAAAATTGTGGAGAAACTGGCAATGCTTTCATAATCAACTAATAACCATAAAACTAAAAGCTGTGGAAAATTATATGCAGGTATATAATGGAGGGCCATAGAGGAGTTGATGCATTTGAGTTATGGTGTTGGAGAAGAATATTGACAGTACCATGGACTGCTAGAAGAACAAGCAAATCTGTGTTGAAAGCAGTCCAGTCAGAATGCTCCTTAGAAGCAAGGATGGTGAGACATTGTCTCTCATACTTTGAACATGTTATCAGGAGGGACCAGTCCCTGGAGAAGGACATTATGTTTGGTAGAGTGGAGGTCAGCGAAAAGAGGAAGACCCTCTGTGAGATGGACTGACACTATGGCAGCAGCAATGGATTCAAGTGTAACAGTAATTGTGAGGTTGGCACAGGACCAGGCAGTGTTTAGTTCTATTGTGCATTGTGTCGCTATGAGTCAGAACCATGCGCCTAGCAACAGCAACATATAATGGAGGGTCACTGCATAAGAGGAAGACCTTCAATGAGAGAGATTGACACAGTGGCAGCAGCAATAGGCCCAAATATAACAACCATTGTGAGGATAGCATATTTCATTCTGTTGTACATAGGCTCACCATGAGCTGGAGTTCTGGCTGAAGGCCTAATTGCATTCCTCACTGTAGTAGGGCTTTTCAGTGTTATGAATGTGCAGATGCTGCGTGGGATTACAGCACCGGCCACAGCTTCTTACTCTGTGGATGTAATGGTATTGAGTGAAGCTGGATCAACTGCACATTTATGACCAGCACAGGGCTTCTTGCTCTGGATGCTCTGATGCTTCAGCAGTAGTGAGCTGTGCTTGAAGCTCCTATCCCAGGTCTCACAACCGTGCAGCCTTTCACCCTGTGTGCTGCCCAGCCCATCCTCGAAACCCAAGTACAGGCCAAAGCTGCTGCCCAGCTTGGCCCAGAAGGGGAGGGGGCTGCCACTGGTTTCCTGGGCTTCGATCAACAGAAGCATCCTGTGCCAGGTGCCCTCGTCTATGTGCAGGGTCTAGCCCCTGGTGGCTGACCCAAATTGACCTCTGGGTCAAAGTTGTCCTTCCATTTGGGTCTCCAGGAAAGGGACCTCATTAGGCTTTTCAGCACCCCTGTGTCTGACCCACTTCCACTTCAGGAATGTCTGGGGAAACAGTGGCACCTTCTTGGGCTTCAACTCAAAACAGGGCCAGGAAGTGTTTCTCCTGATCTTGACCTCCAGGATGTCCTGAGGATCCTGGTCCCACAGGAACTCTTTCCAGTGTGGTTGGGAGAACATCTTCCAGCTGAACAGTTTGGGTGTGTGTCATATTGATGATTGTGGAGGTCAAGCAGGGTCTTGTTGTGGTGGTGGATTCCAGCAGGTGTCCCCATGATGGAGAAAGAAGGAATGCTTGATCATCATTTAGGGCTGCTATCTTCTCCAAGGCCCCTGAAGGTGTGCACACACTGCGGAAACTCCTTCAGCTCATAGGGGTCAGGCTCCAACCCTTGCTGGCAGAGGGGTGGGGTAAGGTGGAGTGGGAGGGAGTTTGGGTGGGAAGCACTGGGTTAGTAGATGAGTGAAGTCAGAACTTAGAGAATTTGGATGTTGACTGAACACCATATTATTAGCACTATAACCAAATCATATACCATCTTATTTTACTGAACATATCATGGACATTAAGCAACACATACCTGTAAAAGAAAGACACAGGTTTTATGAGATATTAAGTCTGTGCATCCTTGAAGCTATGGCACTTAAATTGAAACCAGAAGTCAAGTAAGTTTGGATAAGGGCAGTTTAAATAGCACATGTGAAGAACCTTAGGCAAGAAAGAAAGTGGCAAGTTTGAGGAAATGTAGGAAGGCCAGCAAGCTGAGCCATAGTCAACAGTGGAAGAGGCAGGAATTGATGAAGGCTCAGAGGTATCCTTGGGCCAGATCAGATGGAACCTTGTGAGAATAATAAGAATGTTAGATATTTCCAAAGTGAGTTGGGAAGCCAATAGGGAGCTTAAAATAGATTTGTAGATGCTTACTATAGCTTCTGGGATCTATAAAAAGAGAGTAAGATGGTTAGTTACGATGGTTTCCTGGCCCTATGTGTATCAGAGTAGAGCTGAGCTTGATAGAGTTATTAATGTATGATTTTTCAGAACTAGAATGTTGTTGTTAACTACCATTGACTTAGTTCCAACTCCTTGTTGTTGTTAGGCGCCATCAAGTCAGTACCGACTCATAGTGACCCTATGCACAACAGAACAAAACACTGTCCAGTCCTGGGCCAGCCTCACAATGTTTGCCACGTTGGACCCCATTGATACTGCCATTTTGCCAATCCATCTCTTGGGAGATCTTCCTCATTTTCTCTGACCCTCCACCTTACCAAACATGATACCCTTCT
>NW_006408530.1:8939188-8941124 GCF_000296735.1 Chrysochloris asiatica | reverse complement strand
TTCTCTGTCAATATAAGTTTGTAGCCATTTCCATATTACCTTTAGTAAAGCTTTACTTGCATGGGATATCAAAGATATGGTCCAATGATTCCACATTCCGTTGGGTCACCTCTCTTTGGCATGGGCATAAATGCAACCCTGTATAAGGTCTCCAAGGAGTATCTGATGAGTTTGAACCACCAACATTGCAGTCCAAATTGAGTGATTATCCTACAGTGCTACATAAAGACTCCTAATAATTAGATTGTTGTTTTTGTTCAGTGCCATTGAGTTGGTTCTGACTCATAGCAAGCCTGTCTAGGGTTTTCAAGGAGCAGCTGGTGGGTCTGAACTGCCAGTCTTGTGATTCATAGTCCAGTACTGATCCTACAGCACACAGTCCATTGTTGTTCTATTCCTACTTTGTTGAGTATTTTTATCAGGAA
The DNA here is from genome assembly GCF_000296735.1 of Chrysochloris asiatica. Taxonomy (NCBI): domain Eukaryota; kingdom Metazoa; phylum Chordata; class Mammalia; order Afrosoricida; family Chrysochloridae; genus Chrysochloris; species Chrysochloris asiatica. Next base: position 8,940,699 of record NW_006408530.1, on the reverse strand, counting down.
TGCATGTGGATTTTGTCAAATGCCTTTTCTGCATCAATCGATATGATCATGTGGTTCTTGTCTTTTTTCTTACTCATATAGTGGATTATGGTGATCATTTTTCTAATGTTGAACCATCCGTGCATCCCTGATATGAATTCCACTTGATTATGATGTATTATCTTTTTGATGTGCTGTTGAATTGAATAGCTGTTGGCTAGGATTTTGTTGAGAATTTTTATATCTATGTTCATGAGGGATATTGGTCTATTTTCTTTCTTAGTGACATCTTCCCTGGTTTTGGTATGGGGGTTATGCTGGCTTCATAAAATATATTAGAAAGTTTTCAATCCTCCTCTATCTTCTGGAATAATTTGAGTAGAATTGGTGACAGCTCTTCCCTGTGTGTTTGGTAGAATTCATCAGTGAAGCCATTTGAGCCTGGACTTCTTTTGGTTGGGAGGTTTTTGATGACCTGATCAATTTCTTCTTTTGTTATGGTCTGTTCAGGTTTTCTAGTTCACTGTGTATAAGTTTAGGTAGATCATGTTTGTCTAAAAATGTATCCATCTCTTCTAAGTTTTCAAATTTGTTGGAGTACAACTTTTCATAGTATTCTGTTATTATCCATTTGATTTTGTCTGGTTCCATTGTGACATCGCCCGTGTGGTTTCTAATGTGTGTTATTAGTGTCTTCTTGCTCTTTTCTTTTGTTAGGTTTGCCAATGGTCTGTCAATTTTGTTAATCCTTTCAAAGAATCAACTTCTTGTCCTGTTGATTCATTCTATAGTTTTCTATTTTCTTTCTCAGTTATTTCTGCTCTAATCTATATTTTTTGTTTTCTTTTGGTGGCTGTCGGTTCCCTCTGTTAATCAGTTTCTAATTGTTGTAGATGCTGTGTTAATGTGTTAACTTTGGTTCTTTCTTCTTTTTGGATGTGTGTATTTATTGCAATAAATTGTCCTGTCAGCACCGCTTTTACTCTGTCCCAAAGATTTTGGTATGTTGTGTTCCCATTCTCATTTGTTTCTAGGAACTTTGTGAGTTGACATTTAATTTCTTCTACTACCCAGTCGCTTTTTAGCAGAGTGTTATTCAGTTTCCATGTAGTTGACTTTATTTCCTTGGTCTTCCTATTGTTGATTTCTAATTTGATAGCATTGTGGTCTGAGAAGATGCTTTGTAGTATTTTGATATTTGTAAATTTATGGAGGTTTGTTTTGTGGCCTAACATATGGTCTATTCTGGAGAATGTTCCATGTGCACTTAAGAAGAATGTGTATTGTGCTGTTGTTGGGTTGACTGCTCTGTACACATCTATGAGCTCAAGTTGGTTCATTGTGTTGCTTAACTCCTCTGTGTCTTTATCAAGTTTCTTTCTTTTTCGAAAGTGGTATATTAAAATCTTCCACTATTATTGTAGATTTGTCTATTACTTTCTTCAATTCTATCATGGTTTGTTGTATATATTTGGGGGCTCTTTTATTGGGAGCATAGATATTTATTATGGTTATATCATCTTGTTCAATTG
>NW_006408530.1:8925225-8937283 GCF_000296735.1 Chrysochloris asiatica | reverse complement strand
ATGAGTATGATTTTATTATCCTCTTTCAGCTTCTTGCCTTCAAGGCCGCCTGATACATTTCAAGATGTCACTGTTGGTTGTTATGCTGTTTTTCGGCATTTCATTTTTGGCCTGTTTTGTTTTTGAACTCTCTCTCTCTCTCCACACCCCTTGTTCTGTCCTTTTCCCTATTAGTAAAAGTTCAGGTCTGGCTATGGCCGTTTTGAGATGCTTATAGCTTTAATTGCGGAAAGTATCATTGTGCATGTGTAGCAGAAGAACCCACCAGTGGTGGAGGTGGGGGGTGGCCACTCACTCAGGCACCCCCTCCCCCTCTGGTCACCAGAATGGATGTGCGCAAACAGTTGGGGGCCAATGAACAGATTAAAAAAAAAAAAAAATCAGAGCAAAGCAAAACCGTCAATGTATATTATTCACCTTTGCTCCGAGGTTCTCATGGTGTTATTCCTCGGCTGGTCTGTTTGTTCCCCAGCTTGGTCTCCACGTTTGGTCTCGCCCAAGTTGTCGGCTCCAGTCCTCCGATCCCGGCAGATTCTAAAGTACAAGATTTCCTACTTCCACTATAAGTCCCACTAGCTATAAGCCTTCAAACTTTTTAAATATTCCTAGATATGTGGTTCAGAGTTTTGGAGCTCTGCCCTGAACCTGTTTCACCTGGTATTCTGTGATATTGCTGACGGGAAACTTCACTGCACCTCTACACTATCCACCATCAAGCCTCGCCTCCTGAAGATAGTTTTTATTCACTTATAATGTGTCAGGTAAGATGTTCACTTGGCATGCAATTAAAAAGGAAATGTAGAACTCTCTTGAAATATGCATTATTTACAATGCTATTCAGTACATATTTAAAAAGCACCAACATGAACAAAGTTCAAAAGGCACGAGAGGTTAGGAGAGGAGGAATGGAAACTAGATATAGGGAGGAAATGGTAAGTGATGTTGCATTGTGGGGACTGCAATCAATGAGATGAAATAAAATGCATATGAATGAAAAATTGATCTGGTCTGAAACCCTTACATAAAACTCACAAAAAATAAATGGCTCCTTCAAATGTAAGATTTTGAATTTGAGACTATGGATAAATGTATAGCACACAGGAATCATCTAGAAAGGAAATCTTACCTTTTTAATTTGTTGGCATAAAACATAGGAGAGTGGTATTTATTTGTTTGCATTTGCTTTCCAAGTGGTTAAAGGTCACACAAATAAGTCTTTTCTATGTTTTTATTGGAGTCCTGGTGTAGTACTGTAGGATAAAACATTGGACCACAAGATAGACAATTCAATCCAGCAGTCACGCCTTGGAAGTCCTATCCAGGGTTGCAATATGTTGGAATGTACTTGATGGCACTTAACAACAGTAATATTTATATTGGACTCCTGGTGTGGCACTGTAGGATAAACACTGGACTGCTAACCACAAAGTTGGCAGTTCAAAGCTACCAGCTGCTCCTCAAAAACCCTATACAGGATCATTATGAATTAGAAGTGACACAGGACACTTAACAGCGACAACTACATTCCAAGAACTCAAGATCAAAAGCTCTTATCCACAATTCTGAAGCTGAAAACTTTGAAACTCAACTGTTTTTATAAGTTATGATGTGAGACTATGTTTAGACTTTATTCTACTAAGTGAAAGTATTTATTTCACTGCATAAATATTACCATACTTGCTATGTAGTATTGTCTCGAGCCTGCATATAGATAAAATTCAGAATACACATTGTATTTTCTTTGTAGAATCCAAAATATTGTGAACTTTTATGTAAGAGTTTTTGATAAAGGAATATGAAAGCTGTGCAAGATTGCAGTGAACTCAGCTGAATATGATCACTTCCCAGCATCTGTCATGTAGGCAGGGGTTGATGGACAAGCCTTACAGGCAAATGAAGTTCTTGTCCAAACAACCTGGTTGTTGCCTATGAACCAACCTCTTTGCCTATAGCCAGTCTAGTCTTCCCATGAGCCACTAAAGTCAAGAGTCAAATATCAGTATTTTCTGGACCAGGAGTGAAGATCTAAATGTTAGATCCTAAAGGAGACTTGAGTTCTAACTGGTTTCAGTATCCAGTTTGACAAGTCATTTAACCTCTCTGAGTTATTTAATGCCAACATTACAGATGAAAATAACTTATTTTCTCTTTCTTCAAGAATGCTTGTCATAATTAAATTAATACTATATTAAGAAGTACACTGTTCACTTTAACTAACAGCTGTTGTAAAGTGTCATCAAGTCAGTTCCAAACTCATAGCATCCCTGTATAGGATTTCTGAGGCTGTAAATCTTTCTCCTGCTAACCAACAGTGGTGATCTTCTTTAAGAACAACATTCATTGAACCTTTGTGCTAAATGCTTTATGTGTATTTATATAAAGAATTTGTTTGCACAGGACATCAGATTGAATGGGCATACTAGGATAGCCAAGACATATTGTTGTTATTGTTGTTGTGTGCCGTGGAGTCGGTTCCAACTCATAGTAACCCTGCACAGAGTTTCTAAGGCTGCAAATCTTTACGGGAGCAGAAAGCCTCATCTTTCTCCAGTGGAACAGCTGGTAGTTTCGAACTGCCGACTTTGCGGTTAGCAGCCCTATTCATAACCACTATGTTTTACCTACCCTCAAGAACAAACTGACAGAGGCAATAGCATATACTTACAAGACAGTGCTAAGTTTTTAATCACTGATATGCAGCACCAAGGAAATCTTGGGAGAAGCTGCTCTGAGTCCTTGCTGGAAAAATAAGTAAGAAGGGGGAAGGGGAGGAGAAGTATTTGGAAGGAATTTCATTTAAAACAGCTGCCTCGCTAAGCCCCTGTTTCGAATTGCCTGTTAGCTGATCTAACTTAAGACTTTTTATTTTTTTAATCAAGAAACAAAATCTGTGGGGTTTGCTTGTTCAATTCATTTGCACATTCCATACAGCTACATATGGCAGGACTGGAATGATCAAGTTTCCTTCAGCTCTGTCATAAATCACAGAGATTCCAGTGTGTCCTTCACAGCTTTAAGTTTTCAAAACCATCATGACGAATGAAATATTTATCCTAAGGCCTATGGCCACTCACATGGAGTCACAGAGTCACGTTCCTTACAAGAGAGATTTTGACAAAGAATCCATCCAGAAAGCAGCTGGAGGCCCCCTACCCCCTATCCTGGCCCCTCAGACATCCTCTTCTTTTGGCCTTCACATCTGCCACCTTTAGGTTGCCAAATGGCATCCCTCATAAACTACAAGCATGGGTTTTATGCTCAACAGGACAGATTTCAGTTGGGCACTAATCATACTTAAAGGATTCTGTTTAAGAGCACAAAAAGGCTTTCTCAAGGTTTTATTACTTTGTAAAATTCATTAAGTTACAAATCAAGTTAATTTGAAAAGAGAACACAGTTATTTTTATTAGATGATTTAAAATTTTCACTGATGTACAACACCAGACAGTCAAGATTAGGAGGACATCTCTACAAATTGCACATAGGCTAAGTGTTTACGAATGGGTTAGAATATACACATTCCGTGAGAAAGCAGAAGGGCTGTAAATGGTAAAGGGCTGTGCTCGCAAAGTCATGTGGTCCCTACACATCAACATTGATAGCCTAGTGTGGAAGTTTATTTTCAAAGATGGATCCCACATGCTTTTACAATGTGGACTGGCTATTCCTTTACATAAAAAGTGAAGTCCCTTTCTCCTCTTTTTAACTAATTTGGCCAGATGACGAGCTTTGATCAATAGAATGGGAGAGAAGCGACACTGCCAGCTACCAGCCTAGGTCTTAAGAGACCTTGAAACCTTTCCTCTTACTCTTTTTGAAGACTAAGACCATCACATAAGGTAACTGATCCAGTGCCTGTGAGAATGAGACCACATGGAAGAAAGCCAAAGTGCCCTAATTGACAGCCAGTGACATCAACTACCAAGGAGCTCTGGCAGCATAGTGGTTACGAATCAGGCTGCCAACCTCAAAGTCAGCAGTTCAAAACTACCAGTGGTTCTGTGGGAGAAAGATGAGGCGTTCTGCTCCCGTAAAGATTCACAGCCTCAGAAACCCTGTGCAGGGTCACTATGAGTCGGAACTGGCTCCATGGTACTTATCAACAACAACATCAACTACCAGACAAATGAGTGAAGCCTCCTAGTTCCTTCTGGGTCAGATGATATTCATGCTAAATGCATTAAGCCCAGAAGTAAAAGCAAAACCAAAAAGACAAAAAACCTCACAGTCAAGCCATAGAATTGAGAGAAATGATAAATCGTTGTTGGTTTAAACCTTAAGTTTTGGGATGCTTTGTTAATCATCAACAGAGAACTGAAATATTTGTGATCTGGCTCTATTATTATCAGTAATTAAGTTACCTGGACAAGGTATTTGATTCTATTCACTTTAGCTATATCATATAAAAAATGAGAGAAGGTGAATTATATTTTCTTGCTCAAATGTTATGGGAACTTCTCCCAAACTGCATACTTACATTTCTGAGCTGACAGAAAGTTGTACAGTTAAGTTTCAGTAAGAATGACCAGCTGGAGAAATTTAAAAGATGGACAGAGGAAGGGGTTATCATTGTGACACAACAAAGTGAATCTCAAAAACACTCAAGCAGACAAATAAAATGGTTCTTGTGTGCCTCATTGATATGCAAATGGAAAATTCACTCAAAGGACTGGGGCAGTGAGCTGTAAGAGAAATAGAATCAGTTTGAACAACCATTGTTCTGCTTTGTTTTGCACCACTGTGGTTGTTGAGGAGCATTTTGAAACTGAGTGTGGGTAACAATGAACATGACATTACAAGCTGGCTGTTGCTGTGGGCCACAACCTCAGTAAATTTGAACATGCACATATAGTTCATATAACTCAATTGTCAGAAGCCAAACAGGCCATCTGGTTCCTTCAAACCTCATACCCAGTTATTCATTTCAACACTTTTATGAGCTAACAACATCATCTTTTGCAGATAATCTGCATAATTGGTGATTTCTAAATGCCTGGCTGAAATTCTTTCTTGAGGCTGGTAGTAATCACCGCCTGATGGATACATTTCTTTCTCTAGCATGTGTAGTCATAATTATTTTAAGACTCCTATGTAAAGTTAATCAACCCTGAAGAAGACTCCCTGGATGTCCCCACAGAGGTAATGCGTAACATCCATGCTATTTTACATTGTCTGTTCTCTGTTGAATAAGTAATCATCATTCTGTTTACAAAACTAGCCTAGCAAAATTGGACATATTATATGAAACACAATCAGCGTCTTTAACAGACATCTACACCTGGTTATTGATATGTGTTGAATATCATTATCAAAGAAACGCAGCTATTCTGAATGAAAGAAATATGCACCAGGTAATATATTTCATTATGTACTCGGTAATGTGTTTCATTCTTCTAAAATTACCTAGAAAGTCTAAGTTAAATGAGAAAGTATTAGCAATAGCTGCCTTCCCTAGTATTTCCTTCAGATTTTTCTTACCTGCTGTGATTGTTACCAAGTAATGTTGAATGGAAAATCTGTGACATTTTCTATAATAAGACAATTTTGACACATACATAACATATAATCATAAAGATATTTCTAGCCTCAAATACCTGCTACTATGGCAACTTCCAAAGAACTCACTTTTCAAAATATTTGGGTATACTGAAAGCTCTTTAAAAATTTACCAACTTTTCCAAATTCTCGATTTGAATTAAGGCTAATTTATGATTATTCTTTAATCCTATGCATTCTAATTTCTGCCAATTGCTTTTAGAGGTTAGAATGTAAGAGATGCAAATCAATAAATCTTTTGAAACATTTAAAATGTTTCAAAACATTACATGCACATTGAGATTATGATGTGATCAAGAAAAGTTTTTCTTTAACTGTAAATCAAACCTGCTTAGTAGACATAAACTGGTAGGATTCCGTATTAAAGTTTTCTCATGTACCTTCATTTTAAGGTTTGCAGACCAGTTGCCACTGAGTTAATTCTGACTCATAGTGACCTCTTCTGTGTCACATAGAACTGTATTCTACTCAAATTTTCAGTGGCTAATTTTTCTGGGTGGATTAGAACCATCAATCTCTTGGTTACCAGCTGAATACTTAGCCATTTACACCACCCAGAGACTCCAAGAATAGTAGAATGGAAGCCAAATTTGCATTGAAACACAAGAGATTAAATTAAGCTCTGATGACCATGATTTTCTCTCAGAAAACAGGGCAGTTTTGTGAAGTGACAACAGGTATAGAAATTGCAAGGAAACTCCCCACATCTTCATTGAGTGAAGTTGACTAGCATCTACTACTACTACTACCGTAGTGGTTACGAATTGGGCTGCAAACCTTAAAGTCAGCGGTTCGAAACTACCAGTCGCTCCGCGGGAGAAAGATGAGACTTTCTACTCCCGTAAGGATTTACACCCTTGGAAACCTTGTACAGGGTTGCTATGGGTCGGAACTGACTTGACGGCACTTAACAACTACTGAAACAGTTCATTTTGTCTCCAGCAGGAGGTTTGTCCCTTGTCTCTTTGAAAGAACCTGGACAGTTTAGGAAGGAAGGAGTCTGTAGTATGCTATAATTGCTATAGTATGACTGTTTCCCACAAACACTCATAAAATATCAACTCCAGAAAAAAATAATCAAGAAAACTATTTTCTATGACTCAACAACAACAATACAAACATTTTTTCCCAGAACATTCTTCATGATAACTGAAGGTTGCTATACATAAATGTATTAATCAGATGAAAGAATTTAACTCTGGGGAAACATTCTCCACATGAGAAAAATATATGGCAAAATTCTGAATGCTATCTTGAATGCTCTTTCCTTTAAAATTTTGACAATAAACACAAATTAGGTAATATATTTTACCTTGATATTAATAATATAGTTTGTTTGAGCTATGTATAAAGTCATTATAAAAGACATGGAAATCAAGAAGAATGGCTTCATAGATAGAATCTCAATGATATCTCTTCCAAAGAAGATCATTTCATTATCTGTCTGTGAATAGTTACCATTCTAGAATTAAAATTAAATTTAGTTGAAATAGAACTAAATTTAATAGCACTAAGATCTCTTTGGAATGTTCTGATTTTAACACTGTTTATCAAAACTTTGTCTTCTCATGGAGAGACTGACCCATCAGAACATTCATATTTTCATCAAGTTAATTGGAAGTCAACCTAAACCCTAAAACAAAAGTGTAATACACCCAAGTGAATTCACATTCAGAAGGCAAGTTCTAGTTTCAATTCCTCACCTTCTTTTGTATATTGGCGTCAGAATCTTAGCGCCAGATATGCATGACATCAAATAATTCAAAAGTTAGGAGGAGGCTAATACATCATCTTTCCCAATCCTTTCATTTTAGTGACAGACAAATTGAGACCAGGAGATGGTCAGAAAATTTCCAAAGATTACGTATTTATTTTGAAGGAATGCTAATTTTGTCATCCATAAAATGAAGAGATTGTATTGGATGTTCTTGAAGTTCCATTTTTATGGTAAGAGACTATGAGAGTTCGTTGTCTATGATACCCCTGCTCTTTTGTAAGAGTTATTTCTATCAAAGGAGAGGAGGGAGGAAAGAGAAAAAGTGAAGTGCAAATTTTAGCCTGGAAACTCCTTTTGTAATGCCTAGCAGACTTACTGAATATTCATGAGAGATTATCTAATTAAATATAACCCAACTTCCCAGGAACAGTAGCCAGAACAGCATTCATTAAAATTGAATTTTCACCTCTATGCAAATTATTGGTTTTGTTTCCCAAACTAACCAGATAAGGGTATGAAGTCTTGGTCACAACTACATGATGGATTATGCTTGAGTGAATGAGATGTCAGTTCTCAAGCAACTTTGGCCAGAGTGGGAAATTTGAACATATAGGACAGTTTGGCATAGAAATCAATTGCCCCTAATGGCCAATATATCCTTCTTAGTAAGAGAATATCTGATTTTAACTAGGCATATGGTTTCTTAGAATACAGGTCAAATTTTTCTATCTTCCTTGAGACATGGACATATGAACAATTAATGAATAAAATCTGCAGTTTCTCAACTTTGGTACTACTGGAATTTTGGTGTTATTGCTGTTTGGTATCACTGAGTTGATTCCAACTCATAGCAAACATATGCACAACAGAATGAAACAATGCCAGGCCTGTGTTACCCTCACAATTGTTATGTTTGAGCCCATTGTTTTTGCCATTGTTGTCAGTCCATCTCATTGGGGATCTTTGTCTTTATCACTTTACCAAGCATGATATACATCTTCAGGAACAGATCCCTTCTGAGAATATATCTAAAGTTGCATCATCCTCGCTTCTAAGGAGCATTCTGGCTGTACTTCTTCCTAGACAGATTTTTCTGTTCAGGTAGTTCATGATACTTTCAATATTCTTCACTAATACTATAATTTGAATGCATCAATTATTCTGCAGTTGTCCTTATTCCTTATTCATTGTCCAACTTTGACATGCATATGAGGTATACCTCAGTCCTCAAAATGACATCTTTGCTCTTGTACACTTAAATAAAAAAATCTTCTGCAGCACGTTTACCTAATGCAATGTGACCTTTGATTCCTTGACTACTGCTTTCATAAGTGTTAATTGTGGACATAAGCAAAATGAAGTCTTTGAAAACTTCAATCTGCTCTGTTTATTACATTATTATTTATTAGTCTACTTGTGATTATTTAAATTTTCTTTCCTTGGAAGTATAATCCATACTCAAGGCTGTATGCTTTGATCAAGTTGAGTATTGAATGTTGTCTTTAGTTCTTTCAGTTTGAGAAATGATCCTCCCTTTTGGTTTTCTAACTCCAGATCTCTTCAAATTTCATTATAATACTTGTCTTTGTCTTCTTCAGCTGCCTTTAGAAATCTTCTATTCAGCTCTTTTACTTCCTCATTTGCATTAGGCAAATCTGATGCACAAGACCTTTTTAAAGTGTTGAAGAGCAAAAATGTCAGCTTGAGGACTAAGGTGCGCCTGACCCAAGTCATGGTATTTTCAATAACCTCATATGCATGTGAAAGCTCAACAGTGAATAAGGAAGATCAGAGAAGAATTGATGCCTTTGAGTTATGGTGTTGGAGGAGATTATTGAAAGTGCCATGGGCTGCCAAAAGAAACAACAGATCTGTGTTGAAAGAAGTGCAGCCAGAGTGCTCGTTTGAGGCCTGGATGGCCAAACTTCATCTCTCATACTTCGGACATATTGTCAGGAGGAAGCAGTCTCTGGAGAGACTTTGGTAAGGTGGAGGGTCAGAAAAAAAGAGGAAGACCCCCAGTGAGATGGATTGGCAATATGGCAGCATCAATGGGCTCTAGAATGGCAACAATTGTAAGATCAGCCCAGGGTTGGGCAGTGTTTCGTTCTGTTGTGCATAGGGTCGCTATGAGTCAGTACCAACTTGATGGCACCTAACAACAACAACTGGTCTTCTGTATCGGTGTAGGAAAAATATCCTATCACAGACAACATTGTACTTCAGTATAGATCTTGAAATGTTCATTTCAACGGTGAATGTGACACTGTTCCTCTTCCATTGGACATTCCCAGCATAGTAAACCATATAATTTTCTGATTGACTATGGACAATCCCAGTCCGTTTCAGCTCATCAATGCCTTGGATATTGAGCTTTATGCCTTCCGTTTCACTTTTGATGACTTCCAATTTTCCATATCATGGGATAGGGCAGTGTTTCATTCTGTTGTATATAGGGTTAGTATGAATCAGTACTGACTTGATGGCACCTAAAAACAACAACATACTTCATACATTTCATGCTCTGATTTTTAATGGATGTTTTCAGCTGTTTCTTCTCATTTTGAATTATGTCCCATTAGCAAAAGTTTTGGTCTATTCATGTCATTATGGTTAATTCTACTTTGAGGAAGCAACTCTTACCTAGTTGTATTTTGAGTGCCTTCAAACTTCAGGGGTTCATCTTCCTGTACTATGTCTGATAATGTTCTGCTACTATTCATAAATATTTTGCGTTAGATAAGTCTTTGTTGTAGAAGACTGTCCTGAGCATTGCTGGATGTTTAGCAAAATCCAGTCCCTACCTATTAGATGCCCCTTGTCCCTAACTTCTGACAAGGAAATATACTTTACGACACTTCCAAATGTACTTCCATGGGAGAAATTTCCCCCAGTCAGAAACACTGATCTAAAGGAATATAAGTGGTAGTCTCTTCTTCAACTTCTGGAAATTATCTTTAAAAATGATATTCTTTATTATGATAATTCATGCTGTGTGGTTCATTTATTCTATAAGCTTTTGTTGACTTCCAAGTTAGTTTCAGGTGATATAAATATTAATTATATTGAGAACAGTGGCAAACATTGAAATGGGAGAAATTTTACAAATTCTGTTGTGAAGTAACCCAGGTTCTTTAATAAAATGATTGATCTGAACTGAGAACTAAAAGATTAAGATTCTCTATAGAATCACTCTCAAAGAAGAATATTTTTAGATGTAGCCACTGCTGACTTGTGTCAAAATTATGTGTGATCATCAACTTATTAAATGCTCAAACACTTGGATCTTAATTTCAGAACAACTGAATGAAAATCTCTGGGTTTAGGAACTTTAAAATAGTACTTTAGGGTAACTTCCTTGATAACTATTTTTATTTCATGTCAGTATGCATATACATAAATTCTACATATATATATATATAAGTGAAATACATACACATACCTACATGAAATAAAAATAAAGAATTAACTTTATGAGGGGGTCTTTAAAAAATTATAGAAATATGCTATTATCCCTTAATTCTGTTTTTCCATAAACTTTTTGAAGCTTCCGCATATGAACATATATATATATACATTTTTTATGAGAAAATATAGCTGCAATTTAAACAAATTCTACATATATAATTCAGGGCAATTGTTTTGTTCTTCAAGTTGTGTAACTGTTCTTACTATCCTTATACAAATTCTTCTGCTACTCTTAACATACACTCATTGCCCCCTAAGGTTCCCATGTGACCTGTGGAGATGATGTTGTTAAGGAATGGATAGAACTGGGAAAGTTAAATACTTATTATGTGATACTAGTGTGGATTTAGCAAAGTATTATGAATACTTTCAGAATATTTGATCCAGCAAAAGTACAAGTTAGACACTGACATATAATTGACAGCTTTGTACTTTGACAAGCTAGTGAACAAAAAGGAAAAAAAAAAAAAAAGTTGTTGTCAAGTCTTTTCTGACGTATGGAGATTCCAAATGTGTCAGAGTAGAATTGTGTGCCAGTGACTTACTTAATATGACCCTTTTAGCCATAGTCCTCTATTTTGTGAATCCAGGTTCTTGATGTTATGCTGTAGGATAAGCAATGGATTACTAACTGCCAGGTTGTGGATTCAAACCCACCAGCTGCTCCCCAGAAATCCTATACAGGATTGCTACACGTTAGAACTGACTTGGTGACACTAACAACAGCCATAATTCTCCTCTTTGTGAACCCTGGTCTCTATACGTGTGGTTATGGTTCCAGTTTGGAGTGCGTTATCAGTTATGTTAATGAGGCAGGATTAAGGTAGGATGTGTCTTTACTAGAAGATGTGACTCAAGTCACCACTCTTCTTGACATAATGGTCGATGAATTAGCAGCCATCTTGTATATCTGTGCTAAAACAAGAAGTAACTTCTTGTTTTCAGCTGTTCTTTTATTAGGTAAACCACCAGCTTCCTGGTTAATTAAGACAAACCAGGAGGCTGGAGCCACAGAACTGGCTGAGGCCAGATTTGGCCTACTAATATGCGCAGCAGTGATTAACCTGTTGTCAACCTGACCTATGGGCATCACAAGGCTGAAAACACATTTCCATCAATGCCCAGGACATGCGGAACATGCCATCTTTATACTCCCCTTTCCTAACTAAGCATTGACTCATTTTAGAGTCAAGCATGTGTTCCTGCACTAAATCTTTCTGATGAACATCAATTAGACAATAGTTACCAGCCTAGGAGACTCTAATAAAAGACCCCTAGGCAATTAAGAAGACAATAAAGAAGGAAAAGGCCAAAATG
>NW_006408530.1:8915435-8923760 GCF_000296735.1 Chrysochloris asiatica | reverse complement strand
GAAGACTTGATGCTTTTGAGTTATGGTGTTGGAGGAGAATATTGAACGTGCCATGGGCTGCCAAAAGAACCAACAGATCTTTCTTGGAAGAAGTACAACCAGAGTGCTCCTTGGAGGCCAAGATGGCCAAACTTCATCTCTCATACTTCAGACATATTGTCAGAGGGAAAAGTCACTGGAGAAGGATATCATCTTTGGTAAGGTTGAGGATCAGAGTAAAAGAAGAAGTCCCCCAAAGAGATGGATTGGCAAAGTGGCAGCATCAATGGGCTCAAGCGCGTCAGTGATAGTGAGGTTGGCCCAGGATTGGGCAGTGTTTTGTTCTTGTGCATAAGGTCGCTATGAGTCGGTACCCACTTGTTGGCACCTAACAACAACAACAACAAGGCCAGAACTCAGGAACTATCTTGCTTATGTGGGTCCTGGTGTGCTCCTTTGCTTGGTCAACTAAGTACAGAGCTACTTCTTTCACTTTCAGCCATTTTGAATCTCTGTAGCCATACTAAGTGAAAATCTCCTAAAAATCTAGGATACCGTGGTAACCCTTCAGGGGGTTGCTCTTTTGCTCTGAATGTTGACTTGAGCCAGAAGCTTTTCAGCTGAACTTATTCACCACCATCTGCAGCATTTTGAGACAACAGCTCATAGTCTGAACTACTGATTTGGGTTTGTCAGCCCCTGCAACCATGTGAGTGAGGAGAATATTCTAGACTGATATCTGAAATATGGATTTCAGACTTGCCAGCTTCTGCAACTGTGTGAATAATTTCCTTGACAGTTCGTGAATTCTGTGAGATGTTGCAGCAAATTATGAAACCCTAAAATATGAGGGAGTATACTGAGGGGAGGTATAGTAAACATAAAATTTTACTTCCTTTACTTTATTGTTGAGTTTTCTTACTGTTGCTGCAAACTGGTCAGGAGGAACTTGTAGTTTTCTTACCCACTTTTTTTATGGTTAGTCCTTTACATTGAAGAACAACCACTTCTGAACCACTATAGATTATAAAAATTTAGAATTGTCTCAAACCTTCTTTAATTCTTCTGTGCAGTATTAGTCTTTAAGGATACAATTTCCTTATTTGATCTTTGCCTCTTTCTGTCTTCCTGAAACACAATAATGTACGATCACAGATCAGAAGTAACTGGCTTGTAATTCAGGAATCACAATTGAAACCTGCCTTCCTCATTACAGGGACTTTTTGATAAGCCAATATTGTGGTGCAGAGCTGTAGATGAGTGGTTCTCAAGCTTGGTTACACATTAGAATCACATGGAGAACTGGTGGTGGTGGTGGTTGTGTGCTGCCATGTGAGTTCTGACTCATAGTGACCCTGTATACAGTTTCTGAGGCTATAAATCTTTACAGGAGCAGAAAGCATCATCGTTCTCCCATGGAGTGGCTGGTGGATTTGAACTGCTGACCTAGTGGTATTTAACTGTGCTACCAGAGCCCCTTGGAGTGCTTTTAAAAAAATAAATCCTAAAAAATGTCATACCCAGACAACCTAGAATAGAACTTTTGGGAGTGAGACTCAGGCATCAATATCTTATAAATCCCTTCAGGTAAATCCAGTGTACAGTCAAGTTTTTTGGGATTTTTAAATATTTTTTATGGGCTATGCTTTACTATGTAGAGTGAACTGAACATAATGACCATTATTTATGCATACAATTAATAAAAAGAGTTATTATATCAAACAGAACAGAAATGATCATCCTATCTGCTCTGTCGGTATTATTTAACTCAAACCCTCTTTGTTCAAAGATGTGGCTCATTTTAACCTGGATACTCAATCATCCAAATCACTGACATTTTCTTGCTCTCAGCAAAATGCTCTAAGAATACAGATGTGCAGTCAAGTTTGAGGACCACTAGTAGAGCATTTTTCTTTAGGTTCTCTTTGCAATTAGTTAACCTTGGTTCTTATTTACCTTAGAAAGGTAATGCATGCATTATGAACTCCACTGTGGACATTCTTCTGCAAAATATTGTTTCTGCTACTGGATATAGTAATGTTTGGGGTGCAAATGGTGAGAATAAGTTAAATATAAAGTCTGGCTGGGATACTATTTTAATATCTTCTATTGTAGCGTAGTGGTTACGAATCGGGCTGCGAACCTTAAGGCCAACAGTTCGAAACTACCCGTGGCTCCGCGGGAGAAAGATGAGGCGTTCTGCTCCCGTAAAGGTTTACAGCCTTGGAAACCCTGTACAGGGTCGCTATGGGTCGAAACCGATTCGACGGCACTTAACAACAACAACAACAATTGCAGCCAGAGTGCTCCTTGGAGGCCAAGATGGTCAGAGTTCGTCTCTCATACTTCAGACATATTGCCAGTAGGGAACAGTCACTGGAGAAGGATATCATGTTTGGTAAGGTGGAGGGTCAGAAAAAAAGAGGAAGACCCCCAACGAGATGGATTAGCCAAGTGGCATCATCGATGGCAACAGTAGTGAGGTTGATCCAGGATCAGGCAGTGTTTTGTTCTGCTGTGCATAAGGTTGCTATGAGTCAGTACCAACTTGATGGCACCTAACAACAACAACAACAGTTGTTGACTTGGAGTCCTGGTGTGGTGCTGTGGGTTATTGCACCAGACTGCAAAGCCATTTGAACTGCAAGGTCAGTAGTTCAAGCTCACGAGCTGCTCCTTGGAAACCCTATATAGGGTTGCTATGGGTTGGAATCTATTCGATGGCACTTGACAACAACAACCACATTGCTGACTTAATTAAGTTAATTAAGCTCCATTCCCATTCTTCTCACAATAGAAATATGTACACAAACACTTTGATGTTATAATTAATAAAGGTAGATGAATTATGGGAAGCTAGTTTTCCTTTCATAGTTAAAAGCTGAGTGCAGAGAATATGAAATAGAGTGAAGTCCTCTATAAGCAGGTGTGAGGCTGTTTATGTTAGATGTCTTTTGAAGCCAAACTAGCTTCTACTTAATTTCATCCAGAAAAAGAGGCAAAGCAAATAAAAATGGGGACCCAGAATCAGCTGCATGGTGAAATAAAATGACTTTTAACATCATCAGTGAACCCATCTATCTCAAGAAAGAATACCCTAGTCAGGAATACCTCTCATCCAGAAATGAGTGATTATGAAAAAGGGCAATTTATACAATTCTGATTTCTTGTTTGTCTACTATAATCATTGGACAGGATCTATATTCTTTTTCAGTGTGTGTTGTTGAATGGTTCATAATTAGGTCACACTATGTGAGTACCTAATAGGCTCTTATGTCACAGAAGCCATTCTAATAAGTAGGATTTCTTTTAATACGAAGGAAGGCAAACAGAAGGAAGAAGGGGGAAAAAACCCAAATTCATTGCATTTCTATTATGAGTCAAGAACTGTGGTAGACAGTTCACTTGTGTTATCTCTAAAGGGTAGTAAGGCAGTCTTCATATACGAAGGTACTAGTAGGAGTCATAGGTTGGAGGTGAAATAAACTTGAAAAGTCATCTTTAAGTGAGAAAACTGATGACTTCCCCAGGTTCATTCAGCTGTTTGGGACAAAACAGTCAAGGGTAGTGGTTCCCCAGTTGCAGTTGGGTGTTGCTGTTTTTTGCCTCCCTCTTACCTTCCAGTCCCACCCACTCACCACTTACACCAACTACTTTGTAGGAACCTTTCCTCATCAACAAGAACATAATAAGGAAATTGGCCTTATCTGTAACACAGAGCAGTTAGGTAAGATGTAAGACGATATTCTGGTGCCAGCATGTGTTTATCATTCAAAGAAGTTGGGGAATATCCTTTCTCAGATCTCTTTGAGGATATAATTTGCTACCATCCATTTATGAAAACGAAGCACAGTAGGCTTGCCTAAAGGTAAAAGTGTTCTGGGTCTTCTAGGGTGACAACTCTATAAGCTGTCTGAAGCATTTACCAAGGCTCTGTAATCGAGTAGATCCCAACTCCAAGTTCCCCTGTAGGACAGAGTAGAACTGTTCCTTTGGGTTTCTGAGATGGTAAATCTTTATGAGAACAGATATCTTCATCTTTCACCTACAGAGCAGCTGACGGATTTGAACTGCCAACCTTGAGACTAGCAGTTCATTGCTTAAGACACTAGATCATCAGGGCTCCTTACAGCATCTACAAAAAAGGTCAAGAGTTCTGCCTGAGTTTAATTTCTCACCACTTGCCTGGAAAAACAGCATTGATGTAGTTGCTTAGCTTTAGAAAAAAATAAGATGTGACCTCTTCATCATAATTTATTCACAATTAATGATAACAATGATGATAAAAACTGATTATTGCTGCTAAGTGCCATCGTGCCAATTCTGACTCATAGCAACCCTCTACAGTGTTTACAAGGAGCAAATGGTAGGTTTCAACAGCGGGTCCTGTGGTTTGCAGTCAAGTGCTGATCCCACAGCACCGCACTAGAAGCACCACAATATTCACTACAACAGTAATGGTGGTGGTGATTATGTGCCCTCAAGTCCATCCTGAATCATAGCGACCCTGCGTAGGGTTTCTGAGACTGTAAATCTTTACTGGAGCAAAAGCTTCATCTTTCTCCCACGGAACCGCTGGTAGTTTTGAACTGCTGACCTTGAGATTAGCAGCCCAATTCATAATCACTACACTACCACAGCGCCTTATAACAGTCATAGTGAATATTTATTTAACACTTTCTGTGGGATAGCACTGTCCACGGCACTTTACATGCTTTTTGTATTATTCTCATTTTAGAGCCAAGGAAACATTGAGGTGTAAGTAACTTGCTCAAGGTCATGCAAGGCAGCAAGCAATAGGTGGAAGCAGGCACTTCTATGTTTTTGTCTTCCAGCTGTGAACTCTCTCAGGTTTAAAAAATGTGCTATAAATACAGCGGCTAATACATATTTAGTATTATTCATGATTCTTAAAGAGATACAAGTTCCCAAATGCTATATTTTAACTCCTTTCCAAAATATTAGTAAGTCACTTTCAGAAATAGCCTTGGTCAGATGTTGGTCAGCCTTGGTCAGAACTAGACAAAGATGGTCACGGTTTGTATCAATTATCATGCTAAAGTTTGGGTAGCTGAGTCTTCCCTAGGACCCTCAGCTGGCCAACACCTGGGGCAGGGAGATATGCAGGGTTAAACCTTTTCTTGAGGGGAGGGCTTAGTGGGGACATCAGAAGTTAGTGTCTAGACATGGCAAAATCTGGAGGGGACTAGTCCTTGATTTTCAAAGTCATACATTTCTAGGCCTCTGTTTACCTGATTTGCAGAGAATTTGGACCTATTCTTAATTGATAAGTCCAAGGTAAGTAGATAAGTTTGTAGCTATTTAATGTATTTCCCTCAACATCTGCTACATGCTGGGAGAGTGGAGAAAGCAAAGGAATGCACAGATTTAGCAGCAGATGGTAGCTTTGACAAGGCTGCCTCAAAGGTCCTTTTTTAACCCAGAATCTTGTAAGCCTAAAGGAAATGGAGAACGGAGCTAATAGTGCAGCTAGTTCTGGACACGACACAGAAAACAAACAGCAAAACAACCCCAAGACACTTTTCCATGTAACGCATAGGTAACTGAGTGCGTCTGTTTCTGGGACCCTGGTTGCTGTACTGTTCTGACACTGTGTGTCAGCTTAATGGCCATCAGAGCAAATGATGAAAGGAATGAAAGCACAAATACCTTAGTACCATTTCCCTCAACCTACTGCCCACAGATTTAAACATAGTTTCCAAAAGTGCTAAATGAAATCCTATTCCCAAATTATGAAACTAAATATTTTCCTTAGACATATCTCACATTGCTCTGTATGTCAGGGAAATTTCCCATGACCCTAGGAGTCACCTCCATTTATTTGTTCCCATCCACACTTCTTCAGGGACGTAAGACAATCCAGTTGAAGACTAATGTATAAGTATCCAGTGGCATGTCCAACAAAGCTGTTATTTTATCAGGAAGATGTGAAAGCTTATTTCAGAAACTAAACCTTCTCAGGAATGAAGTAAAAGGTTTGGTAGACATGCCTGGAAGCCTAGCAGAAAGTTACAAGTATTGTTTAGTTAGGAGATAGGAATTAAACTCATGTTTCTGAAATGCTTGCAGTTTTAGATCAAGAATTTCAGCAACTTGATGCATTCATGATGGAGAGAACTCAAGCTAAAAAAAAAAAAAAAACAGCTAAACTGTTTTATCACTGTACAAACAAGGAATAGGTTTAAGCTATTCTATTCACAGAGATTTGAAGATATACTGAGGAAGAGCATTGCATTTCAAGCAGACAACACCCCAAAGGAGGTCAAATTTGGTTTAATTGTTGATTGCTTTGCAGAGTCAGACAGAAAATTAATTAAAGACAATACTCAGTAGACT
Source organism: Chrysochloris asiatica (assembly GCF_000296735.1). NCBI lineage: Eukaryota > Metazoa > Chordata > Mammalia > Afrosoricida > Chrysochloridae > Chrysochloris > Chrysochloris asiatica. The sequence goes on along the minus strand of NW_006408530.1, from coordinate 8,917,424 downwards.
TAGTTACTATTAAGCAGCATTTAAAATCTGATTTAATTCTTAAAGTGACTGATGGAAAGAACAATGGTTTGTTTTTTCAAATCAAACAAAATTTATTATTTATTTAATACACTGATGGGTGTTTAAATCTAAATGAACCAGTGAACACAGACAGGCACAAGTGGAAAAACAATTGTAAACTCACAAAGATCCACAGTAATTACCAGAGCATGTGATGATGGTAACGATTTTAGGGACAGAGCAGCAAAGGGTTACAGTTCTGAATATACCCAGTCCAAGTTGTTCCAGGCACGTAAATACACGGTGTCTTTTCACATTCTGCAGCATTGTTTTCTTTACTGTGGTTTTTTTTGTTGTTGTTGTTATTTTTTCATTTCTTTTTTCTCTTTCTCTCTCGTCTTTCTTTTTCTTATAAAATAAATGGATTTATTTTTATATTTAAATTACAGCAAAGAGGCAAGATTGAGGGTTAAGGAAAATGCTAATAATCCTAATGGATTACTTAGGCTTGGGGTGGGAGATGCTGAGCAGTGAATAGAAAAACCAGCTGAATTATTCAGAGTTTCAAAATATTATTTCATATGTTTCTTCCTTCTTATTGGACTCTCATTTTCACATAATATCTTGGCCAAAAAAAAGGCATCTGTCTTCAAGACTTTTTAAATGTCTGCATCCAGATTTCTGAAATTAGTCTAATATTTTATGTGCTGACTTTACTGCTCCAAATGTGTTTTGTCTCTGCCTTGCAAATTCTGCAATGATTATTCTGAATATTGGCCAGTGCAGAATAGCAGAGAATACACAAAAGTTCTCAATTACAACACCACACTTTCTATGTAATTCATGTATAATTATGGATGGGCAAACAAGGCAGCCAAGTTCTATTAAAAGAATGCTTGGTTATGATAAGACTATGTGGAAAGTTTTCATTTTGTATTGTGAAATTATATGTACCTAGCTAAGTGGTTCCTATGTTTAAAAAAACAAAAAACAAAAACATAAAAGTTAATATTAGATGATCATGGATTTCTTAAACATTGCTTTCTGGAATGATGAGCTACAGGAGTTGTAACCAGGTGCTGCCAAGTTGATTCCAAATCTTAGTGACTCTCTGTGTGTCAGAGGAGAACTGTGCTCCATAAGGTTTGCAATAGCTGATTTTTTGGAAATACATTGTTATCCAGTCTGTTCTGACTTATAGCAACCCTGGTGAGTTAGAACCACTGTTGAGTTTGGACTGCTGACTTTTGGTTCTAACTGATCTCGCGGTCCAGTGCTTATCCTACAGGGCCACACCAGGACTCCAGTAGCTACCATGTTGTTATGGGCCATTGAGTCAATTCTGACTCATAGCAACCCTATGTAGGGTTCCCTATGTAGAGTGGCTGGTGAGCTTGAACCACCAACCTTGCAGTTCAAACCAACCTTGCAGTCCAGAGCACTAACCCGCTGTACCACACCAGGACATCTATAATTTCCTTCAGTCTATAGATTAATAATTAAATAGCATTTATTGCCATTATAAACAATTACTAGATATGCTGGAGGTCTTCCATTTGCATCCTCAATGCCACTCACGACCCTTTTCACACAACTACCCTTTCTTGGTTCTAGTATAGACTCCTACCTTTTATCAGTTTGCAACTAGTAGTAGAAAGCCTTCAGCTACTGTTAGCCCTGGAGCACTTAAAATCTTGCTTCCACCTAAATTTTGTAGATTTTTTTTTTTTTAATGTCTTCTTAAAATGCCCTTCTTTGTATCCACGGTCTGGCCTGATAGAAAATCATAAATTATTCTCTCGGAGATACTTTATATGTGATTATCAGTTACTATCAAGTAGACTAATTCACGGTGACCCTGCGTGTGTCAGAGTAGAATTGTGATCCATAGAATTTTCAATGGCATTTAATTATTAGGTGTTTCTTCTTGTGGTGCCTCTAGGGAGACTTGCACTTCCAAATTTTTAGTGGTAGTTGAGTTAGAGTTAA
>NW_006408530.1:8828633-8915335 GCF_000296735.1 Chrysochloris asiatica | reverse complement strand
GTTCCAACCCATAGCGACCCTGTACAGGGTTTCCGAGGCTGTAAATCTTTACGGGAGCAGAATGCCTCATCTTTCTCCCGCATATAGATATATAGTGCTTTACAATTCAAAGAGGGTTATGACACTTGCTAGAGATAAGCTATGGACTGGGAACCACAGATGGATGGTTCAAACCTACCAGCTGTTCCTCAGAAACCTTGTACAGGGCTGCAATGGGTGGAAATCAACTCAATTGCAATTAACAATAGCAACAACAGAGTTTACTGGTGGTTCAAACGTTCAACAATTATCATGCCAAAGGGAAACTGAAAGGTTGAAGGTTCAACTTTGGTTCTTTCATAAAAAGACCCACTTCCTCTTCTTTGGGGGGTGGGGGGGAATAGCAAATTAGTCATTGAAAATCCTATGGAGCACTGTTGTACTCTGACACACCAGACATTTTAATTGACTTGAGAGCAACTGGTATGGCACACAGTAACTGTTTCAACTTTATAGCATAAATTGGTAAATCAGGCCTGCTGGCTTTGTTTTATAGATGGGGACTGAGGCACAGAAAGGTAAGGGACTTTCCCAGTGTTTAACAGATGGCATATGGTGGAACTCAAAGTCAATCCCAGAATTGCAAATCACCAAATTTGAATTAGAATGTGTTTGCTACTGCTTTATGGGGAGGGGAGAAGGACTTTCTTTTAGAAACAATGTTATATCCACTTGTAAAACGCAGAGTTCTGAGTATATAAATTCCAGTAATGAAAGTTTAAAAATAACTTTAGAAACCATTTAATCCAGCTGAAGAAACCTAAAATGGCTGAGAACAAAATAGCTTTAACGTCATTTCTTTCCCACAGATTTGCAACCTTTTTCTCAAGGGAATACTAAGGCAAGTGCAAGAATTCTCAGTTAAATCTATATAACCTCTGGAATAATCAAGCTGACAACTTTGAAAATAATTGCTCATTAAGGCATTGTTTGAGTTAAAAGCATTCCTCTGGTGGTGATGGTGTCCGTTCCAACTCATAGCGACCCTGTATAGGGTTTCTGAGGCGGTAAATCTTTACGGAAGCAGAAAGCCTCATCTTTCCCCCGCGGGACAGCTGGTAGTTTCCAGGTGCTGACCGTGAGATAAGCAGCCTGTTCATAACCGCTCCACTACCAGAGCTCCTTGTTTGTTCCTCTACCTAGATTCAAGAGGCTAACTCCATATGGTAAACTATGGACTGTGAACCACAAGGTCCGCAACTTGAATCTGCTCCTGGGGAAAAAAGATGAGGCTTTCTGTCCCGGTGAAGATTTAAAGCCTCAAAAACCCTATACAGAGTTGTTGAATTGGAATCGACTCCACAGCACTTAACAACTAACTTAACTAGTGGCTGCTAAGTTGATGCTGACTCAGGGTGACCATAGGGTTTCAATGACTCATTTTTGGGCAGTAGATCCACAAGCCTTTCTTTTGAGGCTCTTTGAGATGAAATTGAACTGTCAAGCCTTTGGTTAGCTACCAAGTCCGATAATCATTTGCACAACCTAATAATAATGCCAGAAGCTTCAGTTCCTAAACTTCACAGCGGTGCCCCAGGGTGCACCAGGGAGCTCATAGGTGACACCTGGAATATTTTAAATTTTAGAGGGAAACACTGTAATAATTGACATCTGTCAGACACCACGAGAACGACTTGTTGGTTGTAGTTTAAAGTTTAAATATTAGACCCTGCAACATTCTTTTCAAAGATGCTTATCATTGTGAAACTAGGTTATTAGCAGTCACTATAATAAAAAGCAAATATGGTCTCCTAATAAACGTAGATCAAGAAATGAGGCTGGGGGTATAATGTGACTCCAGGATTTGAGAAGTTGTGCAGTGCCTAACAGGTGTACGTACCATGCATTAGTAATTGTGTAAGAATGTGCTAAAATGTTTTGGGTTTTTTTTGTTTTTTTTTTTCTAGTATATGTGTATGTACTTTTTAAATGGCTAATACGTTTTTAGGGCATAAAACTAAGTTGGTTTCATTTAACTACAGTGCAAGCAGGACTGTTAGATATTTCTCTTGGCCTTGCAGCAATGAGAACAGAATTACTGAGACACACAGTACATTGAACCAAGAATTTTAAGAATCGTTGGCCTAATGTATACTCCAGAGTTAGAATCCCAGCTTCCTTACTTATTAACAAGGCCACTTTCAGTTTAACCTCTCTGCACTGCCATGCTTTCATTTGTAAGATGAAGATTATTTTGGGACATACCTCAATAGAGTTATTGTCTGGACTAATGAGCACTATATGAAAGGATCCTTGGGTGATGCGTATGGTTAAGACTCTTGGTTGTTCACTGAAAGGTTGGAGTCTACCCAGAGGAGCTTCAGAAGAAAGGGCTGGCAACCTACTTCTAAAAAATTGGTCATCAAAATTCCTCCAGTTCTACTATAACACATATGAGGTCTTCATGACTTAGAATTGACTAGACAGCAACTGTTAGGTATATGGAAAGCAGCAGAAGAGAGTCAAGCAGAGTCATTGAGATCTGTTAAGTATTCAGCCTTTATGCTTGGGTTTATAAGACAAGGCTTTACTAAGGACAGTCTTGTGCAGTAGGTGGTAGCTGCTATATCCAGCAAATTCACATCCTTGAGACCTGCAGAACCTGTGCACTTGGAGCCCATTGACTACAGAACTTTTCTTTCTAGTTACTTTTTTTTCTCTTCTTTATATAGGAAGACATACTCCAGATAGTGTTTGGAGAAATTTCAACTATTATTGAGTGCTCCCACAGAACAATTCTAGAAAAGGTAAGGAATTTACTGACTCATACATACAATCTGGAATTATGTATGTTTTTTGCTTTGTAAAGAGTCTAAAATAGCCCCTAAAGCTAGAAAGGCAGGTTAAGTGTGTGCTCTGGTCATTTCTTTGAGAGAAATAACTTCTCCGCAATTTTCTGTTCTGAAAACAAAAATGAATTGTCTTCTCTTTGGATTTTTTTGAGTTATATGCAATTATATTTTGAAAACTTCGCAAATTCTTGGAGTTGTCCTTTATCTAACTTTCCCATGTCATAATCAGCTTCTAAAGAAAAGCATGTTTTTATTTCCATCAAAAGTCTCCTCCCACCCCTAACATTTACTGTTATGGAGTCCTGGTGTGATGTTGTAGAATAAGCACTGGACTACAAGGTCAGTTTGAGTCACAAGGTTAGTGGTTCAAACTCACCAACTGCTCTTTGAAAACCGTATACAGGGTTGTTATGAGTCAAAACCAACTCAACAGCACTTAAAAGCAACAACAATTACTGTACCTATTTTTATTCTTATTTTCTGCCCTGAAAGGGATAAATTAATTTTTAGGTAAAGAAAAATATGTCAAATATTATACAAAATAAAAATAGGCATATTTTTCCCATTACTGCTGCAACTGTGCTGATCTATCATGTTGGGGTTCTTCCTACAACTGGTATGTCTTAAATAATAAAGATATTTCGTCATCACTGATGTCTGCCAACAGGAGCCCTTGTGGCACTCCATTGGAGAATGAGGATGCTTTCTGCTCCCATAAAGATTTACAGCCTCAGAAACTCAATACCAGGTCTCTCTGAGTTGGAATCAACTGAGTGTAGTGTAGTGGGGTGGTGCAATGAATTATTTCATATCTCCTCTAGTCATAGTGTTTGTAAACAATGGTTTCCTGATGGGGGTCTAGGTAAGAGAAGGTGAGGGGGCAACGTTGATAGGATTACATGATTCATTTGTGAGTGATTGTTTGTTAAAAGGGCTGATTTTGAAAACTTAGAACTCCAACACGGGTATAAAACAAGTCACCTCAGAAGCAGGATGGGAAATCTCACTGCCATTAAAAAAGAGGAGCCAGGAGTGGAGTGCATCTTTTGAACCTTGAATCCCTGCTAATTGAACCTCTTCAACCCAGAGAGAGAAAGCTGTGACACCAGAAGAGTGACAGAGGAGCAGCCTCAGTGGGCCTCCCAGCAATGGAGCAAGTAAAACTGAGTGACTTAGAGCACGAGACATACTCTCAGAGTAGCGTGCCTCCAGGCACTTAATTTGGGGAGCTAGCTTTGCTGACCCATGAAATTTGAGTTGAGTGCTTTCAGGCTGAGGTTTAGGGTTACAGTGTGTGTTTATCAGCAACCCTAAAAGAGTTTTGTAACATTGGCTGGGCAGAGGGAGGCCTGCCTGTGGACTTGGCAGGGAATAGGCTGTGCTGACTAGAAGAATTTTGCCCTGAGTGCCTTCTGATCTTATATTGTAACCTGTTAACTTCCCTAATAAACCCCATAACTGTGAGTATAGTGTTTGAGCAATGAATTTTCAAACCCAGCTGGGAAGTGGAGAGTGCTGTGGAAGGGATAATTGGGGTCTGTTTTTTGCAGATGAGATGTTTGTAGATGATGATATAAGTGATTGGCTGAATAGCTCAATATTGTAACCACTTAGATTAGTGTTTCTGAATTCTCTTGATTTATCTCTCACAGAAGAAGATGGCTGCAACAGTTCCATGTATTATGTTCTTACATGAGAGTGTTCAAAGTAGGAAAGAAGAGGCATGAAGTCCTTCTCTTCATGCAACCTTGACACCAGGAAATATAATAATTCAAATTTGAAAGTCTCAACTGACTAACTAAAACTGGGTCACATGCCCTTCCTTGGACACAAGATTACCATATTTGGCTTAGATCAATTTTAATTTATCCCTGGGAGCTAGATGCATAACCACTGAGAAAGTTTTATCACCAAGGAAGAGGAGAATTGCTGTAGGATGGGCAATAGCCCCTATTTCTTTCAATATATTTCCCAAATATGCTATGACAGTCATGTATTTGACACATTATCTTAATGCAAAATTATAAAATAAATTAAAAGATAGGGAACATCTACCTGCCTTCAAAACAACATATTTTACATTAAGAGAAATATGATATTGGAGAATGTGAAATATAGTTCATTTTTCTAAATGCATACACATATGGTAGATTAGAATAGAAACATCTGCCATTTCATGGGGCCACTTAGCTATATGTCATCTAATATTCTGCCATCAAATTTTTTTCCTTATAATTGTAGTAGCTTGCAAATCTTGTGATTTGACAAAGACTAGGCCAACAACAAGAAATACTCTAAAAAATTCTGGAAGAGGAATGTAGTTTTCTAAATACTAGCATACCACGAAAGACATGTCTCAAGCATAGTAGATTATTGTCTGTAGATATTAATTACTAATATTGTTGTTGTTGTTGTTAAGTGCCATCGAGTCGGTTCCGACCCATAGCGACCCTGTACAGGGTTTCCGAGGTGTGTAAATCTTTACTAATATACAAGAGACAAAAGGATGAGCAAATGTTGGGTAACATCAGAAATTATTGTGCATTCCTTTTAAAATGTGTTAGTGCCTTAGTACCTAAAACAATGCACACATTTCTGGCTGATGGGTGTAAGGAATGAATGTTGTATCCAGAACAGCTGAAATAAGCAATAGAGAACAAAAAGGCTTAAATAATTTTAGAGATTTGTTTCTATAAAGATACTGGACCAGAAGGATTGTTATTGTTGTTAAGTACCATCAGTTTGGTTCTAACTCATAGCAACCCTGTATAGGATTTCCAAAGAGTGACTGGCTGGTGAGTTTGAACCACGAACCTTGTGGTTCCAAGCAATTTTTAAATCAAGTGGTTATACTACAGTGCCACATTAGGACTTCTCTAGACCAACGGACAGTCTTGGAAACTGACCTTGACTTATCTGCAAGTAATTGAGAAACTAACTTCTGTGCTAACCACCATGACTAGAGAATGGACCAACTGTTATGAAACAGCTAAAAATGTCAGGTGATGCTGAGAAGCAAAAGTGATAGAGGAGAAACCAACATCAAGAATGAAGTATCCTAAAGGCATATATTGTCAGAGGGAAGAATATAAAAGCAAATGAGAGTATATGTAAAAATCAAAACAAAACAAAACTGGAAAGGGCAAATCATGCAATATGAGATATGGGCTCTGAAACAAAATGTAGAACTGTATGAAAATTTAGCAGAAATTATTATTTTGTTGTTGTTGTTAGGTGCCATCAAGTTGGTACTGACTCATAGCAACACTATGCACAACAAAACAAAACACTGCCCAATCCTGGGCCAACCTCACAATTGTTGCCACGCTTGAGCCCATGGATGCTGCCACTTTGCCAATCCATCTCGGTGGGGGTCTTCCTCTATTTCTCTAACCCTCCAACTTACCAAACATAATATCCTTCTCCAGCGACTGGTCCCTCCTGATAATATGTCCGAAGTATGAGAGATGAAGTTTGACCATCCTGGCCTCCAAGGAGCACTCTGGCTGTTCTTCTTCCAACACAGATCTGTTGTTACTTTTTCCAGCCCAAGACACTTTAAATATTCTCCTCCAACACCATAACTCAAAAGCATCAATTCTTCTGTGGTCTTCCTTATTCACTGTCCAGCTTTTGCATGCATATATGGTTATTTAAAATACCATGGCTTGGGTCAGGCACACCTTAGTCCTCAATCTGACATCTTTGCTCTTCAACACTTTAAAAAGGTCTTGTGCAACAGATTTGCCTAATGCAATACGCCGTTTGATTTCTTGACTGCTGCTTCCATGAGTGTTGATAGTAGATACAAGAAATTTTCTGTTCATCTCTTGGACCTCCTCATTTCTTCAATTTACTTTAGCATCTCTACACTGGAGAACAAGTATCAGTGTCTCTTCTGACATCCATTTTGACCTTCTCCTTCCTTTTTGTCTTCCTAATGACTTTTTGCTTTCTTCCTGTATGATATTCTTGATGTCATCTCACAACTCTTCTGGTCTTTGGTCTTTAGTGTTTTATGTATCAAATCTGTTCTTCAAATGATCTCTAAGTTCTGGTGGGATATATGCTAGGTTGTATTTTGGCTCTCCTGGAGTTGTTTTCATTTTCTTCAGCTTCACTTTGAATTTGCATATGAGCAATTTATAGTCTGTTGGCCCCTGGCCTTGTTTTGACTGATGATATGGAGCTTTTCCACTGTCTCCTTCCACAGATGTAGTCAATTTTATTTCTGCGTATTCCATCTAATGAGGTCCATGTGTATAATCATCTTTTATGCTGTCTAAAGAAGGTTTTTGAAATGAACAAATCATTGACTTCTCAGAATTCTGTCATGAGATCTCCAGAATCATTTCTATCACTGAGGCCATATTTTCCAACTACTGATTCTTCCTTTTTGTTCCCAGTCTTTGCATTCCAATCAACAGTAATGATGAATACATCTTTATTACATGTTTGCCTAATTTCAGATTGAAGAAGTTGGTAGAATTCTTCTATTTTGTCCTCACTAGCTATAGTGTTTGGTGTGTAAATTTGAATAATAGTGGTAATAACTGGTCTTCCCTATAGGCGCATGGATATTATCCTATCACAGACAGTGTTGTACCTCATGACTAATCTGGATATGTTCTTTTTGACAAAGAATGCAACACCATTCCTCTTCAATTTATCATTCCCGGCATAGTAAACCATGTGGTTGTCAGATTCAAAATGGCCAATACCAATCCATTTCAGCTCACAATGCCTAAGATATCGATGTTTATGCATTCCTTTTATTTTTTCACAATTTCCAATCTTCCTAGATTCATACTTTGTACATTCCATGTTCCAATTATTAATGGATGTTTACACCTCTTTCTCTTCATTTTGAGTTGTGCCCCATCAGCACATGAAGGTCTTGAGGGTTTTACTCCCACAGGCTTTACTCCATTCGCATCACCATGGTCAACTCTACTTTGAGGAGGCAGCTCTTCCCCAGTCGCATTTTGAGTGCCTTCCATTTTCTGGCACTGTATCTGACAGTGTTTCTTTGTTATTCATAAGGTTTCAGTGACTAAATATTCAAAAGTAGTTCGTTTCTCCTTCTTCCTAGTCTGTCTTCATCTGGAAGCTCATCTGAAACCTGTCCACCATGGGTGACCCTGCTGGTATTTAAAATACCCATGGCATAGCTTCCATAATCACAGCAACTCACAAAGGACCACAGTATGACAATATTTTTTGTTAAGTAATAGGTTTAAGCCTTTCTACCTGCACTCTAGAGCATCTTTACCACAGGAGGGAGGGTGCAGATTGTTTAGACTTGACCATGCATGACAGGTTGTTATGGAGAGGTTAAAGCACATTCCTCACTTAGATTTTTGTCACTGTAAGAACAACGTTTCTTAGGATCTTTTTCATGTATTCATTTAAGAAATAATAATTGAATATCTACATGGTTTTAGAATATATTCAATGTTTGGAAACTACTGCAGTGATACAAACAGAAGTTCCTACTCTCATGAACAGAACCAGTGATAGCTGGACCCCACTTTGGCTCATGTCACAGCTTCTAAATCTTCATGTGGGAGATATCTAAAAATAAGTAGAATCTTATTTGAATCCTTCTCTAACCTATTAATGACCAGAGCTAAAAGAAGGGAGGGAACTAAGTATTTATAATAAGAAAAATCCAATCTCCACAAAAGTTTTGTCAGTCAATATATAATTTAATGAGAATTTTCTATTAAAAACAGTGTCACCCAGTACAAGTACATGCAAAAGTTGGACAGTGTATCAAGAAGACTGTAGAAGAATTGCTGCATTTGAGTTGTAGTTTTGGAGGAGAATATTGAAAGTACAATGGACTGCCAAAAGAACAAACCAATCTGTTTTGGAAGAAGTGCAGCTAGAATGCTCATTAGAAGTCACGGTGGCCAGACTTCATCTCTCATACTTCAGACATATTATCAGGACAGACCAGTCCCTGGTGAAGGATATCATGCTTGATAAAGTGGAGGGTTATATAAGAAGAGGAAGACCCCTAACAAGATGGATTGACACAGTGGCAGCAGCAATGAGCTCAAGGGTAGCAATGGTTGTGAGGATGGCGCAAGACCGGGCAGTGTTTCATTCTGTTGTGCATAAGGTCGCTATAAGTCAGCACCAACTCAAAGGCATCTAACAACAACAACAATAAAGTTTGTATATATATATATAAACAATGCTTTTGTTTTATAGAAACTTAATGTCTAATGAGAAAGACAGTTCTGCCATGCAGTTAAAGAAAGTGTAGATGCATATTAAGTAACACAAATAAGTATGTCATTTTATTAAATTATTTCTAGTGAAAGTCAACTTATGTAATATGTGACTATTTGATTCCAGAGCTTCATCTTGTAAATCCATGTGCTTGGGTTTGCCTAATATATAAATTATGGCAAAGTACCTACTTTGTAACACTTTCAGGAAAATGTGTATAAACCAGCTTATAGGTTTATAAATTGGGCATTAGTTTACTTATTCTCTTATAATACCTTAAAGAAGCTTAATCCTTTTATTCTCTATGAACATTGATGCATAAAAGTAATAAAGTTAATGGCACGTGAATGATAACACACCATGACGTGAGGTAATTGCCAAATTGTCCCAGCAGATGTTAGTAAATTTTAATAATCTGGGAGATTTTAATAATTACTTATTAGACTTATGGGATATTATGTATGATAACATTAAACAGGCAATATTAATTATATACTTTAATTATATCTAGACTCACAGCTTTTGTTGTCACCTAGAATACCATGAAATTTTAAGATAATAATTAAATGTGAGCCTAAATATATTCCCCAGACTAGGGACCTATGCAGTTTATGCTTATAAATGATAATAAGAACAATACAAATAAAGTATGATATTAAAATTAGTTAAAAGCACAGTGATTGTTTTGAAAACATTATTCAAATATTAAGAAAAAAAAAAAAAAGTCACTGATAGTTAATTCTGACTCAAAGTAACCCCATATTTTATAGGGTAGACCTGCTCGATACTGTTTTCTTGGTTGTTATCTTTAGAGAGGGAGAAAGATGAGGCTTTGTGCTCCTGTAAAGATTTGCAGCCTCAGAAACCATATGCAGGGTCACTATGTGGCATATACCACCATCACCAATCTTTAGAGAAGCAGTATGCCAGTCTTTTCTTCTGCGGTGCCTATAGTTAGATTCAAACCAGAAACCTTCCAATTAATAGACAAATGCAACCTGGTTATGTCACCCTGGGGCCTCAGGACAAGACATCTGAAAGTAATAAGTTAAAACCTAGACAAGTCTGACAAATAAAATTTTTAGCTTTTTATCTTAAACCTAAAATAATAATAGGCAAAGTAAAACAACATCAAAAGCCTGTAAAAATATATCTGCCATGCATATGATCTTTAAGGAACTCATTTAATCAACAGAAAGTTCATATAAATCTTTGAAAATAAGATAAGTAATCCTGTAGAAAGTTGGACAAAGATATGAGCATGTAGGCCACATGAAAAAAAAAAAAACAAATCCCCAATAAACATATTGCTTAAAGAGCAATGATACATTGCTTAAATCTTTTCAACAAAGACTTAAAAATTATGGATTACACTTATGGTTAATATAGGCCATGGAAACAGGAACTTCTGTGCATTTTCTAGGAGTCCTGGTATGATGCTGTTACTGGACTGCAGAGTTGGTTTGATCTGCAAGTTCAGTAGTTCAAGCTTACCATCCACTCTTCGGAAACCTTATACAGGGTCACTATGGGTCAGAACCGATTCTACAGCATTTAACAACAACATGTAATTTCTAAGGAGGTCTGGTAGTGTAGTGATTATGAGTTGGATTGCTAAACTCAAGGTCAGCAGTTCAAAACTACCAGCTATTCTGTAGGAGAAAGATAAGGCTTTCTGCTCCTGTAAAGATTTACAGCCTCAGAATCCCTATACAGTATCACTGTGAGTCCTAACTGACACGATAGTACATAACTACCAACACAATATTTTAATTTTCTGTGGAGAAACCCTGTGGCACAGTGTGCTAAGTGTTGGAGTGCTTACTACAAGGTTGGCAGTTCAAATGCACCAGCTTCTCTGTGGCAGATAGATAATGATTTATAGCATCGGAAACTGTGGAGCAATTCTATACTGTCTTATTGGGTCGCTGTGAGAATGAACTCAATGGCAGTGGGCTTTATGCATTTTCTAGGAGGTTAATAAGCTTTATCTGAAGTATATGAAGGTTAAAACTTATGAAAATTTGAATGTAGTTGATATGGAAAAGCACCCATAACATATTTACAGTCAAAATAAGTTATATTAGTATTTGCAGTATGAAATATCTTTTGTAAAAAAAAAAGGGGGGGCATATATCCATAAATATGCATGTTCATGCATTTATTCATATGTGTTCTGAATAGAAAATGTGTAAAATTACATATACTGAACTATTTTTAGGTGACAAAGAGAAGTCGGCTCATAATGACATTTATTGTTTCCTTCATAAAGTCCTATAGTTTTGAATTTTTAAAATGTAAAATCTCATTTTGAGATAATTGTAGATTTGTAAGTTTCTTTAAAAAATGACCATTTGTTTTATAACACAAAAATTTGAAACCACTGAAATATTTTAAGGACAATGAAAATAATAATAGTAAAAACAATCAGAAAAGGATAAAGATAATCAATTATATAACTTATTTATTGAGGAGAGACTGGATGTTAGTATCACAGCTCATGCTTACTGTATCTTCCTATGTTTAAATTAACCATATGTTGTTGTTGCTGTTAAGTTCCATCAAATCAGTTCTGACACATATGACTCTGCATAGGGTTTCAGAGGAGCAGCTTGTAAGTTTGAATCACTGACCTTGCAGTGCAAACTGACCCTGTGGTCAAGTGCTTATCCTACAGTGCCACACCAGGACTCTATTGATTTAAATGTCTCGTGACCTCCATATAATTGTCATTTCATTGGATGGATATTGCAATTTTAAGGCAATAATTGTGTTATCTTCATCAAGTCCTTCTGTAAGGAACATAACAAGCAATATTATAGATAGATATCTGTAACCGGAGGAATCCACCTTCCCATGGTTGCTTAAGAAAGGCAGAATAGATGAGTCCCCAAAATACAATATTATCATGGAACCCATTTGTGCCTGGGTGGATCACACCTTTATCTTACAACAGACATTTTAGGATAAAGCTGATATTCGTGGAAACTACCCTTCACTGTGCACTTATCTTGTGCCACATCCTACTCTAATTTCTTTGTATAATGAGCTAATCTGAATCTCAGTAACATAAGATTATTATCCCTTTCAATGAACAGATAAGGAAACTGAAGTACAAGAGGTCCTGAATCAACTCCATGACAAATGGATATTAGTTTCATAGGGTTGTTATAATAATGTACCATACTTGGTGAGTGGCTTGTAAGAATAGAAATTCTGTAGAGAGTTGTTGGTGTTGTAAAGTGCTGTCAAGTGGGTTCCAACTCATAGTGACCCTATATCGGGTTTCCGAGATTGCAAATCTTTGGAGAAGCAGAAAGCTTCATTTTTCTCCCACAGAGTGGCTGGTGGCTTGAACCTCCAACCTTGTGGTTCAAAGTCTAGTGCATAGCCCATAGAATCCAAAATCAGAGTGTTGGCTGTGTTGAAGATTTTACGAGAGTCTGTTCCATGCGTCTGTACCAGTGTCTGGTTATGGCTTGCAATTCTTGGCATTCCTTAATTTGTAGAAGTGTCACTTCACATCTGCTTTTATCTTCACATGGCCATCTTCTCTTCTTTTATAATGACACCGATATATTGGTTCGAGCTCACCCATACTGCAGCATGATCTCATGTTAATTTAACTGATAAAATATTCAAAGATCATATTTCCAAAACAGGTTACGTTTATAGGTTCCAGGTACTAGGACTTTAACATATCTTTGTTGGGGACACAGTTCAATCCACAACACTTATATGTTCTCAAGTGTTAGGGGAGCTTGCAGGAGTGACACTCCAGGTAAATTTCAAAGCAATCAAGACTGGATACACAGAAGCACTCTGGGAGAATTTTTGGAAATGTTGGAGTGGAGCAGCTAGGATAAGAGAGACTCAGATTTCTGCTAATCTGTGCTGGAAGTTGCTGAGTGATAAACTCTGGACAAATTATTTACAAACCACTCCACGAAGTAGGGTGTCCCAGATATCTTTTTCATGGTACATGTAGAATTTTTAAGGGTAAAGAAAAGCTTCCTTAGGTTGGATAAAATCCTAGAAATTCTGAGGAGACAAATTATATCTGACATCCAGAAAGTGTGATTACCAGCTTAATCCCCAAGCAGTGAAACTGGTTTCTGATTTGGCACCAGTTTCAGGATTTTGATCATAACTGAAACACCACACAAGTTTGTGTGAGATGAGGCTGTCTACTCCCATAAAGATTTATAGTCTGGAAAACCCTGTTTAGGATCACTAATGAGTCCAGACTAACTATCAGTGGTTTGGTTTGTTGGTGTTTGTCTTTTTTTGTTGCTTTGATGCAACTATTGACTTGTGAGCAGTAAGTACTGACACCTGCTGTCTAGAAAATAATGTGGCTTAATGGAGTTACGGTAACGTGACAACTAATTAAAACTCATCTTTGGTAATTACACATGAATGACCTGCAGGAAGGATATTTTCTGGACAGCTGGGCACACCAGCCTGGAGACTTCATTCTCCAAATGACAAGCTGATAAACGACTTTTCCCATAATTGAGACCTTCCATCCTAGATCTTTCAACTGAATTATGATCTGAAGTTTTCATGTATGATCCCTGATTCATAGGCTTCCTTGGGAATTAACAAGTGACTTAAGACATGAGAAGATGAAGGAAACAAAGCATCCAAAGACCTCACATACTCACAGCACCACAGAGCCTGTTTCTCTCATGGCTGTGGGAAGCACACTATAAACTGCTGTGTCTGTACCTTCATAGACCTGGAGAATCAGGTGAGTTTGTTTTCAGAGTTGACTAACGTAGATAGAATCTGTCTCAAATCAAGAAGGGATTATGAATTTAACTCACTTCTTGATGTTACTAAACATCGAAGTTTACAGTTGATCTTGATGCTGAGCAGACTGTTTTAAGGAGTGGTGTGTTTATCCTGGTGAGGTGATGTAGGCTAAGCAAGGTTAGCAGTTCAATCATACCAACCTGCTCTTTGGAAACCTTACACTTTGCTATGGATCTAGGGACCTTAACGACAACAAGTTTATCTTGGAGTACCTGGCTGGTGCAAATAGTTAATGCACTTGGCTGCTAACTTAAAAGTTAGAGGTTTGAGTCCTTCTACAGGCACTTTGAAAGAAGGGCCTGGTATTTAACTTCTAAAACAATCAGCTGTTGAAAACCCTGTGTCTACTCTGACACACATGGGGTCACCTCAAATTATACTTGACTTGATTGGTGGCAAATGGTTTATATGTACCTTTGTCTTAGGTTCTAACCCCAGTTCTTAACCACAAACATTATCAATTACTTCTACAGTTTAAGACAAGTGTTAATGATAAAAATACCCTTCACATTGAATGCAAAGTGATTCAGGATGAAAATTAGACACGTGGCATATCCATGTTATAAATACAAATAACGTTGGCTTCTCTTTCGCTAGTGTAAACCCTTCCTAGAGCCTTGATTGTTTTCTGCCTGTCTCCCCCCAAAAGTGTCACACTTATGGAAACTTTCTCCAAACTGAGGAGCCCTGGAGGTACAATAGTTAAGAAGCTACTCTGTGGGAGAAAGATGAGGCAGTCTGCTTCCATATGGATTTATAGTCTTGGAAACCCTACAGGACCCTTCTAGTCTGTCCTATGCACTCACTATGAGTTGGTGTCGAGTAGACAGCAATGGTTTTTTCAAACTGCAATTGGCAAGCATTACTGTGTTTCTCTCAAGATTGTCAAGGTTTCCAAGTACCTGATTAATGGCAACTCCTATTCAACTTTGTTCTGTTTTCCTATTTTCTAAAACTCCAGAGTCTTTCCTACTGATAGTCAATAGGATCTTCTTATCTCTGTTATTTATCCCTGACACCTTGAGCCTCTCTGTCCTTGCCATTTCACAGCGTGTAAATCCACCCTCTCAGGCTCCTGTTCCCTGTTACCACCAGAACTTCATTTTTTTTTTTTTAATCAATTTCTCATTTTGAAATGACTTACTATCTCTTTCTGTCACAGGAAAAAGCAAAGTAACTGTTTAAACAGAAATGGGGAAAGGATGTTTTTATCCTATGATCCTTGTATCCTTATGCTGCTGTTGTTCTTGACAGTGTTGTATTTGTTCATTTGTATGTAGTCCAGATTACTAAAGTTACTTTGTAATAATTATAAATATGTAGATTTTTCCAGAATATTTTTTCTGGGCCATCCTACCCTAAATCTTTAGACACCACATCATACTAAAGAACTATAAGATTTTATATTTCTTTTATCCTATATAAATACTTTTTCATTAGGGTAGTCTTTAGATTATTTTGGTTTAGAAATAAGTGTGAGTCTTTCTTTGGAAGTATTTCTTCTAAGCTTGATCTTCTATTTCACTTTGCTGGGTCCCGTGGTTACTATACTAACTGCATGCTTTGGGGCATTTATAATGCAAATCATTCCCTGAGTGGCTATAGATTTTACATGGAGACCTCAAACATATGTTTCCCATTCTTTTCTCTTTTATGCTGCATACTTGTGCTGAACATTTTTATTGGTAATATGGGAGGTGCCCAAATACAAGATCATGGCCTGGGAGTGTGATGTTATTTAAACTATGTCTGGACGGTGCCAACATAATCAATCAAAACAGAAATATTTGGTCAAACAACCATGATTAGCATAATGCTAATAATTTTAATGGATATTTATCCAAATCAACAGTTTCTTTGATGTGTTACAGAAAGAAACTTAGCAGAGTAGCCTGTAAGCACGATTTCTTTAAAAATCAGGAAACTTTGTTAGAATATTTGTAATTGCAACAGCCTCAGGATAACAGGGCTCCATTTCTGATTTTGCCACTAATTTCTTAAAGAGACTTAAACACATCATCTAACCTTACTGTACTTCTCCCTCCATTATGAAATGAGCATTTAAGAAAAATCTCCCCCAAGCAGAAAACAATTGCCATTGAGCTGACCCTGACTCATGCCAGTCCAGTGTGTGTCAGAGTAGAACTGTGCTCCATAAGGTTTACACTGTCTGATTGTTCAGAAGCAGATCACCCGGTCTTTTTTCTGAGGCCCCTCTGAGAATACTTGAACTTTTGGTTAATAGCCAAGCATGTTATTTATTTTAGGGACT
This sequence comes from Chrysochloris asiatica, assembly GCF_000296735.1. Classification (NCBI taxonomy): domain Eukaryota; kingdom Metazoa; phylum Chordata; class Mammalia; order Afrosoricida; family Chrysochloridae; genus Chrysochloris; species Chrysochloris asiatica. The sequence continues at coordinate 8,899,174 of NW_006408530.1, read as the reverse complement.
CCAGAATAAGTATTAATCTAAAATTTTTTTGAGAGGGGAGGAACAAATTTTGGAATCTAGTGAAAGCAATGATTCCTCCCTTCCCCTTGAAAAATACATAGATGAAATTTACAAACAATATCAGTTTGTAATAAAGAGCACCTGAAAATAATCCACATAACCCTTAGAAATTTATGTTAGAAATCTCTAGGACAGATGATCTCTAAAATCAAATTCAGCCTAGAATGTTATGGTTCTTACAGTTTTCTCTATTATAATGCTGACAGACTCAGATATTCCCAACTATTCGTTCAACACAAGCTCTCCTGGTGAATATTATGTGGGGGTTGTGGCGATGTGGAAGCATGCCTTGTTGCCAATCTAACAATTCACTGGCTTCTTCTAGTGCAATGAACTCAACAAAGACTCGGAATCTAATTTAGACCTTTCTCATAACCATACAGGATTGACTTACAAGTACCACCTTCTGGAGAGAATACAGAGTAAATGTCAAATTGATGATCACTGACAGATGTTACTTTCCCCACGCAAGTTCCATGGACCAAATGTCTTCCTTCCTCCAGCATCTTGAGCAATCTCATTTTCCTATTCAATCCAATGATGATTCTACCTTTTGCCTCAAAGGGCCTAGGAAGTAACTTGTCTGAAAATATAGACTCTATTCTTTGAAAGAATCCTACATTTCACAAGAAATCCTCTAATAACAAAATACAGATCATTTGAAGGAGACTTGGTGGAACAATGTGAAACATTCAGTTAAAGGTTAGCAGTTTGAACCCACTCAGCAGCTCTGCTGGAGAAAGATGTGATAACCTGTTCCTGTGAAAATGACAGTAGAAAAAACCCTATAGGGCAGTTCTACTCTATCAGATGGAGTTTCTGTGAGTCAAAATAGCACCTAATGACAAGCTATAGTTCATATTTGAAGTTTTGTCAAGTGACCACAACTCATTTTTCAGTTTGACATATGTGGTGGTTTTCATGTTTCTGTTATGCTGGAAATGATTCCACAGTAGAATACCCAATGGTGAACAGGTCTCAGTGGAGTGTCTAGACTAAGACTGACTTGTTGTTATGTGCTGTCAAGTTGGCTCCAACTTATAGTGACCCTGTATAGGATTTCTGAGGAGCAACTATTAGGTTTGAGCTGTGGACCTTGTAGTTTGCAAAGGTTATGGAAGACTGCTTTTGAAAAAGTTAATCAGTAAAAAGCATACAGTAGAACACAGTTTGATATTGTTCAGGAAGCTAAGCCCCACAGGTTGAAAGAAACTCAAAATACAACTTGGTCAGAGCTGCATCCTACTCAAAGTAGAGCTGTCTTTAATGAAGTGGATAGAGGAAAGCTTTCAGGACCTTCATTTGCTGAAGCAGTATGACTCAAACTGAGAAGAGATAGCTGCACATATCCATTAATAATTACAGCATGGAACATATGGAGTATGAATGTAGAAAAATGGGAAGTTGTCAAATATAAAATAGAATACAAAAAGATCAATATTCTAGCATTAATGAGCTGAAATGGACAGGCATTGATCATTTTGAAACAGACAATCATATTGTCTGCTTTGCTGGAAATGGCCAATTGAAGAGGCATGGTGTCACATTCATCATCAAAAAGAACATATCAAGATATGTCTTGAAGTAAATGCAGTCTGTGATTGGATAATATCTATACTCTTACAAGGAAGATCAGTTAATACGACTATTATTTAAATTTATGCACTAACCACTAAAAGGAGCTCTGGCAGCATAGTGATTATGAGTTGGGCTGCTAACCTCAAGGTCGGCAGTTTAAAACTACCAGCAATTCTGCAGTAGAAAGATGAAGCTTTCTACTCCCGTAAATATTTGTAGCCTCAGAAACCCTATACAGGGTCACTATGAGTCAGAACTGATTCCATGGCACACCACTACCCTCACCACCACTAACCACTAAAGCCAGTGCTGATGAAATTGAATAACTCTACCAACTTCTTCAGTCTGAAATTGAGCAAACAGGTAATCAAGATGTATTGATAATTAATGGCAGTTGGAATGCAAAGGTTGGAAACAAAGAGGAAGGTCCAGTAGTTGCAAAATATGGCTTTGGTGATAGAAATGATGCAGGAGATCACATGATAGGATTTTACAAGACCAATGAGTTCTTTGTTGCAAATACCCTTTTAAAATAACATAAAAGATTATACACATGGACCTCACCAGATGGATAGACAGAAATCAAATGGACTACATTTGTGGAAAGAGACTGTGGAAAAACTCTGTCTCATCAGTTAAAACAATGCCAGGGGCAGACTACCAATCAGGCAATCAATTGCTCAGATGTAAGTTCAGGCTGAAGATAAATAAAATGAAAACAAGTCCTCGAGAGCCAACATATGACCTTGAATATATCCCAGCTGAATTTAGAGATCTGAAGAAGAGATGTGATGCATTAGACATTAAAGACCAGAAAAGTTGTGGATGACATCAAGAACGTCATATAAGAAGAACAAAAAGTCATTAAAAAGACAAGAAATAAGGAAGAGATCAAAATCAATGTCAGAAGAGACTGTGAAACTTGATCTCCTGCACAGACATGCTAAAGCAAATGGAAGAAATGAGGAGATAAAGGAACTGAATAGAAAATTCCATAGTACAGCTTGAAAAGACAAGGTCAAATATTACAATGAAACATGCAAAGATCTGAAATAAGAAAACCAAAAGGGAAGAACATGCTCAGCATTTCTCAAGCTAAGAGAACTGAAGAAAATATTCACGCTTCAACTTGAAATACTGAAGGATTCTATGAACAAAATATTGAATGATTTGGAGAGCATTAGAAGAAGATGGAAGGAATACAGAGTCACTGTACCAAAAAGAAATGGTCAATATTCAACCATTTCAAGAGGTAGCATATGATCAAGAGTTGATGACACTGAAGGAAGATATCCCCAGGTGCACTGAAGGCATTGGCAAAGAACAAGGCTGTGGGAATTGATAGAATGAAAATTGAAATCTTTTAACAAACCGATGTAGTACTGGAGGCATTCACTCATCTTTGCCAAGAAATTTGGAAGACAGCCACCTGGCCAACTGAATAGAAGAGATCTGTATTTGTGCCTATTCCAAAGGAAGGTGACCAAATGGAATGCAGAATCAGATATATCATTGTATCATATGCAAGTAACAATTTGCTAACGATAATTCAAAAATGGCTGCAACCATACATTGACAGAGAACTTCCAGAGCTTCAAGCTGGATTCAGAAGAGGGCATTGGAATGAGGGATATCATTGCTGATGTCAGCTGGATCTTGGCTGAAAGCAGAGAATACCAGTAAGATGTTTATGTGTGCTTTATTGTCTACACAAAGGCTTTTGATTGTGTGAATATGACTATCTATGGGCAACACTGTGGAGCATGAGTATTCCAGAACACTTAATTGTGCTTATTAGGAACCTGTACATATTCCAAGAGGCAGTTGTTCGGACAGAACACGGGAACACCAAATGGCTTAAAATTAGGAAAGTTGTGTTCCAAGGTTGTATTCTTTCACCATACCTATTCAATCTGTTGCTGTGCAGATAATCTGAGGAAGTGAATTAGATGAATAAAAATGTGGCATCAGGGTTGAAGGAAGACTCATTAACATGCTGTGATATGCAGATGATACAACCTTGATGCTGAAAGCAAAGAGGATTTAAAATACTTAACTGATGCAGATCAAAGTTAATGTGTTTGAGGAGATTATTAAAAGTACAATGGACTGCCAAAATAACAAACCAATCTGTCTTGAAAGAAGTACAACCAGAATGTTCCTTAGAAGTTAGGATGGGGAGACTTTGTCCCTCATACTTTGGACATATTATCAGAAGGGACCAGTTTCTGGAGAAGGATATCATGTTTGGTAAAGTGGAGGGTCAGAGAAAAAAGGAAGACCCTCCAGTGAGATGGATTGGCACAGTGGTAGCAGCATTGGGTTTAAATGCAGCAACAAATGTGAGCTTGGCACAGTTCCAGGAAGTGTTTTGTTCTGCTGTGCATAGAGTTGCTGTGAATTGGTACCAACTCAGTGACACCTAACAACAGCAAAAATGCATCTGGATCTTTGCAAATGGAATACACATAATCAAATCTACTACATTTTTGAAACGAGACCATGGAGAGGCTCAACGTCATCAGTCAGAACAAGGCAGAGACTGACTGTGGAATAGCAAGCACATCAATTGCCTATAAGCAAATTTAAGTAGACATTGAAGAAAATTAAAACAAGTCCAGCAGAGCCAAAGTACAACCCTGAGTGTACTCAACCTGAATTTAGAGGCAATCTCAAGAACAGATTTGATGCCTTACACATTAATGACCAAAGATCAGAGTCATTGTGGGGTGACATCAAGGACATCATACTTAAAAAAAAGCAATAGGTCCTTAAAAAGATTGGAAAGAAAGAAAAGACAAGAATGTATGTCAGAAGAGATTCTGAAACTTGCTCTTTAACATCAAATAGTAAAGCAAATGGAAGAAATGATGAAGTAGGAGAGCAAAAGATTGTAAAGAGTAGCTGGAGAAGACAAAGTAAAATATTATAACGAAGTGTGTAAACACCTGGAGTTAGAAAACAAAGAGTGAAGAACACACTTGGCATTTCTCAAGCAAAAAGAATTGAAGAAAAATTCAAGCCTTAAGAGTTGTAATATTGAAGGATTCTATGGGCAAAATATTTAATGATGCAAGAAGCAGCAAAAGAAGATAGAAAGAAAAAATAGAGTGACAACTGTACCAAAAAGAATATGAGTCAATCCTCAACTATTTCAGGAGGTAACATATTATCAAGAACTGATAGTACTGAAGGAGGAAGTATGAGTTGCACTGAAGGAGAAAAACAGGGCTACAGAAATGGACAGAATACTAATTGAAATATTTCAACAAAAGGATGCAGCAGTGGAGGTGCTTACTCATCTATGCTAAGAAATTTGAAAGACAGCAACCTGGCCAACCAACTGGGGAGAGCCATACCTATAAAGAATGTGGAAATTAGCGAACAATGTCATCAATATCACAGGCAGGCAAAATTGTATTGATGATAATTCAAAACAGTTGGAGCAGGACATTGACAGGGAACTCCCAGAAATTCAGCTAGATTCAAAAGAGGACATGTAATGAGGTATACTATTTGGATATCAGATGGACCTTGGTTGAAAGTAGAGAGTGCAAGAGGTGTTTACCTGTGTTTTATTGACTATGCAAAGGCATTCAACAAAGTAGATCATAACAAATTATGGATAATATTTTGAAGAATGAGAACTCTAGAACACTTCATTGTGCTCATGTGGAAACAGCACATAGACCAAGAGGTCAATTTTCAAATAGAATGGTTTAAAATTAGGGAATGGTGTGCATCTGGGTTGTGTCCTTTTGCAATACTTATTTAATCAGTATGCTGAGCAAATAATCAAAGCAGCTGGACTACATGAAGGAGAATATAACATCAAGATTGTAGATGATATAACCTAACTTGCTGAAACTGAAGAGGACTTGAAGCACTTACTGATGAAGATCAAAGACTACATTCTTCAGTATGGATTACACCTCAAAAGAAAAAAGAAAACAAAAGTTCTCATGGTACCAATATGTAACATCATGATAAACAAAAGATTGAAGCTGTCAAGGATTTCATCTTACTTGATCCGCAATGACTGCACATGGAAGCAGCAGTCAAGGTATCAAAGGACGTATTACACTGGGCAAATCTCTTGCTAACGATCTCTTTAAAGTGTTAAAAAGCAAGTATATCACTTTGAAGACTAAGGTGTGCCTACTGAAGCAATAACCTCGGATGTATGTGAAAGCTGTACAATGAATAAAGAATTGATGCTTTTGTAATATGATGTTGGTGAAGAATAGTAAATATACTGTAGACTTTCAGAAGAATGAACAAATATGTGTTAGAAGTAGAGCCAGAATTATTCTTAGCAGCAAGGATGACAAGACTTTGTCTCATGTTGGGCATATTATCAAAAGAAATTGGTCCTTAAAGAAGGATGTCATGCTTAGAAAAGTATAGGGTCAGTGAAAAAGGAGAAAGCGATGGATGGATACAGTGGCAGAAACAATGGGCTCAAACACAGCAAGGATTATATTGTGATGATGGTTCGAGAGCAGGCTGTGTTTCATGGTGCTGTGCATTGGATCACTATGAATCAGAATGGACTCCATGGCACCTATGAAGAGCAAGAACAATGTCGGGTAACATCATATTACATTAAAATTTTGGTATAGTCTAAAGTACTTACTCAGAGGAAATGAATGGGGAGAGTGCTGAGAATTTAACAAATGATCCTGGTAAATGTAAATGATTAAAACCATGCTCCATTCTAGTCCCATGCATAATAAAACATCAAAAGAGAATTTATTTTAAGCATGTCAACTACTTTTTTGGTAAATAGTTAACCTTTCCTTTTCATGTGCACAGCAACTTAATTATAAAATGCAAACATTTTAAATAACACAATGCCAGAAGATTTAACTGTTTGTGGATATTATGGTTCATAAAACTAAATTTTCTGCTATTGCTAAAAGGCGTGGAGGCCATGACTGACCTCTGATTTCACAAGGAAGGAGAATCAAACTCAAAATTAGCCTAAGGCAGATTCCTATGAGGTGGAGGTCAGAAATGCCCCTAACCTCCAACCTTCTTTCATCCTAGTTTGTACCAACCATTCTTCCCATGGCCCTCTACTTCAATGCTGGTTTGATCATCTGTTGCAGTGACCTCACAGAATTTACAATTCTCACAATTATGGAGTTCATTAGGGAAGTGAACAGAGTACAATTCAGGATCAGGTACACTCAGGATACAGCAGTTCTTGGGTCCGAAGCAGCCTCCTCAGCTGTATGGAAGGCAAGTCTCTCTGCCATGTGATCCCTTGGCCTCTCCTGGCTCCAGTAAATGTTACAAGTTGTGTTGGTCCTGTGGATAAAAGCCCAAAGGATGCCTTATTCTTCAGGCCAGCCTTCTGTCCAAGGCACTTAGCTTCACTAGATCAGCTGTTTCTCTCCAAGCTGCTGCTCTGCTACTGCCTCCACCTCTGCTGCTGAAGGGTTTTTGAACTCTTATCATGGATTTTCTTGATGATCTTGGGATCATCTATTCCTGCTTCTAAGAAGGCACCTTTTAAAGCTAGCAGGGTGACAAAATGAACCAATCCCTGTGTTAGGGTCCCATACACCCAATTGGCATGGTCTTCCTCAATCATTTGGCACTGTAGCACTCCTAACAGCAAGGTGTAGGTGGTTCAAACCCACTACCTGCTCCTTGGAAACACTATACTGGGCTGCTGTGAGTTGGAACTGACTCGATGGCACTTAACAACAACAAAAGCAACAACCCAATTGTTTGGTGGCAGTTACAAAGACCAGGCTAGAAGAGACATATTAAGTTAATTTGCTGCGACACAGTTATGATTTTCATAGAACTTCTATTTGTCTCTGGATTTCTCATGGCGCTGTGGATCAGCACTAGACTGTGAACCACAAGGTCAGCAATTCAAACCTACCAGCTGCTCCTTGGAAACTTTACACAGGTTTGCTATGAGTCAGAACTGACTTGGCAGCACTTAACAACAACTGTTTGGCTCCAAATTTGTCCCTGGTCCATTAGTATCAGACCTACACTGATGTGAAATCACTTCTCCTATAGGAATCCTAGGAGTGCCTAGGGCTATGAAGGTTTGTTCCATCCTAAATTGAAAGAGCCTTTTTCTATTTGCATCTTTTGTTTTTAATTTAGAGAGACAAGAATTAACAAGTTTCCTGAGGAACTAACTTTTCTTGCAATAAGACTAATCGTTTAAAACTCATTCACAGTGTTTCTTAGGAAGAAAACGTTTGAGAGCTGAATCAGCTAATGGAATGTTCCTTTAAGCTTATCCTATTTCAGGACTTGAATCCTGGTGTGGTGCCGTAGGGTAAGCACTAGACTACAAACCACAAGGCCAATGGTTCAAATCCACCAGTTGTTTCTTGATGACCCTATACAGGGTCACTGTAAGAACTGACTTGATGTCACTTAATAACATCTCAGGACTGGGAGGGCTTTCTAGTGGAATGGATTAAGTATAATGAACTTTACTGTGGAGGAGTTGCAGAAATGGAACTTCGGAAATTTAGACTCTGAATGCATTGATATATTTCCCCTGCATTTTTAATGAAAAAGTAGGCATTGGTTGTGACTCCCAGACAAAATTTCTATGACTTATCTAAAAGTTCTGTCTGCCAGCGCTTTGTTCCTCCAAGGGGCTATTAGTCATACTGTAGGGTTTTATTTTTTTTTTTTTTAAACTGACTTTCTAGATAAACATATGCTTCATTTCATTAAAGCCAAATGTGGCTTATGAAATCTGAGAGTAATAACTGATCATGCCAGCGAGGACATTTGAGTGATGCAGACTGAGGGAATTCCTAGAGAAATTATAAAAGTGGAGGTAGCTACCATTTTGAGGGTACCTACGAAATTTCAGGAGTCCTGGTGTGGTGCTGTGGGCTAATGCACTGAACTGCATATTCGCTTTGAACTGCAAGGTCAGCGGTTCAAACTCACCAACCGCTCCTGGGAAAACCTATAAGGGTCACTATGGGTTAGAATTGACTAGATAGCACACAACAACAACTAAATTTCAAACACTTCTTATGCATGAATGTACCTTAACTACAAATTTGCACTTCAGATACTACTATTCCCATTTAATACATGAATGATAAGGCTCTAATAAGGAGCACTGGTAGCGTAGTGGTTACGAATCGGGCTGCAAACCTTAAGGTCAGTGGTTCGAAACTACCAGCCGCTCCGCGGGAGAAAGATGAGGCTTTCTACTCCCGTAAAGATTTACACCTTCGGAAACCCTGTACAGGGTCGCTATGGGTCGGACCCGACTCGATGGCACTTAACAACAACAAAACCTTATCTAGTACCGCTGGAATGTGAACCCAGGTCTATCTAGTCTAGAGCCCATGCATTTTCAATTCTGCAGCAATGCCTCATAAAGTGTTCAAATTGAACAACCTTAAAGGGATATAAAATTGCACAAATGATCTCTAACTGATAACTTTAGAGTGCTGTGTTATTGAAATTCTACATAGTTCTTCATGGTCAATATTTGTCTTTACATAAGTCTTATTGTTGGATAGCAAATGACTTTAAAATCAGTGATATTTGTCAACTGTCTAAGGTTTTTTTTCCTGAAAAATCAAAAATTAAATACATGGATTAAATTACAAAAATACATTAAATTAAATACAAAAATTAAATACATATCATCCTTTAAGATTCCATTTAGAATCATCTTTTTAAAAAATTATCCTCTTCTATGTATATACAAATAATTGAAAACAGAGACTCAGATATATTTATGTACCAATGTTCTGGTGTATAATGTACCATTATTCATAGAAATAACCCAAGTGTCCAGCAATAGATGAATGATAAAATAAATTTTGGCATATACATATAATGGGATATTATTTAGCCATAAAGAGACATAAAGTTCTGATACATGCTATACTATGGTTGAACCTCAATGCACTATGTTAAGCAAAAAGAAGTAGGACACAAAGGACAAATAATATTTTATGATCCCACTTATATGAAATATCTAGAATGGACATTATTCATAATCTATGAATGCTGCCCCACACACCTGAACGTTCATGTATAAATATCATAAAAAAACAAAAGTTTACTAGTGGTTATCAAGAGCTTTGGTTAGAAGGATTGAGGAGTTATTGCTTACCTGGTACTGAGTTTCTGTTTGGGGTGATAAAAAATTTTGGAAATAGTGGTGACGGTCATATAATATGGTGAATGTAGTTATTGTAGATTATACACTTGTTATTGCTACTGTTATTTGCCACTGAGTCATCTCCAAGTCATGGCAATCCCATATATAATAAAGCAAAACATTGTCCCGTCCTGTGCAGCTGTCACTACCATTATTGTAACCACTGTGTATTGTAACTTCTAGCTTGAGGGCTCATCTTCCACCATTATATTGGATGATATCCTCTTGTGACTCATAGGATTTTTTTTTTTTTTAAGTTTTTATTGTGCATTGAGTGATAGCTTACATGGGAGAACATCAGTGTTGCACTCATCTTATCATATTTTGTTTCATTGCAATGGTTACAATCCTCTCTATGCATCACCATTCAACATTCTATTCCCTCTGTGTTTTTTTTGTTGTTGTTTGTTTGTTTTTAATTTACACAAAAATATTAAGGAATATATAATCATTTAAACAATACAAGGGCATATTCTGCAAGCCTGCCTACTGGCCATCAACACACATCCTTTGCCTTTCCACGAGTCTAGAGTCCTCAGCTAGTCTATCTCTCCATAACATCATCTTTGCTTCCATCTCTGGTGTCACAACTTCTCTGAATAGGGTTCCACATTCTGGTCATGCTCATCTCCCTTGATGGTCCTAGGGTGCTCTGTTCCTGGATATAAGATTAACTACTCCCCCCATTATGTTACAAAACTTCTACCTTTAGAGTTGTGACAATGCAATTAGTAATACCAATTACTCACAATTGAGTCATTAAGAATTGTATCCCCATCTCCTTTCACCAGACCCATCTAGACAAGATGAAAACCATTCAGTGGTAATCTATCTTACCATGTACACTATTAAACTAAATTCCCTCTTGAAAACTTGTAAGCCAGCCGCTGTACCTTTATAGCCCCTCCTCCATTTAGGCAGCCAGTGTCTAAGTTGCCTATCCCTATCAACCCTGTATACAGAGGGGATATATTTTATCCTTGATCTAAAGACACCTTCCTCTCAGTTGGTATTTTGAGCTATTACATCCACAAATATAGGTCAAGTTCATCAGATAGTAGCAATGTACACTTGTTTCCTTTATCAAATTTCTTTATCTTCCTCTATTCGTGTTCTGATCATCAAGCCATTGAAGCTAGGTCAAATGGGTACTATCTGCAAGTTTGGACATTCTTGTGCATCTCCCCTCACTTCATGTCAGCTGGACGTTTCACTCTCAGCTCAGGCCCTGTAGCTAGGTCCTTGTCCAGGGGCTTAGGAGTACTCAGGTCTCACCACACTTCAGACCAACCAGCCCTTCCTCTTCTCTCTCTCATTTCTAGGTCAACAGTAGTCTATGGAACATAGTGGAACTCGGCCCATATCTTCTTTGCTGCTTTTCCCCCTTTTCCACTCACCAGTAGACCAACATGATCACCAGCAAGCTTACATGTCTGCTTGTGTGTTCCCTTTGAGTTTCAGTCTTGAAGAGGGTTTGTCCTTAAGGAACTTGATTGCTTGCCTTGATGGCTTTCCAGTGAACAACTTGCTTGTTCTTGTAGTAGCCAATCAGACTGCCAATTTTGGTTTTGAATTTTCCTGTTGGTCTCTCTTTCAAGAAGTTCTTCTGTTGCTCTAGCTATTCCAGGTTGGTCTGAATGTCCTTTCAAGGGGGAATGTTCTACCTCAGAAGGTTCTGGATGGGGCTCAGGATTCTACCTAAGGTCCTATACACTATAAAGGCTCTGCAAGAAGCCTATTTCACTGGGGAAGTTCTGGAACCCCTTTTAGGTGATTCCAATCAGTTATAGGCTGAAGACATGTTTACAAGTTTTTTGTAATAATGTTTCCCAACATTCCTTTCTATCCCAATAAAGTGTCTGTTTTATAATAGTAAATGGAAACCAACGTTCATAAGACAGTCAAGCATCTTAACATTGTTGTTGTTGTTGTTAAGTGCCGTGGAGTCGGTTCCGACTCAGAGCGACCCTACACAGGGTTTCCGAGGCTGTAAATCTTTACGGGAGCAGACCGCCTCATCTTTCTCCCGAGGAACCTCTGGTAGTTTCGAACTGCTGACCTTGCGGCTCACAGCCCGATTCGTAACCACTACGCTACCAGAGCTCCATTATTTCCCCTCTTTTACCCATTAAGACTATGCCTTGATTCCTGTATCACAGAGCCCTGTTGTTCAAGGTTGAGCATACACCTCTATCCCATTTAGCCCATGCAAACCTGCCTAAGTGTTCTGCTATCTACCTTGTTCTTCCATCCCCTTCCCCCTTATTGTGTATTGCCCTCCCCAATACCTGAACAATGCTGTGTCTATCCCCTAACCTGTATTCTACCTCCCTCCCACCTCTGATAGCCAACAAAGAATTTTTTTTCCCCTTTTTTTTAGTATGGTTATCTTTTCTTAAGATTTATATTTTTAATGTTTCTATGTTCTTGGATTTTCATTTTCTTAGTATGTTGTGAAGTATTAATTTCCTTTGGGGTAACCCTATATTCTATTAACTTTTTCCTGACTCATAGGTTTTTATTGGCTAATTTTTATAACTAGATTGTCAGAGATTTTTTTGCCTCATCTGTGTACATCTGGAAGCTCCACTTAAACTTGCCTACCATAAAAATGACTAAAATGATAAATTTATGTTATATTTCACCACAGTGAATTTTTTTTATTATTATTAAATAAATGTTTTATTGAGAATTGTGTGATAGTCTACATGGAAGAACATTAGTCTTACATCCATTCTATCATACATCGTTTCATTGGCATAGTTACCATCTCGTCCATGCATCCTCACCCAACCAAAGGGTGTGCCCTGCAAGCCTGCCCTCCCCCCACACCCCCATCCCCCGTGCACACGCGCGCGCGCGCGCACACACACACACAGTCCTCAGCCCCTTTCCCTCTCTGGATCCCAAGTCCCCAGCTACTCCATCTCTTCAAGTCATCTTCTCTGCCTCCATCTCAGGCCTCACTGCTTCTCTGGGTAGGATGCCACTCTCTGCTCTTCTCCATTGATGGTCCCAGGGCCCGTCGCTCCTAGACTGAAAAGTTAATCACTCCTCTCCTTGCTACAAAATGTCCACTTTTAGATTTCCAACCCTCATAATCAGCCCTGATAACAATTATTCACTATTGCATCACAAGAGACCCGTCTGTATTTCATTTAATCATCCCTTCCTAGATAGGCTGGAATTTTTAAAAAATACTTCAATAACTTCTAGGTAAAATGTGCTGTTGTTGTTGTTGTTGTTATTAAGTCCTGTGAAGTTGGTTTCAACTCCTAGTGACCATGTATAAGGTTTCTGGGCTTTTAAGTCTTCTGTGGGAACAGAAAGCTTCATCTTTCTCCCACAAAATGACTGATGAGCTTGAACCACTGACTTTGTGATTTGCAGTTCAGGTTCAGTGCTTATCCTGAATCACCATGCTCCAGGAATAATGTATGTTTTTGTTGTTGTTATTGTTATTAAGTGTCTTCGAATTGATTCTGACTCATAGTCAAGGAAAATAACAAGGCAGAGACTGTCAAATCAATTCAAGAAAATAAAAGCAAATGATAGAAAGTACTTCAAACTATTTTCAAAGAAAGTAGCCTTAAATATATTATGTAGATAAACCATAGGAAATTTCTATTCCACTCAAGTGAAAATGATTGTGGGGAAAGTGTGAATATTTACTTCTGGGAAAATATGGGAGGTTGTAATTGTTTTAAAACAGGGACTTGGCCAATGAGAAGGGAATCTACAACATCCATCATCTAGACTAGCTCTGGTGCACCTAAGAAGGAACAGATGTAAACACTGACAATTGTTCAGATTTACCAAAAAAGTCTACTAGCCCTTCACGGAGCAGTCAAAGTCTAGAAAATAACCAGAAATGCTTTCTTATAAACAAAGAGAATTGGAAAAGCAATAGGAAACTAGTATCCAAGTTTTGAAATTGATGAAAATCCAGAACAAAGACCCAAGTGTCAAGTGCCCAACATGATGAACATTGCAGAGAGGGAGCAGGTGCAACCCTACTCTGTGTCAGATTTTGGGGAGGGGGGTGAGAAGACCTGATGGGAAGGGCATGTGAAATCAATAAACATCAATGCTGAATCATTTGCATCTTTCATCAATAACAAAGAAGAAATGCTTCCCTAGGAATGGCATGTAAAACCCCTGTGGATCTGTTTCTAAGTTAAGCACATGGACGATTCACAAATTAGAAAATAAAATGCATTTCCACTGTGATACTTCATGTAATATAGGGTTGTGCTCCCGAGTTTACTTCTCAGATGCTACTTGCTTTTGTCTTAGGTATTTTGCTTTGGTTCTGTTTACATGTTTGGAGTTGCCAGGAGTCCAGCAGAGCCTGACTTAATCGAGAAAAAGAGAAACAAGCTTTTAAACTCATCATTTACAGCTCAAAAGTAGAATTATTTAATAAAGTTACACAGCAGAATTAAAAAGCACTTTAAAAAGATGTTATAAAAATAGAACCCTAATAAAACTGGGCCTCTCTGTGACCCACTCAGCACGTGTCATACACAAAGGAAACATCTGTCTGATAGCCAAAAATGCATTGAAAATTCATTGAGAATGTAGTGAAGTCTCTTGAAGAGGCAGCAAGAAGGCCTGCTATACAGAACACAGCAAAACTTACTGAAAATAAGAGGGTAAGTAAAAAATTACCCACACTCTGGCTATAGAATTTATTTTAATCAACTTTTAGAAAAGACAAATACATCATTTTTTGACATAGTCTCCTTGCTTTTTCAATACACTTTGTCCATCTGTCAATAAGCTTCATGTTCCCTTATTAAAAAATGTTTTATGCTGAACTGTGAGCCATGAATGCACCGCTGTCTTCACTTCATCAGAGGTGAATCTTCATCCTTGAAGGGCTGCTTTTAGGGGACCAAATAGTGAAAGTCCAATGGAGTAAGATCAGGACTATAGGAACGATGCTTTAACACCTCACAAGGAAGTTTTTGCAGAGTGTCAACAGTGTGGGTAGAGGTGTAGTGATATACTTTGTCATGCAAGATCCTAACACCCTTAGAGAGCAGTCCTCTGAGTTTAATCCAAAGTTTAGGCTTCATCTCTGCAGTGAGGATCTCACTGTAATCAGCACTGTTAGAGTTCCAATATTGTCTCTTGAGAATCCCAGAAAACTGTAAGCATCAATTTTCCAGCTGGTAGTTGACTTTTGAACTTTTTCTTGGGTAGTGATCGAGGATGTTTCCATTCCATACTCTGCCATTTATTCCCAGGTTCTTAGTCATGAACCCATGTCTTGTCACCAGTAACGAATTTTTTTAGAAGAAACTTTTACCTTCCATCTAGTATCAGTCCAATTTTTGTTTGCAGATGTCCACATTTACACCTGTACAGCAGTGACCTTGAACAAAAAGTGCTGATAAGACAGTATAGCCAACAGAAGTTTTAATATACGTGGAGTATGGATCATTTTTTACTCACTTTCATTCCTTCTTTTCTCTCACAAGAGTTCAAATATCAGATTTCTCTGATGTTATCCACATAAATTTAATCCTTCATTCCCTTAATATAATCTATTGTCTCTTCTTCCTTTATTTTCCCCTATTTTCTTCTTTAACCTGAGCCCCCCTCACTTGTAGCCAGGACCTAGCATAGGAAAAGTGGTATAGTATTTTAAACTTTGATAGCTCTGCATCTGTCCTTCTTACCAGATTAGACAACAAAAGGTCAGGAGTCAACATAACTTCTTTCTCAGATGGAAGAATGAGGTTATGAATATGCATTTGTAAGTATTTTTTTTTTTATCCTTGTCATATTAAGGAAGACTTAAAAGAACTAATTGATTAGATACATGCTGATACTCCCCTCCCCCCCCCCCCATTAGTATTTGGAGTCCTGGTGTGATACTAAAAGATAAGCACTGTACTGCTAACCTCAAGGCTGGCAATTCAAACCCTCCAGTCATTCCACTGAAACCCAATACATATTCTCAATGAGCCAGAACTGACTGGATGGCACTTGACAATAATAGCAGCAATAATCTTGAAGCTACTTATTATTTATCCATCATCCATTCTTGTTCACCCTGAATCTTTGGGTTGTTGTTGTTGTTAAGTGCCGTCAAGTCGATTCTGACCCATAGAGACCCTGTATAGGGTTTCTGAGGAGCAGCTGGTGAGCGTGAACCGCCGACCTTGCAGTTCAAACGGCTTTGCAGTCTGGCTTATTAACCCACAGCACCATATCAGGACTCAGGCTTTGGGTTAGCCCTTGTGAAAAACCTTTATATTCAATCAACATAGATTGAATTTCCCA
The DNA here is from genome assembly GCF_000296735.1 of Chrysochloris asiatica. Taxonomy (NCBI): domain Eukaryota; kingdom Metazoa; phylum Chordata; class Mammalia; order Afrosoricida; family Chrysochloridae; genus Chrysochloris; species Chrysochloris asiatica. The sequence goes on along the minus strand of NW_006408530.1, from coordinate 8,883,063 downwards.
GTTTTCCTTATGATATAAAATCATATGCACTTCCCAAAACACTCTCATATGTGGAGAACTCTAGCAATATATGGAGAGATACTGGTAGCTCCTTAATCAAAGGCCACATTGTCTGGCTTTAAGTTCAATGCTGTTGTGATTATAAAGTGATATAGAAAAGGCAAAAAGATGAATAATAATATCAGAGTCTCCTGAAAGTGACTGTCTGAGTAAGAAAGAGGTGTGTGTCAGCCCCATACTTCCTTGCTTTCTTTCCATCTCTTGCCCTTCCCTCCTCTCTGTCTTGTTCTTGTCTCTGTAGGTTGCATTATTCAGCCAGTCCTGCATACTGATCAATGGGCATGGGAGTCATTGATAGAAAGTTGGAGTGAAGGAGGAAGGATATTTCTCCTATTATACTTATTTAATTCAAGCATTAAGTCATTTAGTAACTTGACCTGAATTATCAAGAGAACATTTATCATCTTTATTTATGCACACTTTGCTATACTTGTTTATGGGGGATGTTTCCCCTGATCTCATTGGAATTCTGACATAATCTGTGATATATGTACCATATTTCCTTTCTAAAAATCTGAAAAATTCTGAATCCTGTGACATATCTACCCCAAAGGGTTTTAGGTAAGAGACAGTGGACATGTAGTTTACAAATTTCAATTCTTAGTCCACAAAAAAATTAGACATAGAACTGGATGTTAAATTTGACTGTTCCTATTGTCTCCCTTTTTCAGAGAAACAAATGCAGTAACTCTTTCCACATACTAAAGCAGGATATACTTGTTTTTAAGTGCCATTGAGTCGGTGCCGATCCATAGCAACCTTGTAGAGGGTTTCTGAAGAGTTTCTATTGCAGTTCAAACTGACTTCTCAGTCCAGTGCATTTTCCTGCAGTGAATACCAAGATATACTCAGAGATCGTGATATTCATTCAGCCAAGATTAGCACATCATCCACTTCAAGGTTACAAAAGATATGTTTAAGAATTCATTTTGTTGTTAAAAGGTTGATAATATTTACTTAAAGGGAGAGTTGCTGGTGTGCTGGACATACATCCCTCCCACCCCATTCATCGAGGGTGTGTGATTTACTTACCCTTTATTCAAGAGATGGCTTCAAGAATAGCTGAGAGAGTCTGAGCTATAAAGGCCTAGAAGATTCAAGGACAGGAATTTGAGTCATTCCCCAAAGAGTGCCAACAGTTGCCTGTGTCTAGAGTTTCTCCTGGTTGATGGCAGAGGCAAAGAACAGATTTGAATTGGGCCAAGTCTATACTTCCACACTTTGGAAGGATAATGAGAAAATTTTTCTTGTAGTTCACATATCAAGCCATGAAGAGAGTGTCTTTGAAGAAGGATGCTGCAGAGGTGAGGAGACCCAACCACAAGGTCAGTTTGAACCACAAGCTGGGCAGTTCAAACACATCAGCCACTCCTTGGAAACCCTGTGTAGGGTCATTATGAGTTGGAACCAACTTTATGGCATTTAACAACAGAGGTATCCTATGTCCTGGTGTGACACTGTAGGATAAGCACTGGACTGATAACTACAAGGTCAGCAGTTCAAACCCATCAGCCACTCTTTGAAAACACTACACAGGGTCACTGTGAGTTTGAACCAACTTGGTGGTACCTAATAATAACAACAGAGGTATTAAGAGAGAGGACTGAATATGCTTGTATTTCCCATTATAAGTGTTCTAGCTTGAAGGAGGCCCAAACAGAATGCAAGAGTAAAGTATGATATTGCTCTAACTCCCAATTTATTTTTATACTGGGAGGATGAAGAGACTAATTGTTTAAAGCAACATGCAAGTAAGTACAAGAAATGACAGATTTTAGATCCTTTTAGGTAGTGTGTGAGGAGGCTATCTGAAGCTTTGTGCTAAAGGGGATTGTGAGCTGTGACAAGCTAAGTGGCAAGTTATGTCTTGACCACATGGACTAGCAAGCAGTGAATACAGATCATGTACCATGTAACTGCCCTCTGTGGGTTATACCATGTAAATACCACTTTTGGGTTAGGATAATGGTGAGATTAGTTTTGGGATTCTTTCTCCGCAAGTATTGTTGTTAAGTGCCTTCAAGTCACACAATAGAGTCCTTAAAAGTGAGTCTCACATAGGGCCTGTGGTGTAGTGAATTAGTCAATGTCTCTTCTAGACATAGTCTGTAAACTTCTACCAAATTACTTTTTTCCTAATGGATCTGGGTAACTTAAGGTGGGGTAAGATGCTGATGTATTATATGGTTCAGTTGTGAGAGATTGCTCACAGGGCTAATTGTGGAAACTTGGAACTCTAGCATGGGTATAAAATAAGCCATGTCAGAAGCAGGAAGTGGGTTTCTTTATTTGATCAAGGAAGAACTAGGAGGGGAGCATGTCTTTTGGATCCTCCTTGACCCAGGAGACAGAGCTGTGACATCAGAAAAGGGGCAGCAGCAGAACCTACAGTATGAGACAATGCAATGGAATGATTTGAGGCAGGAAGCTGCTTGCAAAATGAGGTGCCTCCAGGCACCTAATTGGGGGAGCTAGGTTTTCTGACTATGAAACTAGAGCGGACTGCCTTCAGGATGAGGCTTATGGTAGGGTGGTGTGCCCTGTGGGCATTGATTAACAGCCCAAAAGAACTCTGCAGCTGGGAAGAGGCAGGACAGGGGGTCAACAGCCAGAGAGAGGCCTGCCTTTGGACATGGCAAAGGAGAGGCTGTCCTGATTGGAAGAACTGTGCCCTGAACAATTCTGACCCTGAACTATTAATTTCCCTAATAAACACTCTGGTTATGGTGTCTCAGTGCTATATGGCCACGGCCATGGATTATCAAACCAAATGAGTAAAGAGAGGACTAAGGAAAGAATGGTCGGTGCCATTTTTGTTGCAGGGCCTAATGCACAAAAGACACTTAGCAAAATTTCTGTTGAGTGAGGATAATGAATGCAGTGGTATAAATCTGCATACTCTTCTTCTAGAAGATTGTTTGCAAGTCTGAACCCAAGCTTTTATTAAAGAGGAAAAGATTTTAATAGTAACTATTGTTGCTAGTAGTAGGACTTAACTAAAGGCCAGGCAGGCCCATAGAGACCCATGTTTTCCTAGAGTGAACTCTCCTGAGGGGTTGTTGAAAGGGTTGTCGTTAACTTCCAGACTATGATTTATTAATAACAAAGCTGCCCTGTGACTTATAACAAGATTAGCCTATTATATAGATAAGGTTTCTAAGTAATACACCCATAGTTCTTACACTGGAAGTAGGCTTCTTAAATCCTCCACTTTATGACTCCACAAGCTACCTTGCTTAGGCTTGGAAGTCTCTTGAGGCTTTTCATTAATATACTCACTAGCAGGACAATCTCCTTCCATGTTTTCTAAATGGACAACTCATCCTACACCTTGTCATCTGATTTGTCTTCCTAAAATATTGCATTGTCTATATTACATTCAGTAGTGGTTCATTGTTTACTGGATAGGATTCAAATCCCTTTGTCAATTTTTCAAAGATCTCTACAATATTGCCTAGATCTGCTTTTCCAGCTTGAACTTCTACTTTCTTCACTGATCCTGAATGCTTCTTATGCCTCTTCTTTCTCCTTTTGGCTCAAGATACATTGTTCTCAGGAGTGTCCTAGCCATCATTTGAAGCCTGTCTCAAATGCTGCCTCTCCGTGAAACCTTTTAGACTCAACACACTGCCACCCACAAATCAGAAATGAGCTCTCCCTTATTATCATTTAAAATTAGCATATGTTATCTTTTATTTTAATATAAGAATAATAAACTTCCCTAAGGAACTTTTAAGGAAGTTTATTATTCTTATATTAAAATAAAAGATAACATTCCAGCTGTTCTGCGGAGAAAGATGAGGCTTTCTGCTCCCGTAAAGATTTCCAGCCTCGGAAACCCTGTACAGGGTCGCTATGAGTCGGAACCGACTCCACGGCACACAACAACAACAACAACAAGGAACTTTTTACCTCTTGAAGGCATAAATCTTGTGTTTTCTAGTGTCTTTATTTTTCTTTGTTAAGTTTATTGTCCTTGGTGCTACATGAGCTATAGAAAGGATAATGCATCTGGTAATGGTTTCACATGATTGACATACTTGATGTCACAGAATTGTAAATGTGAACGATTTAAATTGGCAAATGTTGTGTTATCTATATTTTCACAACAATCAACACAGGGTAAAGAATGATATAATTGAATGAATTACTTTACCAAACTTAGGTGGCAAATTGTAATCATTTACTTTTCTAAGACATATTCCAGTTTATAGAAGAAAACAATGTTGTTAGGTGCCATTGAGTTGACTTCAACTCACAGAGACCCTATGTGCAACAGAACAAATTATTGCGCAGCTCTGCACAATCCTCACAATTTTTGTATTTGAGCTCATTATTACTGCATGTGCCAGTCCATCTCATTGGGGGGTTTTCTTCTTTATCGCTGACCCTCCACTTTACCATGTATGATGTCCTTCCTGACAATATATCCAGAGTATGACAGTGGAAGTCTTGTCATTGGGGCTTCTAATGAACATTTGGCTGTACTTCTTCCAGTATAGAGAACAATATGATATTGCTTTTTTTTCTTTTGTCTTTCCAGAAAGAGGCCAGGGTGGCACAGTAGTTAAAATACTCAGCTGCTAACTGAAGGTCAGAGTTTGAGCTCACCAGCTGTTCTGTGGGAGAAAGATATGACAGTGTGCTTCCGTAAGGATTTACAGCCTTGGAAATCCTATGGGGCAGTTACACTCTGTCCTAACAGGGTTGCTATGATTTGGAATGGGCTTGATGGCAGCTGAGTGAGAATTTCCATATCAACAGCATGAATGTACTTTGTAAACGAACTTAGTCCTATTTCTGGTCATCTTGTCACGTACCTTGTGTGGTGACCCCAATAATTCCCAAACATTTCATCTGGAGTGAATGGTCTATATTATGCCCTGCATTCTGCTACTCCCAGTCTGATGGGATCAAGTTTCATGACCTACCTGTTGGATCATCTGACGCAGGAATTTATCACTTACCAGAAATAAAGAATAGGTTTAGGTACCTGCTTACAAGAAACTTACCAAAGATTGATAGACAAGTAAGGTATTTGTTATTTCTTAGCTATAACTGCAAATTGCTGTCATTTACAAACCCCACTTGATATACATAAATTCTGAAAATATTTTATCTATTGTTGTTCTTAGGTGCCATCGAGTCAGTACTGATTCATAGCAACCCTGTGCATAACAGAACAAAATACTGCCCAGTTCTGAGCCAACCTCACAGTCACTGTTACACCTGAGCCCATCGGTGCTGCCACCATAGCAATCCATTTCGTTAGGGGTCTTCTTTTTCTCTGACCCTCTACTTTACCAACCATGATATCTTTCTCCAGGGACTGTTCCCTCCTGAAAATATAGCCAAAATATGAGAGATGAAGTCTGGCCAACCTGGCTTCCAAGAAGCACTCTTGCTGTACTATGGTCATTTTTACTATTTTCTTTTACTACAGAAAATATTAAAAATTACATTGAAGCAAAATATTTAATAAGGTTTAAATAAAGATTTTGAGTGGAGTCATTTGATTTGCAATGACACCCCAGCCACCATGAACAATTCTCCTTTGAATGCTTGTTGTTGTTGTTCAGTATCGTTGAGTCATTTCTGACTCATGTTGACCCTGTATAGGGTTTCCAAGGAGCAGCTGGTAGAATTGATAAATTGAGTTTTTGCTCTATTTTCTTCTTTCACCAATATATTCTGCAAAATGCTATCAGGCATGTTTTTGCTACACACTGTCATACCCAATAGAGTCCTGGTGTGGTGCTGTGGAGTAAGCAGTGAAGCACAAGGTTGGTATGAACTGCAAGGTCGGTAGTTAATATTTACCAGTTGCTCCTCGAAAATCCCACACTGGTGGCTATGAGTAGGAACCAACAACAATTCCTATCCAGAAAGATTATTAGTTACTCATTCACCATTTACTGTCAAGTTGATTCTAGCACATGGAAACAGAACTGTGCCACAGTGGAAATTTGCTCCATCACGGCTTCAATGCCTTTTCATTTGTATTCAGAAAAGGATTGTCAGGTCTTTTTCTGTGTGATACCTCTGTGTGGACTCCAACCTCCTACCTTTCAGTTAGCAGCTGAGTACATTAATTCTTTGTACATAAGGGACTCCAGTCAAATGAAACCCAGACTCTTTAGGTAAATAGTTGCTAACTTTGGCTGTACATTAGAATCACTGGGAAATTTTAAAAAACATATCAGTGGTTGGACCACCTAAAATAGAATCTCTAGGATATGGGGTCCAGGTGTAGATATTCTTATTAAAGCTCTCAGGTGATTCTGATGTGCAACAGGCATTGAAAGTTACCATCTTGGATTCTCTTTCAGAATCTCAGGATAGGAAATGGCAGGGCAGAGGTGTGTGGGATATAGTATGAGAAACAGGCAAGAAGGACAAAAGAGGATAGAACAATCAAAGCCAAAAGGGAGAATTCAACCAAATGGACTGTTGCTGGCACATGCCACTGCCACGGGTATGAGGAAGATAATACAGATATTACTTTCTGAGAACAAATGGAAAATGTGTCGTACAGCCATCCTCTGCTAGTTCCAATCCCTTAGCAAGTCCTCAGTCTAAAATCTGACTCTGGCCTACGGTCAGCAATGCTGCCTTTTTTCAGGGTCTTAGTGATTTCCTGTAGGTCACTGTCGTCCTTTTGTGCTTATCTAGTTCAAACCGTCTCCTTCATAGGGGGCAGGACAGCTGAGAAGCGGAATTATAAGAGCAAGGCTTTATCGGCTGACAAATTTTTTCACTGTATAAAAATGGAGACACAGAGTTCTGGTTCTGTCTGTCACTGTCACACAATAGACTCTTTCTTCCCTGGGGCAGAATTAGCTACAATTTGTGTCACGTAGTCTACCTGCCAAAATTCGTGTTCTCAAAGTGAAACTGAGAATCTTGAAAAATATGAATGATACTCTTGCAAGTGGACAGAGACACCTGGTGCCCCAACTTCTTTTAGGAGATATTAATGCCTATGTTTTGCTACAAGAACTGTGGTGGGCTTTCTCAAAGAACTTTATGATTGTGTTGTTGAAAATGTTTCCCCCTAGTCATCATTACGAGGTAATATATTAGGTGATGTCTTGAGAAATGGCCAGAGGCCTAAAGTGTCAGCTTTACAGCTCACATACCTGAACATAACAATGTTGGTTTATGATTTTTATACTATAATATATTTGGAATGCCTCATAAACAGAAATTAATGGTGACAACTCTATCTCTGTATTTAAACACATCCCTACCAACACATAATGCTAAGAAATGCCAAGGTCACTGGCCTAATGCTTTGAAGAATTCCTTTCTCAGTCAGCCCATCCAAGAGTACATCCCGGTACATCCCCAATCATGGAGTCAACTTAAGTTATCCAAGGTCCACTCAAATTCACAGATAATCACCCGATTGCTTTTTATTTTACAATTTCAACCTCTGTTCCCATTTAATTTCCTAGCAGAATCATTAATAAGCAACAGCAATATAGCATGGTTTATCCAGCTCTAACAACAAAAAGTCTTATTTAAATGTACTACCAAAAATGACAGAATTATTTTAAAGCCACATTTCTTTTATAATCCTCTCTGTTTTATTTCTTCTCCTTTTCCTTTCCTGTCCTCTCTACTTTTTGTTACCATATATCTGTGATCTAATACTAATTACAGAAAGGTTAAGAACTTAATAACAATATTAAAAGACAGTTTAATTTCTATATAGGCTGGAAAAAAATTGGTTGGATCCTATACAGAAATCATTATAGGAAAGCTTTATCACCTTCAAATGTAATGCATGGTCACTTCTGGATAATTATGTCTTTCAAGCTTTTAAAGCCAAATTTAACATTGTTTAATATAAACTAAGCATATACTATGTAGTGCTGTAGGGTAATATAATATAAATTGATCACATACTTTGTGACACTGTAGGATAAGCACTGAACTGCTAACCATAATGTCAGCAGTTCAAACATACCAACCAATACAGAGTCGTTATGAGTCAGAACCAACTTGATGGCTCTTAACAATAATGTACAATGAATGGTATGTGTTGAACAGAGTTTTAAGTAGTATCTCTATATTACTAGATGCTAGGAAATTTTCATCTTGTTAAAAGGATACATAAACTGTCATTTGCATTCTTCTTTTTTTTTTTTAATGTTTTATTGTGAATTATGTGATAGTTTACATGGGAGAACGTTAGTTTTACATTCATCCTGTAGTATATTGTTTCATTGCCATGGTTGCAATCCCTTCCATGCATCATCAACCAACCAAACGGTATACACTACAAGCCTGCCCCCCGGTCGTCAACACACAGCCCCTCTCCCTCTCTGGATCTCAAGTCCCCAGCTGCTCCATCTCTCCACATCATCATCTCTGCCTCCATATCAGGCATCACTGCTTCTCTGGGTAGGGTCCCGCTCTCCACTCTTCTTCCTTGATGGTCCCAGGGACCTCCACTTCTAGACTGAAAAGTTATTCACTCCCCTTCTTGCTACAAAACATCTCCCTTTACATTTCCAACTCTCACAATCAGTCCTGATATGAATTCTTCTTGGACCCTCAGTACAACTGTGATAACTTCCTTATTGTGCTGTTGTTGTTAAGTGCAATTGAGTAGGTTCCTACTCAAGGCGACCCTGCTTAGGGTTTTCAAGGAGCACCTGGTGGGTTTGAACCAATAATCTTGAAGTTAGTAGTCCAGTGCTTATCCTACAGTGCCACACCAGGGCGCCTTCAAAAATATTCATTTATCTAATTATTTATTTACATGGACACCTTTCTTCTAGAGGTAAAGAACTAGCTCACACATTCATTTTAATTCCACGCATCCCACGTACAGGTATTTCTTGCTTTATTGTGCTTCTTTTTATTGTACTTCACAAGATATTGCATTTAAAAACAAAACAAAACAAAATTAAGATTTGTGACAACCTGGTGTTGAGCAAGTCCATCAGTGTCATTTTCCGTTTTATGTCTTTCTGTCACATTTTGGTAGTTCTCACAATATTTTAAACGTTTAAATAATGCTATTGTACACTTAATAGACCACAGAGTAGTGTAAACAAATTTTATATGCACTGGAAAGCCAAAAATATTTGTGTGACTCGATTTTTGAGGTATTGGCTTTATTGCAATGGTCTGGAACTGAGCCTGTGTATATATCAAGTAATGTACATACGTAATTAGAAAGAAAGAAATGACAAATATGTAATATTTTCATGATGCTAGGTTTGGGTCATGTCCAATGTGCCCTTCAATTTTTCATGTAAGGGGTATCCTACAAAATATATAGGTGAAAACTGATATTTGGTCTGCAGTATAACTGAATCACAGACACACAATACCCTTGATGATGTTTCTGGACATACTTTGTAAGAACTTTTTCAAGAAGCAAATTTTGACACTGATGCTCTTAATGAGGTCCTGAGACTACTGTAATGAAAAGAAAGAAAACCTCCATCCAAATATGAATCTCTTTATTACATAGACATGCACAATAAAAATGTGATAGGATATAATTTTATTACCTGAATTATATATTCTGTAGTCCAAAGACTGAAAGAGAAGATTCCATTTTTCCTTAGCATGCTCGGAAACAAATGTCCTTTAATATTTGTACATCATGAGAATGGAATGTGCTCAAAGATCAGCTGAAAGTTAAAAAATTTAGAGGATTGTAGCTGTAGCTATGCACCTTCAGTGGAAGCAGTTCAGTGGGCAAGGACAGGTCCACTCCTGGCATCCTGCAAGGATTTATGACCATCTCACCACAGAGTCACAGATAATACTGCCTGCCTGAAAGATCCACATGCAGGCTTTCAGCCAAACAGGTACAGGCATATCATCATAATAAGATCCAGCATTTACATAATATAATAATCATATATGCTGATCCTCACTATAGTGCTTTGTGTTATGTAGAAAAGATTATATATATATTATTATTAAGTGCCAGCGAGTCAGTTCTGACCCATAGCTACCCTGTATAGGGTTTCCAAGGAGCATCTGGTGAGTTTGAACCACTGACATTGTGGTTCAAACCAATCCTGCAGTCCAGCACATTAGCCCACAACCATATATATGTGTGTGTCCCTTAATGTCGGTCACTTCTGACCCATAGCAACCCTGTATAGCCTTTCTGAGGAGTGGCTGGTGAGCTTGAACTGCCAACTTTGCAGTTCAAAGGACTTTGCAGTCTAGTGTATTTCATTAACCCACAGGGCCACCCCAGGATTCCATGTTTGTGTAGGTAGACAGATAGCTAGCTAGCTAGCTAGCTAGCTAGATAGATAGATAGATAGATATAGAGATATATGTGTGTATATGTAAACACCTCTATAGACATATACACACTTCTATAGACAGACACATATACTCATCCATAGAGATGGGCAGACAAAGAAAGATTTCTTTTAAGGAATTGACTCACATTGGCTCAAAATCTATTGGTCAGGCAACAGGCTGGAGATTCCAACAGTCGATGTTCCAAAATGAGATGAGTGGAAGAGTTCTGGCAAGATATCTATAGTTAGGAGTCAAAATATACTATAGGGAAAGTTTGACTTTATGGAGACTGATCTTCATTATTGAAGGTCAACTGATTCAATCTCATTTAACTAATTATTCTAGAGTAATGTTTGATCAATCGGGGCACCATAGCCTAGTCAAGTTAACACACAAAATTAACCATTATACTTTCTCAAACCAAACCATCCTAAATTCTAATATATGTCTAATCTTAGGCATTTTGGAGGACTCATGAAGCCAGTAGTATAGAGTGGAAGATCACACTGACCCAGTTTAGAGATTAGCCAGTGGCAGCATGCACAAGCTGGGGGATCTTACTTGGTTTTCTACTGCAGGCTCAGGACAGCCTTAAAAATGAAGAAAATCTCCAGTCCCACTTTGATCTCTGGCCCTCTAACTAATGTGGTTCTTTGAAAGATTCTTCCCAGGCCAACTTGTTCAAATGCTAGAATCAGAAGTTGTGTTAGAAAACTGATTAACAAGATTTTGGCCTATTAATATAGATGCAAGTTTGAACCCTAGACATACTGCTTACCAGTTCTATGCTCTTGACAAGTTAATCAAGTTTTCTGAACCTCAGATTCTCATTCTGGAAGTGAGAATGTGAATGATTTTTGAGGACCGTGTTAAGTTTAAAACAGTATAGCATATGTAAAGGTGCTTTGTGAGGTGACTGATTCTTGCTCAGTGTCCAGTAAAGTGTCATTTTCTTTCTCTTTTTCTTGGCTGGCATTTCGATGGTATTTCCATGATTAGAAATCTCTGACATAAGGTTATCTGTGAAGTGTTTCTTCAAACAACTGGTTTGGAGTTGTTAATTAAAGTAGCCCAAGCTTGTTCTTTGTATTATTTACTTTTTCTGATTCTTGGCCTGGATCTGTGCCATTTTAAAGTCCAGAAATTGATTTAATTCCAATAATATGATGCCAAGCTATTTTTTAAAGAAAACTAACTGCTTTAATAATGTATGAGATTATAATACATATGTCTCACAGTTTTCAGGAAATAGAGCAAAACCCTCTTAAATGATAAAATGTGTTTACTATTGGTCAATTAATTACATTTCTCAAAACTGGAATCTATGAAATTTAATGGTTGCCTCACATCTGTTGAGAAATTTGGAGTGTACACCACACCTTGGCTGTGATTCATTATGATATTCTGAAGGCTGCAGCTCAGGATCGACTAATTCACTTATAATTTTTAATTGGGCTTGCAACAAAAAGTTCTCTCCAAAGTTTAATTACAACAACTCATAAGTGTACTGATAAATATTCCCTCCAGCACTTGTTTCCCCTGCTGCTGAGTCAGGCAGCCCAGGAGATATGCCATCCTTCATGAAGGAGCTGCAGGTGAGATGTGGGATGCTTCCATTACCCCCTTCTAAAAGTAAAGGAGCATATTCAAGGAAAGGAAGGATTGTGTATTTATGAAAGTGTCTCAGCAGGTCAGTGGGACTATAAGAGCAATTCAATAAATGCTTGTGCAAGCTGTGTTGTTAGATACCATCTAGCTAGTCCCCAACTCAAGGTGACCCCATGCACAACAGAACAAAACACTGCTTGGACCTGCACCATCCCCATGAACTGTTGTACTGCTTAGGGTTTCATTGTCTGAGTTTTAGAAGTAGATCACCTAGACCCTCATGCTTCTAAGATGCTGAATCCTGATAGACAGGTGGTGGCTGTGTATAAAGAGCATAGATCAGGAACCAAACCCAGATCTCTTGCATGGAAGGTCAGATTTCTACCACTGAACACTGTGGGACATATCCCACAGTCATCGAGTCAATTCCCACTCATAGTTGCAGTGTATAGGGTTTCTAAGGCAATAAATCTCTATGGGAGCAGAAACTCTCATCTTGCTCTTATAGATCTGCTGGTGGGTTTGAACTGCCAACCTTGCAATTAGCCATCCAGTGCTTATCCTAGAGCATCACTAGGGCTCCTTCATGGGACATAAGAGTCATCACAAAATAAAATAAACTTCACTAATATAGATCCAAAGGACCCCTTGTGTGGTGTCATAATGTTAAAGTGCACCAGCAGCTCCAAGGGAGAGAAGACTTGGTGATCTGTTTCTGTAAAGATCACAGCCTTGGAAACCCTATGGGGCAATTCTACTCTGACCTGTAGGATCTCTGTGAGTTGAAATTGACTTGACAGCACACAACAACAATGTGCATCCAGGGAATTCATTGTTAGATGAAATTAGGACTTAAGTGTTGTCATGAATTGAATTGTGTCCCCTGAAAATATATGTCAACCTGGCTGGGCCATGATTCTCAGTGGTTTACCAGGGTCAGAGAAAAAGACCCTACTTACCAAACATGATATCCTTCTCCAGCGACTGGTCCCTCCTGACAATATGTCCAAAGTATGAGAGACAAAGTTTGGCCATCTTGGCCTCCAAAAAGCACTCTAGTTGCACTTCTTCCAACATGGATCTGTTGGTTCTTTCGGCAGCCCGTGGCACTTTCAATATTCTCCTCCAACACCGTAACTCAAAAGAAGCAATTCTGCTACAGTCTTCCTTATTCACTGTCCAGCTTTCACATGCACATGAGGTTATTGAAAATACCATGGCTTGGGTCAGGTGCACCTTAGTCTCAAGCTGACATCTTTGCTCTTAAACACTTGGTAAAGATCTTGTGCAGCAGATTTGCCTAATGCAATACGTCGTTTGATTTCTTGACTGCTGCTTCCATGAGTGTTGATAGTTGATCCAAGAAGAATGAAATCCTTGACAACTTCAATCTTTTCTTCATTGATAAGAATGTTGTTTATTGGTCCAGTGGTGAGGATTTTTGTTTTCTTTACATTGAGATGCAATCCATACTGAAGGCTGTGCTATTTGATTTTCATCAGTAAATATTTTAAGTTCTCTTCACTTTCAGCAAGCAAGGTTGTATCATCTGCATATCACAGGTTGTTAATGAGTCTTCCTTAAATCCTGATGCCACATTTTTCTTCATATAACCCATGGAGAGTTTTAAATAAGACCAAATGTATAAATCACTAAAAGTTATAATGCCAAATTTGTCTATATTAAAGGCAAAGCTTCTGAGGAAAAAGGCACCGACAAACTAAGTTAGAAGCCAAATGACAAACTATGAGATGTCACCTGCATACAAATGACAAAAGGTCAGGATACAGATTACTTTTAAGTGCTTATTTTTAATTAGGCCCATAAATTATTAAAAGAGTTTAATAGCACAGGAAGAAAATAAAAAAGTGTTATGAAGCAGAAAGTTTCTTGATGAATAAATATGTGAAATGATGCTCACCCTAACCAATAATCAGGAAAATGCAAATATAAACACATTTATCAAAATTCTAAGTTTATAAAACTGAGTACCGACATGGATATGGTGAAGTGAAAAGTCTCATATGACAGGAAATTCCATTTCTGAGCAAGGCATACCCACAGACTACCCCCAGTGCTCTCAATGCGTCACATGTCTGTCAAGATAGCAATCTCTGCAGTTTGGAGAAGAGCTGGCATGGTCTGTGGTCCTGGGCTAGTGCCACTGAACACTCAACAGAACGTTTCCAGTGCTCCAGTAGATCTCTCCCCTTGCACGTAAGCACTGTCTTTGAGTCTTGACTAATGAACCTTCCCATCTGTCAGTATAGGCCAGAAGATCCATATGAAGGAGGCCTGGTGTTGCAGTAGATTAAGCAATGGTTGTTAACCAAAAGGCTTGTCAGTGGTTGAAATCCATCAGTCACTCCACAGGAGAAAAATGAGGCTGTCTGCTCCTGTACAGATTTATAGCCTCAGAAAGACTCTCTCCTATGAGGTCACTAAGAGTTGGAATCTACACACACACATACCTATAGCTATCTATCTGTCTTTCTATCTCTCTATCCATCTATCTATATATCTATCTATCTAGTATAAAATATGTAATGTTCTTGGGAAAGAAGCACCTCAAATTCAGTAATTACTAGAGTTACTCCTCAGTACAAAGCAAAGGTAATAAGCTAATACACAGGGACTTCAACTATATCTGTGATTTTGTATTTCTTTTTAAAAATAACTCAAGTATGGCTGATGTGTTAGTACTGCATAATGGATATAGCAGTATTATATATTTTAATATGTTGCTGTATTTTTATAAGCTTCTATAATATATTTTTAATGTGAAAAGCTATACACTTGATAAACAATTCACTTTGTGTCTACATAGACAAATATTTGGAAGAACTAGCAAACTCTGGAGTCCCTGAGGATTCTGCCTCATTTCAGGGCCTCTTCTGCAGCATGGATCAAAGGCTTCTTCTCTGTTGCCTCATTTATTTTCCCCAAGTTTTACTTGAGGAAAAGTGGAGAAAAGTTTACCATCAATGGACTTGGGCTTTCTGCTATTGGAGCAGCCAGAAAATTTATTCTTCCAAGCAGCTGTCTCATACAGCTCCTAATGTGTGCTTTGTTTTACTTCTTGCTCCAATCCACATCTCCAGGAAGTTCTGAAAAGTTTCCTCCTTTGAATTCTGGGATGTTCTAGGAGGTGGCAGTAGCTGGCAACTATGGTTTAAACTGGGCTGCAGCTGCTGCCATTTCTGACACTGGGGAATGTGCACTTTAGCACCATGTCCCACTCTCTGATGCTAAACAGCCCTTTGCAGTCTTTTAATAGATTCTTGGGGGAGGAGGAAGTGGAGGCTGAGGTTAACTCTGTTCGCTTGTGTGCCTGCCTCAGTCAGATTGGCATCTGGCACCAAGCCTACCATTTAGTCAGATGGCATTGTTTTCTGTTACACACACGCACACACACCATGAGCTCAACCCATATGTCTCTATGCGTGAACGTTGCATTATGCTGGACAAAATTATATTTAACCACACATTGAGGTATAAACTCAAGTTATACATTCTTTGGCATCTATAATTGTGTCAAAGGAGGTTCCGTTTTAGTTCAAGGTGGTAGTAATAATGGAGATAGTAGATGAACCTCCCTTCAACTCATTTTCCCATTCTTTAATGAAAAATATTGGAGACACGTGGCCATAGGATTAATTTTACCAGCTCTTTCCCAGAGAGAATTTTGAATCTTCCAAAGGTATCACAAAAACCCAAAACCAAACCACTGTCATTGAGTCAATTCCAATTCATAGTGATCTGACAACACCGAGTAGACCTGTTCCTTTCCAAGTCTGTTGATCTTTACTGAAGCAGTCTCATCTTTCTCCTGCAGAGAAGCTGGGGGGGTGGAGTGGGGGGGCTGGTTATGTGCTATTGATTCTGACTCATAGCGACCCTGCATAGGGTTTCCAAGGATGTAAATCTTTATAGGAGCAGCATGCCTCACCTTTCTCCCACAGAATGCCTGGTAGTTTTGAACTGCTGACTTTGAGATTATCAGCTGACTCACAGGCACTATGTTACCAGAACTCCTGCAGAGCAACTAGTGGGTTTGAATTGCCAACCTTGTGATTAGCAGCCCAACAAATAATCCACTATACCAACAGGGCTTCTTAGGGGAATCTTAGTTGGCAATTAATGTAACTGTTGTTGTTCTTAAGTGTCGTTGATGTTCGTTCCAACTCATAGCAACCCTGTATAGAGTCTTGAGAAGCGGCTGGTGGGTTTCAACTGCTGACCTTACAGTTAGTAGTCTAGTGCTTATCCAACAGTGCTGCACCAAGACTCCAAATCCCTCCTCCCCATACACCTAACCCTGGCTAGGATTATAGTGAAACCCTATTCTCTTCCTTTGCCCTTGTGCGACTCCTTTCAGTTTAGAAATCCCAGTAAGCTCAGAATCCCTAGAACTACTAGAACAAAAGTTAGCCAAATCTGACCAGCTGCCTGTTTTTGTAAATAAAGCTGTATTTGGACACAGTAAAGTCCATTTCTTTACAAATCTTCTATGGCTACTGTGATAGTTAAGGTTTTATGTCAACTTGGCTGAGTCAGGATTATTAGTGGTTTAGCAGTTAAGATGTAGTTATCACCTCCATGATGAAATCTAATGTAATACAATCAACCCCATGATATGATTTGACTTGGTAAATTCTGATCTCATGTAATTTCCTATGTTGCAAACCCTCACTTCTATGATATTACTGTACTCAAGCCACGGTATTTTCAATAGCCTCATATGAATGTGAAAGTTATACAGTGAATAAGGAAGACTGTAGAATAATTGATACCTTGAGTTCTGGTATTGGAGGAGAATATTACTGTAACTCAAATGCATGGTATTGGAGGAGAATATTGGAGTCCTGGCGCTGTGGATCAATGCGCTGCACTGTAAAGTTGGTTTGAACTACAAGGTCATCAGTTCAAGCTCACCAACTGCTCCTTGGAAATCCTACATAGGGTTGCTATGGGTTGGAACTGACTCAAGGACACTTAACAACAACAATGTTGGAGGAGAATATTAAGTGTAATAACAATTGTGAGGGTGACACAGGACCTGGCAGTGTTTCATTCTGTTGTGCATAGGGTTGATCTTAGCCAGACTAGCTGGCACCTAACAACAACAAAATTATGTTCATGAGGTCAGATGCAATCTGGAGGATTATATTATATCTTGAGTCATTATCTTTTGAGATATAAAAGGAGACAGAAATGAGCTGAACTCAAAGGGACCTATCATCACCAAGATGGAAGAGCTGGGAGTGGAGTGTGTTTCTTGCACCTGGGGTTCCTGCACTGAGAAGTTTCTAGATCCAGGGAAGATTTATGCCAAGATGTATGGAGATCTCTAAGGAATATGAGGTCTACAGATGCTGAAAGGAGGCAAAAACCTTTCCCAAAGCCAACAAAGAGAAAACCTTCTACAAGAGCCATCACTTTGAATTTAGACTTCTAGCCCCCTACATTGTGAAAGAATACATTTCTGGTTGTTAAAGCCAACCACTTGCAGGATTTCTGTTATAGCAGCATTAGCATTAGGTGATAACTACATCTTAACTGCTAAACCACTATATATTACCCTGACATAGCTGAATAGTGATAGTAGAGAACATTATGATGCACAGAAACTAAAATATTGATTATCTGGCATTTTACATAAAAAAATGTGTCTAGTCCTGGCTACCAGATTCTCGTGGTATAAAAGACTGACTTTCATTAGATCAAAAAGATACTAATAATCAAATTCCAATTTATAAAGCTTAAAAGTTTATTTTATTACTTTATTATGAATTTTAATTCAAAATATTACCAGGTGAGAGGCAAAACTGGGGACCAAATGTGTGCATGTCAGTTAATTATATTTTAAACATTAGAAAAATTTAAAAAGTATTTCTTCTAAAAGTAGTCCTTTCCCTTGATAAGAAATTGTTCTCTGCTCTATATCCTCCTCAACTTAAAACAATGAAAGATCCCAAAGCTTTAATTTCTCTAAGACTTGTCCTTTTTGCTCAAGCTGTGGCTGTTCTCCTAATCATGTTACCCTACAACTGATAACTAGGAGGCCAAGATGACCACAACACTGACCTAGCCCCGAGTGCCCAAGGAGACTGATGACACACCATTGATTAAATTTCCTTTCCAGGGCAATGCCAACATTATTCCAAAGCTTTGGGCCCTGTAGTAAGTGGCTACTTCTATTCCTCTTGTCTTGTAAGAAAACTTCTCAGACAGATACTGACTGGACAAAGAAGGAAACATACATTTTTTGTGTTTATACAGCTCTATGATTTTCAACCAATGGAATCCTGGTGTGGCACTACAGAATGAGCACTGGACGGTTAGCCACAAGGTCAGCAGTTCAAATCTACCAGCTCATTTTCAGAAGTCCTATACAGGGTTGCTATGAGTCACAACTGAATCTACGGCACTTAACAAAAACAATGAGTTTCAACTACCATTTGTCTGGCATCTGGGTATTCTTTTAGATCTATCTGTTTGCAGTTAATTGATGGAGAGGCAGGAAACTGGTAGTCATGTGACTAAGGACAAGCCCTTTGGGTTTCAGTTTGACTGAAATGTGGAGTTTGGCTAAATAACAAGAAAATAATTTTCCTAGTTTGCAAAACACAAGTGTTATTTTAGGGATTTGTAAATTATGTGATTCTCACATACTGAAACATTGTTCAAAAATGTTTGGTTCCAGTTTTCTACTGTGCTCTCCTATATAACAAAGATATTGCACAAGCTATAAAATATTTTAAGAGTCTCGATATTTTTATTTTGTTTCTATTATTGAAAGCTGTCTTTACTGAATTATCCCTACTCTTTCCGTTGAATTCAGTTAAAAGTTGCCAGGGGCCTAAGATGATAAGAAAGCTAAGACACCCTGGAAAACAAACAATATTTCAAGTTTCAGTGTACAAGCCCTCACTGAAATTAAGGATGACTTTTAGAACTCCAAAATGTCTTGGAAGATGTTGTAACATGCTTGAATCTTGGGTGTATTTCTTGCCTTCCACAAGCAATGTTCAGTTCATCTTGTTTGAAGCATTTAGCCTGTCTAAACTCCTCTCTTTTCCAGGTCACTGTTAATCCTGGGGAGTCCTTGTGGTGAAAACCTCAGACCCTGGCCTTCATTTTCAGAATTCCTTTGCAGAAGAAATGGGCTGTGCTTCTGAATGCATGGGCACAGGGCTGCAGTTTGTGGATTTTAGTGTGTAATTTTTAGCAAAGGCTTACTAATGTATGAATTTGTACCATGTTCAAGTGCTGGGTAGAATGTGGAAGGGTTAGGACACATTCTGTTGAGGTCTTCCCAAGTTGCCAAATGTTTTTTCTCTAAAATCTAAGTATAAAGTCAGGACTGGGTTTCCTCTCCTAACATTCTTGGTGGCTTGCATATGTACCTCTGTAGGTGTGTACCCGAACAGTTGAGACTGAATGATTGCCGTAAAAATCTTCTGAGACTGTTATTAAAGAAACACTTCAGATCTATCTGCTTGGCAGGTGAGAGTGTGATGAGCAAAGAAATCAACTTCCAACCCAGTTTCTTGCCCAGTTACATTCGGCTAATCAATCTGGTCACTTAATTCCAAATATTTAGGGAGTTTAATGTAGCTTTGTTGTTTTGGAAATTAAATATAGGTACCAAACATGAGAAGACTTGGTAAGATGCAAAGTCCTAGAACAAAAACAACAATAAACATAATAATTTAGTATCACTTCCTGAAGGGTTACTTTATTTGATTTACACCCTCGGAAACCCTGTACAGGGTCGCTATGGGTCGGAACCGACTCGACGGCACTTAACAACAACAACAACAAAAGAGAAATAATACCGTTAAAGAACAGAACAGAAGATTTCAAGGGGTGGCTCAAGAAGACAGATTGAAGTATTATAATGAAATATGCAAATATCTGGAATTAGAAAGCCAAAGGGGAAATTATGCTTAGCATTTCTCAATTTGAAAGAACTGAAAGAAAAATTTAAGCCTCGAGTTGGTAGTATTGAAGGATTCTATAGGCAAAAATATTAAAAAGAAATGGAATAAATAGGATTGGTAAAAATCCAACCATTTCAGGAGGTAGCATATGATCAAGAACCAATATAGTGTTGAAGGAAGAAGTCCAAGCTGTACTGAAGGAATTAGTGGGGAAAAAAAAAAAAATGGCTTCTGGAATTGATGGAATGTCAATTGAAATGTTTCACCAAATGGATGTGATGTTGGAGGTACTCACTAGTCTGTGTGAAGAGATTTGCAAGACAGCTATCTGGACAACTAGCTGGAAGAGATATATATTCAAGCCCATTCTAAAGAAAGGTGACTCAACAGAATGAGAAAAATTATCAAATAATTTAATTAATATAACACAGAAGACAAATTTTGTTGAAAATAATTAAAAAGCAGTTGCATTACTACATCAACAGGAAATTCGAGCCAGATTCAGAAGAGGATGTGGAATGATATATATCATTGTTGATGGTCAAATGGATCTTGGTTGAAAGCAGAGCATATCAGAAACATATCTATCTGTGATTTATTGACTATACAAAAGCATTCAGTTGTGTGGATCATAATAAATTATAGATAATGTAAGAATAGGAAATCTAGAATATTTAATTGTGCTATGTGGAACCTGTTACTGTGTGGTTTAAAATTTAAAAAAAAAGGTGTGTCACAGGTTTTTATACTTTCACCATCCTATATATTGAGCAAATTATTTGAGAACTGGAATATATGAAGAAGAACAACATCATGATTGGAGGAGGCTCACTAACCTGTGATATGAAGATGACACGACCTTGCCTGCTGAAAGTGAAGGAGACTTGAGGCACTTATTGATAAACATACCACCTTCAGTATGGATTGTACCCCAATGTAAAGAAAACAAAAGCCCTCACAGCTTGGCCAATAAGCAACATCACAATAAAGGGAGAAAACATATAAGTTACCAAGAATTTCATATCCTTTAGAACCCTAATCAATGCCATGGAAGCAGAAGTCAGGAAATTAATGATGTATTATATTGGGCAAATCTGCTGCAAAAAAAAAAAAAAAAATCTCTTTAAAGTGTTAAAAAGCAAAGACAATACTTGGAGGACTAAGGTAAATCAGGACCAAACCGTTATATTTTCAATCACCTCATATGCATGCAAACACTGGACAGTGAGGAAGAACGAAGAAGAATTGGTGCCTTAGAATTATGCTGTTGGTAAAAGTATTAAATATACCATGGATTGCTAGAAGAATGAGCAAATCTATGTTGGAAGAAGTACAGCCAGAATGTAATCCAATGCTTTTTCCACAGAACCACCAGGGTTCCTTTAAGGCCAACACCCTTAATTCAGATATCTAGCTTCCTAAATGTGAGAGAATGAATTTCTGTTTGTTAAAGCCATCATTTATGATATTCTGTAGTAGTACTAGATAGCACAGTGTCCTGGTGGGTTGCTGTAGGCTAGACATGAGGTTGCTAACCACAAAGTTGGTGGTTCAAACCCACTATGGAAACCCCATACAGGGTCACTATGAGTCAGAACCGACTTGATAGTGATTAGCAACAACAACAAGATACCATAATAAGACACAGACTTACTTAGACATCATTGACTTGGTTTGATAGACGTGCATTTAGCTAGGACTCAAGCAATACTCATCTGATTAAGCCAAAATGGCTCTCTTTATTTTTTCTTAACTCTTTTTGGCATTGAGGTTCACTTTGTGATATAATTTGAAATATTTTAATGAAAAATGAATTGGAAAAAAATTGAGTTAGGTTATTTCTGAGTATTCTTATAATCTTAACTGGCTGACATGATAGAATGATCTAGGAGATGAGTCAGTAAAAGGACAGAATGATGGACATATTTGTTTTCTACTTAAATCTTACTCCCCACCTGTCCCCATCATTCTTTGTTCCAGCTTTCTATTAGGTTTAGGGATAGAGACCAAGTCCTACCCAAAATGCATCTGGATTGGTCAATCTCTGGCTAGACTTTGGCTTTGGTATGCACATGTGACCCAACTCTGGGTTATTTAGAACGAAGGGTAAATCTACAGGGCTGGAAGTGTATGGAGAAGACTTTCCTTGCTATGAAAACAGTTTTACAGTAAAGTTTGTTCCCTCTGCTGCTAGTCTTTAATAGGGCCGGATTTATACTTATGGAGCCCAATGAAAAGTTAAAATGTGGAGTCTTGTTCAAAAAGCAAAAAGGTAAATAGCTTTTTTTTCTTTTTCTAGTCTTTTTCTCTCTACCTCTCATGGTGTGTTTTGTTACTTGATGTCATACTCCTTTGGGCATGGATTCACAAATGGGGCAGGTAGAGACCCTTACAGGCACCATGTCTCTGCTCTGTGGCTCAGCACACAGATTATATGTGAACTTGATTCCTTCCCTACACCTACATTACAACCAGATGCCTGCTGGGGGAAAGAATAGCAGGAGGTGGCCAAGAACCTATGCCAGGAAGACAAGGAGGCCATGAGAAGCAGGCTTCAAGCTTATAGCATATGCTCCATTGTCCCATCAAAATTCACTTCCAAAAACCAAATTCACAGCCATAGAGTCAATTGCGATTCATGCAACCTTGTATAGGGTTTCTGAGGCTATAAATTCTTATGAGAACAAAAAACTTAATCTTTCTCCCCTGGAGTGGCTGGTGGGTTTGAACTGCCTACCTTGCAGTTAGGAGTCCAGTTCTTATCCTACAGGGTCACCAGGGCTCCTTGAACTTCAATTGTTGTTGTTGTTTTTGTTGTTAAGTGCCATCAAGTTGATTCTGACTCGTGTTGTTGTTGTTAGGTGTCATCGAGTCAGTACTGACTGAATCGTAGCAACCATATGTACAACAGAACGAAACTCTGCCTGGTCCTGGGCCAACCTCACAATTGTTGCCACACTTGAGCACATTGATACTGCCACTTTGCCACTCCATCTCACTGGGGGTCTTCCTCTTTTTTCTCTGACCCTGCACCTTACCAAACATGATATCCTTCACCAGCGACTGGTCCCTCCTGACAATATGTTCAAAGTATGAGAGACAGCTTGGCCATCCTGACCTCCAAGGAGCACTCTGGCTGCAATTCTTCCAACACAGATCTGTTGGTTCTTTTGGCAGCCCATGGCACTTTCAATATTTTCCTCCAACACCATAACTCAAATGAATCTATTCTTCTACATTCTTCCTTATTCAGTGTCCAGCTTTCGCATGCATATGAGGTTATTGAAAATACTATGGTTTGGGTCAGATGCATCTTAATCCTCAAGTTGACATCTTTGCTCTTCAACACTTTAAAAAGGTCTTTTGCAGCAGATATGCCTAATGCAGTATATCATTTAATTTCTTGACTGCTGCTTCCATGAGTGTTGATCGTTGATCCAAGAAGAATGAAGTCCTTGACAACTTCAATCATTTCTCTGTTAATAAGAATGTTGTTTGTTGGTCCAGTGGTGGGGATTTTTGTTTTCTTTACATTGAGGTGACTGAATGCTGTGGTCTTTGATTTTCATCAGTAAGTATTTTAAGTCCTCTTCACTTTCAGCAAGCAAGGTTGTATCATCTGCATATCGCAGGTTGTTAATGAGTTTCCCTCCAATCCTGATGCCATGTTTTTCTTCATAGAACCCAGCTTCTCTGATTATTTGCTCAGCATACAGGTTGTATAAGTATGGTAAAAGAATACAACCCTATTGCACACCTTTCTTTTTTTAAACCATTCAGTGTTCCATCTTCTGTTCAAACAACTGCCTCTTGGTCCATGTACAGATTCCTCATCAGCACAATTAAGTGTTCAAGAATACTCTTACTTCGCAATGTTGTCCATAGCTTGTCATGATCCACACAATCGAAAGCCTTTGTGTAGTCAATAAAGCACAGGTAAACATCTTTCTGGTATTCTCTGTTTTCAGCCAAGATCCATCAGACATTGTTCTACTTCCTCTTCTGAATCCAGCTTGAACCTCTGGAAGTTCTCTGTCAATGTATGCTTGCAGCTGTTTCTGTATTACCTTTAGTAAAACTTTACTCGGATGGGATATCAAAGGGATTCTCTGATGATTTCTGCATTCTGTTGTGTCACCTCTCTTTGGAATGGGCACAAATATGGATCTCTTCCAATCAGTCTGCCAGATAGTTATCTTCCAAATTTCTTGGCAGTGATGAGTGAGTGCCCCCTGTGCTACCTCACTTACTTGAAAGATTCCAATTTGTGTCATCAATTCCTGGTACCTTGTTCTTTGCCAATTCCTTCACTGCACCTTGGACTTCCTCCTTCAGTATCATTGGCTCTTGGTCATATGCTACCTCTTGAAATGGTTGCATGTCAAACATTTTCTTTTGGTAAAGTAACTCTGTGTATTCCTTCCTTCCATCTTCTTTTGATGCTTTCTGCATCATTCAGTAATTTGCCCAGAGAATCCTTCAATAATTAAAATTGAGATTGAATTTTTTCTTCAGTTCCCCCAGCTTGAGAAATGCTGAGTGTGTTCTTCCTTTTTGGTTTTTTTGACTCCAGATCTTTGCACATTTCACTGTAATATTTGACTTTGTCTTCTCAAGCTTACCTTTGAAATTTTCTATTCAGTTCTTGTACCTCCTCATTTCTTCCATTTGCTTTAGCATCTCTAGGCTGGAGAGCAAGTTTCAGTGTCTCTTCAGATATCCATTTTGATCTTTTCCTTCTTTCTTGACTTCTTAATGACTTTTTGCTTTCTTCATGTATGATGGTTTTAATATCCCACAACTCTTCTGGTCTTCGGTCTTTAGTGTTTAATATGTCAATTCTGTTCTTCAGATGATCTCTAAATTCAGGCAGGATATATTCAAGGTCATATTTTGACTCTCATGGACTTGTTTTCATTTTCTTCATCTTAAGTCTGAATTTTCATATGAGCAATTGATGGTCTGTTCCACAATCTGCCCCTGGCTTTGTATTGACTGATGATATAGAGCTTTTCAATCGTTTCTCTCTGAAGATGTAGTCAATTTAATTTAATTTAATTTAATCTAGTGAGGGCCATGTGTATAATCATCTCTCATGCTGTCTAAAGAAGGTATTTGAAATGAACAAATCATTGTCAACTCTACTTTGAGAAGGCACCTCTTCCCCAGTTGCATTTTGAGTGCCTTCCAATCTGAGGGGCTCATTTTCTGGCACTATATCTGGTAGTATTTCTCTGCTTTTCATAAAGTTTTCAGTGACTAAATATTCTGAAGTTGTTTGTCACTCTTTATTCCTAGTCTGTCTTTTTCTGGAAGCTCATCACCATGGGTGATCCTGCTGGTATTTAAAATACCGGTGGCATCACTTCCAGAATCACAACAACTCAGAAGCTACCACAGCATGACAAACTGACTCATAGCAACCCTCTATGGAGTTTCCAAGTGAATCCTGTTGAAAACAGGATTGCAATATGTTGGAACAGATTACATTGCACCTGCTCATAAAGCTGGCTCTGATATTAATGTCTACTTGTGTTACTTGGATCAGCCTCAGCATCTTGACATGACAAACTGAGCAAGATCAACATTCTAAGGACATTAGAGAATAAAGATAAAAAGTACCCAGGCTATCTAAGTTATCAAGGAACAACTTTAATCAACCTTGGAACCCACCCAGGTTCAAAATTTTTGTTACATAAGTTAATAAACCCCTTGTTTTTTAGGTCAGTTATGGTTTGCATTAATCACAAATAAAAACATTGAAATTAATAGGAAAGATTGCAAATTCTGAAAAAGACTACAAAAGAACTCGAAGGAGGTGGTAGAGGTAGAGTAATTTACTCTAGTGTTCAAATCTACAGTCACTTAGCAAGAGAATGCTGTTCCTGGCCTCTCCATGGGGCATGAGAGGATCAGTGTGTTCTTTGGAACCAAAGCACAGACACAATGGCCTCACTTACACTGTGCCTTCTCACATTCCTCCACTGTTAAAACTCACCACAGACTGGACCCCGAATTTCAGAAAGAGGCATGGAGTAGTTCCTTTACCAACAGAAAATTTGCTCATTTTTGTGCATGGAGGAGAAGGGCTTACATTTTCATCTAATACCATCCCAAAAGATGGGCAATATTGAATAGTTTGGCATTTCAGAGGCCAGCATTCATGACTGCTTGCATGTACACGCACACTCCTTGGAGTTTCTCTCACTCCTACCTTGTCATCACAACTCTCATGCCAGACAACGTCTGATTACAAGGTCTCCCTGTTTGAGCCAGTGAGTTCTTTTCAGTGACATCAGAAAAGAAGGCTGGCAGCTGTTGGAAGTCTGCTCTATACTAGATTAGCAGCACATGGGGGAACCAAGCTCATACATTATTCAGAGAGGAAAACTGTGGGCTTCAATTGAACTTTGAAGGCATTAGCAGCTATTCCAGAGGAGAGTGACCTATTGTTCTGCTTCACAGAACTCAAGAAGGAAGCTGGATTCCTTACAGCATAGCTAATGGACTACACACAGACAGTGTGATGAACTGACCATATCTTTTCTGAGCTCTAAAATCCTGGGCAAAGTGACCTGTTGCTGATCAGAGGAAAGGTATTCTATCTCCCTTGTATTACAGAGCTCTGACAACTAGGGCTTTGAACAAGGATTTGACCCCCTACTGGAATTTGCATTTCCACATCAGATATACTGAATCAGAATCTACATTTTAACAGGATCACTGGGTGATTCTTACGTATATAATACTCTTTAACAAGATTCTTTAACAGGAATCTTCAATAACATCTATGAATGTACGATCTTTGATAGGATCCTCATGTAATTCTTACAGATCCCCAGGTGATAAGTATGTACACATAAAATGCAAATTCTTATTCAGTATAATTGGGACAGAAATGCAAATTCTAAACAGAGGGGCCAAACTGGAATGAACTGGTTTGAAGCTCTGATTACAATTCAAGGATACCCCAGTGAGAAATTTCTGGAGGATGAAAGGATATTGTCTCTAGAGCATGTACTGTCAACTCTACTCTTAGAAGGGCCACCAGGTAGATCGGTGATGGTGTGCTGTCAACTTGATTTTGACTCATAGCAACCCTGTAAAATGGAGTCCTGGTGTGGCGCTGTGGGTTAATGCATCAAATTGCAAAGCAGTTTGAACTGTAAGGTCAGTGGTTCAAACTCACCAGCTGCTCCTCAGAAACCCTATACAGGGTTGCTATGGGTCAGAATCGACTTGACAGCGCTTAACAACAACAACAACCCTGTATAGGGTTTCTGAGGCTGTCAGTCTTTACAGGAGCAGAAAGACTCATGTTTCTCCTGCTGAGCAGCTGGTGGACTTGAACTGCTGGCCTTATGTTTAACAGCCCAATGCATAATCCAGTATGCTTCCAGGGCTCCTTACCAGGTAGATTACTTGCTACCATCTGGCAGATTCTTCTGGCAGGTTCTTATCTGAAACTTGGGAAGTCTTTTGTGCATAGTTGAACAAGAAGAAAAGTTGTTTTGAAACATATTTGTTTCTTAATTTAAATGTTTTTCTTGATGAAGCAAATATTTTCCAAAAGTAGGAGAAGAAAATACTGATCTAAAGGGCCAAAGGTTAATAGAGTTTTATAAGGTTCCAATTAATTCCTGAAAAAGATTTTTTTTTGTTATGTTTTAAGAAAAGATGTGCTGTTGACTTGGGTCCTATTCATAGTGACCCTGTACAGAGTTTCTAAGAGCAGCTGGTGGGTTTGAACTGTTTACCTTGTGATTAGAAGTCCAGTGCTTATACAATAGCATCACACCAGGACTCCATAGAGCAATATATCTTACTGAATGATTGACCTGTAAATGCTTACGACTTCCTGTTTGTAAAGATTCCAAGACATTGTATGGACATTCAGTTACTTGAACATTATTTTATAGCCTCAAAGTAAGCAAAATATAAAATCTTGAAAATAATCTCTAGCGACTAGAAATGGAAAGCAAAATGAATAAAGAAAAAGTAGATATTACACAAGTAGAGTAGAAGGATCTGAATAATAGATAAAATTGTCTGGTCGCGATACTAAATAATAGATAAAAAATCTGGTCGCGATACTAAAAAGTAGACTAGCCATCAACAATGGACACATCTGTGTGCTTTCAGCAGGATTTCAGACTGGTTGATTCCAGTTCAACCCTGTGTGGAGAATTTGCATTTCCACTCCAGATATAATGAATCATTTTAGCAAGATCCCTATATATGAATTGCCTGGGGATCTTGTTAAACTAAAGATTCTAATCCAGTATACCTGGGGTTGAAATGCAAATTCTCAGAAGGGGATCAAACCAGAATGAATCTATTCAAAGATTAATTTCATAATAAAATACGCACCTTTTAATTGACATTGTGCATTTAATGAAAATTATAATATCTATACTGTGCATAACTTAATTTCAAAATAACTTAAATAAGCAAACGTGATAAATGTATCCCAATTTACAAGCTAGGGAAGGAAGGGACAAAAGAACACAGGGAAAGAGTCTCTGGAAACTGGCATTACCCACATTTGTGATGCAAAGCCAAAGGATGAGAATGCAATGAGAAGAGTCCTTAAACAGTGGCACCATCAGGAATGGTCCCCAGATGCATCTACAATTACTCGGCTGTCATTAATGCCCAAATCAGTATCATCAAACCGTGAATGTATTTTCATCTAGCATTTACTTTTGGTTTGGAGTGGAATTATTTCTTCAATCATGACGTGTTACGTTCTAGGAGAGATTTATACTCACTGCCTCCTATTTATGGTAGCCAAAAATTTCTGGCAATGAAATTAAGAGGACCTAGAGAATCTGGTCAAGAGTGGCCAGAGGAAAGGCTGGGTGAGGGGGGTTAGAATGGAGTGGAAGATGAGATTTATACAGTTTTTATTTGATTCAGAGTAGAATTACCCAAAATGTAACTAACTTTAGCAACTTTAAGGATCTGACCAAGATAATGTCAAGCAAAACCGTAACTGTTCTTTTGGTTTGGTATAGTCCTACCATACATTCTATAAGCAGGAAGTTGAATCAATTTAAATTATTGAAGAAAAGAACAATAAAGTAATCCAGCACTTTCAAAATTGCCTTTTGAATATTTGTAAAATTTGGTTTGTTGAATATAATTATCAAAAACCAGAATCTTAACCTCAAAAAGATAATAGCAGAGAGAATGTCAGAGTATTGATTGAGAAGACTCCTAAGAAAGCTTATTATTTGAAACTTAATCACTCAGTTGCCCAGAATATGATACTATTCTATGAAACTAGAAATGTTCTGTCTAGGTAATTTCAGTTACCTTAGGAGTTTATAGTTTATGTAGGCAAAAGACTGATTACCTAGAGATCAGTAGCACCTATAACTAAAAAAATTATGTTGCTCTTCAATTCATTTGATCAAAGTTTATGCAACAATGATCATAAACATATAAAAACTCTATCATAGATACAACTCTCAATAAGTAATTTTTAAAATCCTGTTATAATGAATTTATTGTATATAAATATTGTTAGGTTGTTTTTTTTTTGGCTGTTTTTTATCTACACTGGAGTCCTGGTGTAGCATTGTAGGATAAGCACTAGACCATATAGTCAATTTTCAGTGGTTCAAACTCACAGTGGCTCAAATTTACCAGTCGCTCCTCAGAAACCCTATATAGGGTGGCTATGAGTCGAAACCACTTGACACTTAAGAACAACAACAATAATTATCAATAGCATATATTTAGCAATTAATTGTGTTTTTGTGTGTTAATGCACTGGACTGCAAAGTCTCTTTGAATCACAAGATCAGCAGTTCAAACTCACCAGCGGCTCCTTCAGAAACCCTATACAGGGTCAGTATGGTTTGGAATTGACTCCACAGCACTGAACAAAAGCAATAACAAATCCTTATATAATTAATCAGCTTTTCTGAAACCTTCTTTCTCTCAGTATATTATAAACATCCAAAATCAGACTATTGTGTTAAAAGGGGCCTTTAAAAGTCATCCATCTCATGCTTGTATTATACCCTGTGAATGGAGGGAATCATTTATTTTTGTTTTTTACAAATGCCTAGTGACCAAAAATATTTACCACCTTACTAAACATAAAACACATCAATATAATCCTATATATATGTGTATATATATATATATATTTAAGGTTTCAACTTAATGTTTATTGCACACTCACTGGTGGTAATTGTTAGGTCCTTGAAAGACAAAACTCAGTAATACATAACAGCTTCAAAGAATGAAGAAATACAACTATATAGGAGCAATTTTGTGGAAACAGGAGATCTAATAGTAATTTGGATCAGAAAATGTTGATATTGGAGGGTTTGGGATGAACATTTCAGCATAAGCATTAATACAGAGGCATGAGAACATGGTCAGCCCCAATCTACAAACACCTTCAAATCTCCATCACCATGCCTGTCATCTTGTCACTTTTTGGGGGATGGTTGGGGAAGGATGAGTGTATTTCAAAGGTGCAGGAAAACCAATGGAGCCGATCATACTCATAGAAATCTATACTAAGGAAATAGAGATGCTTTTAAACACTTGTTACTTAGGTGCTTGTATTAGAAAAAGGTAAAACTTAAACCATTACAGAACTGTTAGATAAACTTAAATATATAAAATATACCAGTAAAATTGGGTTTTGAAAGATTATTTATTAACTAGATATATAAAATGCTTATTTAACATGGACTTTTAGGCCACTGCAGGTAAAGGAAAACTACCCGTTCAGTGGATAAAAGGACTTGTTTCAGTGCAATTGAAAATATTGTAATTATAATCTCAGAACTTCAGAATTTGAATAGATGACAGTAATCTGTTTTGAGATGGGAACAGAAAAGAATCATTCAAAGCTTCGACAAAAAATTCCACTGCTATGTTCCTCGGATTCCTCTATAACCTTCCCAGTTTGGATATGAGGGTCGCTTCAATTCAACCTTTCAGAGCTCGCATGATCTCATCAACCTGGAGAATGTTGGTAGCAATTACAGTGCAGGAGTGAAGAAGCTGTTTCTTTACACAATAGTTATCCTATACGTCTGCTTCTGCTGACACCACTGGTTCACCTGTGTTCAAGTTGACACCTACAGGTTGACCCAATTCAGAACGTTCTGCTTGAACTTTTACTAGAGTTTCCTGAAGGTCAAAACTCGAGTTCTGAGCAAGCACCATGGGACTAATAAGCAATGCATCTGCAAATGCTTGGACTCCCTGTTGGGCCCTGCCCTTGTGTTTCATTAGAGCCTCTGCCATGGCCACTTCCACTACACCAGCCTTGGGAACCACACAGCCATCAACGGTAGCATTTTTGACAGCCCCCAAGCCATCTTGTAATGCATCTTTGATTTGAGTGTGCTTATTTGATCCTTTGATCAAGAGTATGACAGAGTGTGGATTATTGTACTTCTCAATAAAGGTGAACTCTTCTCCCCACGTGTACTCAAAGACCAGTCCTGCAAGTCCCAAACAGTCAGGATTTAGGTCACCTAAAGAATTTAGAGCCACCTCACCACAGGCAAGTGTCAGCCTCTCCATGTTTCTCCCTTTGGCTCTGTGCTGTGTCATTGTACCTTCCTTTGCAAGGGCATCTAAGGAAAAAGGGTCACTTCCCTTTTGATTAATAACAACAAATCCTTTATTGGAATCACCACAGACTTTCTTTTTCAGTTCTATTATTTTTTTTAACTGGATCTTTGATGAATTTTCTTTCTGCTTTTACAAGTTTCCCTCTCTTTTCAGCACTCTTGTAAAAGAAACCTGAGTTCACGTCTGTTTTTTCATATTCTAAAGCTACATTGCTTGTGAGGATGTATGCATCTTCGACTCTTCTTATCAGGATGCCGTGTGCCACCATCCAGAACGAGTCCTCTGATTATGCTTGCATCAGTTTCAGATTTATGTTTCATTTCCATAATTTCAGCCATGAAAAGGTCAATAGGTTCACTTTTTTAATGGCCAAAATTTAGTCAGCTATGGCCTCTGTTAAGACGTCAGCAAGCTGAGTGTGAACTTTAGTAGGCATAGATGTTATCAGGGTTTCTCTGTCCTTCCCTTTGCTTACTTTGATTTGTTCCAAAAATTCAAGTGCCTTTTCCTTTGCAGCTTCAAATCTTTTAGTTATGATTCTGGGATGCAGACCTTCAGAAATGTAGATGTCTGTCTGTTTCAGCAGCTCTCCGATGATTAGGACATTGGAAGTCATACCATCACAGTTATGTTATCCTGGGGCTGTTGCTACTTTTGTTGTTAAGGAGGCTGTTGGGTGTTGACTTTGCATTTCATGAAGCAGCACATTTCCATCTTTAGTAAGCTTGATGTCTCCAGCACCAGAAATAAGCATGGTACCCTTGGGGCCCAGATTGGTGCTCAGCATGTCCTGCAGCCCCTGGGCTGCGCTAATGTTGACCACCAGAGCCACCTGAGCTCGGGCCACCTCAGCCTTGGGGTTCAGGGACTTCATGGCGTACATACTGAGGAAAAGACTGAGATACTAAAGAAAATGTTAGGCCAGCTCAGCATGGACAAAAGGTGTGATCCGGATGCTTCTGTTGTTGTTGTTAAATGCTTTGGAGTAGGTTCCAACTCATAGCAACCCTGTATTTGGATTTTCGAGGAGCAGCTGATGAATTTGAACTGCTGTCCTAACTATTCAAAATATCCAGTATGTTTTCCAACAACTCACAACTTTAGTTTGCACCGTCCCAGTGTGAACCAACCCATTGACCTATAGCTGTGCCAACTCAGCAAAGGTAGCCTTCCTTGTCACTATACTCCCCAAAAATGCAAATCTTTAAGCATAGTGTTGTTGTTTAGTTCTGTCAAGTCAGTTCTGACTCAGAGCAATCCTATGTAGGGTTTCCAAATAGCAGCTGGCGGGTTTGAACCAAAGACCTTGTGGTCCACAGTTCAGTGCTGATTCAGAGTTGTTGATGTTAAGTGCCGTTGAGCCAGTACCGACTTATAGTGACCTTATGCACAACAGAGATAAGTACTACCCTGTCCTGCGCCAACCTCACAATGGTTGTTACACCTGAGCCCATTGCTTCTGCCACTGTGCCAATCCATCTTGTTGAGGGTCTTCCTCTTTTTTGCAATAAAATATCTGTTGCATGTGAAGAGGCTAAATCTAAAATATCTCCCAAAATCTAAAATATCTCCCAAATATTTTATGGAGTCCATATGGAAAACTTGACTCAAATTCAATATGGAGATAAAATATCAAATTTTCTAAGACTATGGTTTATACGGAACCCTGGCAGTTTAGTGGGTTATGGGTTGGGTTGCTAAGTACAAGGTCAGCAGTTTGCTTCCAGTGAGAAAGATGAAGCTTTTTGCTCCCGTAAAGATTTACAGCCTCAGAAAAGCTATGATTCAGAACTGACTCCATGGCACACAACCACCATGTTTTACAGATTTTAAAAAGTGGTTAATTAGTATGGTAGCAATAGAGATGTAGGTTAAATATTCTAATGTTTGAGTTTCTTCTAGCACAAATATTTCATTTATTATGCATCTATCAATAATTTTTTCATAGAATAGTTATATATGTTACTAAATTTATTGAGTGTTTAATTTCTGGGCAGTAATTAAATTTAAAGCATGGGAAGGTCAACACAGAACAACACCCTGGTAAATGAAATCAGCATATATGTATTTGAACCCTACTTACAACTGCAGCATTTACTAAACACTAAAAATGGATAAATACATAAATAAAAGTATTATTTATATTTTCCTTGGCAAACATTTCTCAATATGTAGATTAAATTGTTCTGCCATTACTAAATTGGTCTTATTGAAAAGTAGGAAACTGATTTGTTAACAGGAAAAAATAATTATCGTGATAGTCCAAATTGGATTTAAATGTTACCATAATTTTGCAATACGTATTTCTGGTTTTTCTGTTTTTAAAAGCACAAGTCAACTTAAGCAATAAGGTTATTTAGAAGCTTATTTAATAATATTTCTAGTACTTGGGCTCTTTATTGAAAGTCTATTTGTGGTTGCTGTATGCTCTCAAGTCAGTTATGACTCATAGTGACCCCATATGGCATAGTAGAACTGCTTCATAGTGTTTTCTTGGCAGTAATAGTTCTAGAAAAGAGCTCTGGTAGCGTAGTGTTTATGAATCAGGCTGTGAATGCAAGGTCAGCAGTTTGAAGCTACCAGCTGCTCAGCGGGAGAAAGATGAGGCTCTCTGCTCCCGTAAAGATTTAGTCTTGGAAACCCTGTTCAGGTTCACTATGGGTCAGAACCAACTCAATGGCACTTAACAACAACAACAACAATAGTTCTAGAAACATCACCTGGTCTTTCCCCTACAAAGCTGCTAAGTGGGTGCAAATTACCTACCTTTAGATGACCATACAAATTCTTACTGTTGTACCACTAGGCATATTTTAGGAATTAGGTGATATTTCAGAAAGTTCAAAAATCATCTCAGGTCAGGGTTTGCCTTAATTAAAATATTTTATATTTTCAGGTATAATTTGTTTTCAATTCAATAGGTTTTAGGTATATTTTGTTTTCAATTCAATAGTTCAGCTCGCATAAAAACCATTCGGCATTGTTGAGCTTCCACCCTGTTCCAGTTACTGTGTTGATAAAAGGATAAACACTGCATTGAAATACAATCAGAATCGTTCACATGAATATTGGAATTAGCAAGTATGACCCCTAGATAAACAATGGGCCATCTAATCTTTCTCTCTTTGAGAGATACTTGAATTCCCAGTGCTCAAAGTTAAATTAATGATTTCTAAAACAAGAAAAAATATTATCAGCAGCGTATTTTTAAGGGCATAGTTTGATTTTTATGGATTTGTTATAATTTTAAGCCAAATACTTAAATGAAGCAATGGTGGTGTACCAGCAAGTCGTTTCCAACTTGTAGCGACCCTGGATAGGATTTCTGAGGCTGTGAATCTTTACAGGAGCACCACGATGCATCTTTTTCCCATGGAGCAACTGGCAGATCCAAACCACTGACTTTGCAATTAGCAGACCACCTCATAATACACAGCTCTTTAAATAAAACAGTAGACAAACCTCAAATAAAGCAATAGAATAGAGCTTTTGTTTTCAGATTACATATGTTTATAGTACATGTACTCCTTATTACTCGAATGTCTCTTTATCCAACATTTTGCATTTGTGACAATAGTAAAAATGTATATTAGCTGTTTATTTTGTACATTAACAGCATAAATCTGGCAGTAAGAAGCACCAACGTGCAAAGTGAGAGTAATATGATGGTTAAGGTTACATGTAAACTTGGCTGGGCCATGAGTGTCCATGGTTTGGCATGTATGTAATGATGTAAAGAAGTACTGGTGGTACAGTGATTAAAGTGCTCAACTGCTAACCAAAAGGTTGGCTGTTTGAACCTCTCAGCTACTGTGCAGGAGAAAGATATGGCCGTCAACTTTCATAAAGATTTACAGCCATGGACACTCTATGGGGCGTTCTATAGGATCACTGAGTTGGAATAAACTTGATGGCAGTAAGTTGGGTAATGGTGTCATTTGGCAGTTATGTAATGGTGTAGTCATTCTCCACTTCATAAGGGGATGTGGTCATCGTCCATCTTTCCTTAATGCTGATTTTCATATAACAACCTAGTTTTTGGAACCTGACTATGTCAACAAGCAAGGCATGCATGTGTGTTGTACTCTGCCACTCAGTAGCTCTGCGACTTTTGACAAATAACTGAGCTGTTCCATGCCTCAGTTTCCTCATCTGTAAATTGTAAATGATAATGATGTGTACCTAATGTTGTTATTGTTCTTAGATGTCTTTGAGTCAGGCTCCAACTCCTGGTGACCCCATATATATTGACTGAACACCAGGTCATTCTTCCAAGTGTGTCTCAGTCTGTAAGCTCCTCTAGAACAAAGTAAATTTAAAGAAATATTGTTATTTAATTTTCTACTGTTGGGTGGATGATGTGGTTTCAATAACACAACCAAATGAAGATAATAAAATGAGTGGAACGTGGGTGAGGAGTATTTGTCTAAGCTTCAGGAGATCTGAGGTTGAATCATGATGCTGCACAAAAGGGTCTGAGTAATTCAGTACATTATTGTGAAGATGGAGTCCTGGTGTGGCAATGTAGGATAAGAACTGGGCTGCAAGTTTGGTTTGAACTTGGCCAGTGGTTCAAACTCACCAGCCACACCTCAGAAACCGTATACAGGGTTGCTGTGCATCAGAACAGACATGACGGCACTTAACAACATTGTGATAATAAAGCACATGGATCTGCTCCTTTTCTGGATCCCTGTTGACTATCCAATCTTCTCTCTTTGTCAAGGAACTTAGTGTGCTTTTCTCTACTCATACAACATCTGAGAGAACTGAGTTACACAGTGTCCACACCCCCCTCTCCCTCTATGAGGCTGTGGAATTGTGATTCCAGTGAGACTGCAGTTCAGGAGTTGGGAATAAATCATTTGGTTTGAAATAGAATTTTTTTCAATTGGTATTAGAAGATTTTTTTGAAGGAGACAGGCACTTAACAACAACAACAATTTCACAGATATTGTTGAAGAAGCCTTTGATAAATGATAGGACCGCAAAAATATTTATTGAATAAGCGGCAAAAAATTTGTGCGTTGAATTATTGAATTAAAATTGACTTTCATACCTAAAGTTTCTTTGATAAATTATAGAAGATCTTCTATAAATAATAAATAATAGAAGATTTTCAAGTTGGTGCAATGAATTTTGAATTTTACTTGACCATTCCAAAAACAATTATTCTTTTGAAACTAAGGATCTGATTAAATAATAAAGAAGTTCTGATTTATTAAAGAAAAATTATGCCAAATATGTGTATAACTCTTTAAATTATTCAATGTGCTTTTATATCTATGATTTCATTATATCTGTCTTACTCTTGACTTTTCCAGAAGAAATTCACGTTGGAAATCTAGTCTCCCAGGTTTTCTATCATCCACACTATTGTTCTGTAATGAGCAAACCACCTAGATCTGTGGGTCAACATTTTTCTGTGGATGTGTCTGTGGCTAGCTCTTGTGAGCAATTAAATTTTTAAAGTTATTTGGGAAAGTTAGTCCTCAAATGTTCAAGTTACAGTTATAAAAAGAAAAATTATTTACACACCCAAGCACTGCCTTGAGACTTAACAGTCTTTGTAAGCAACAGCTATATTTCCATACATAGATTTTTTAATCATTTGGCACATCCTACTCAAAAGCTATACATTGGGGACTATATAACTATTTGAAATATTACCATGGTATTTAGATGTATGCACACATACAATTGGCCAAAAAGAGATACATTTGTGGGAAGAAAAAATTATTCAGCTATCTTATTTCACCTTGAGATTTTCCTATTAAAAATCCTTAAATCATTGCCAGAGATTGAGGACACATTTAAAAATGGAAAAATGTTAAGAAGGTTCAATTTAGTAATTTGGGTCTGTCTTAATTGAATATTATTGCCTGAAAATGTAAGCAAATAAGCTGTGTAGGTAACCTTCATGATAATACAGTGATTGTATTATCACCAGTTTACTATCTCTCAAATCTTTGTTTTTTAACAAATAAAGTGAGGTCAAATTAAACCCTATTACTTTGTAAAGAAATATATGAGGGGACTTCAAAAAGTTCATGGAAGAATTTTGTTATCTTTTAATTTCATTTTTTCTTGAAATTTTGAACCCCCTTTATATATGGAACATCCTCATGTAATTTTACCTGTGGAATAGCTCATGAATTAAGAAATCAAATATGTCTATGGTGGTTTTCCATCTAGCAGGAGAGACAAAAACATATACACATGAAACAATCCCTGAAGCTCCACTGTTATCACCCCATTCCAAGACAGCACCATTTCTCCCTAGATTTCTGCATCTACTCTGCTTCTCCTTGCTCTCCTATAATCCTTGCTCTTCGTGGAAATAAATGATCTTCCATTATACTTAATTCAAAAGCCATGTTATTTTGCTTAGTGAAGAAGAAGGAGGGGAAGGGAAAAGAGGAGAAAAAGATATATATGATGGAGAAATAGGGTGAATTCATCATGCTATTTTCCTGGTTTTATTGCTTTCAAAGTCCTACACAGTATTCCACCAGCTATCATTCCTACTTCATTTTATAATTACTTCTCACCTGCTCAGGATACAGTGTATTTTCTCCTTAAGAATTAGACCCCCATAAGATTAAGTACCCTTATTTGTCTTGCTTTTTGTATCTGCATTGTCTAGAACAATGTCAGGCATGTGGAGAGTACATAATAAATACTTATTTTTTAAAAAAATGAATAATATTAGATTCTATATTTTGATATGTTAAATTTGAAAACTGCAGACATTAAAGAAAAGGATAGTTATTCATAAGCTAGGACTGTCTTTCATAAGGTTGTAATATGTAATAATTTCAAAAATAGAGTAATTGAAAATGGAACAGTAGGTACAAGTAGACCTCATAAGAAGCAAAGCATGAACTGGGCTTAAAATAGCAATCTGTTTTAAATAGGTTAATATGAGGGATGAAGGTAGTATTCATGTTGTTAGTTGTCATTGAGTTAATTCTGACTCATCTGAATATGAAGGATGAAGATAGTATTCTACGGCTGCAAAAGACCAAAATGGAGCCAGGAATATGTGTTATTGTTGTTGTTAAGTGCTGTCAAGTTGGTTCTAATTCATAGCAACCTGTATAGGATTTCTGAGGAGTGACTGGCAGGTTTGAACCACCAATCTTGCTGATAGAGGCCAAAGTGAGAGAGCCAAGCATTCAGACTAAGGAATAGTAGAAGTTAAGTGTTGGTATAATGGCCAAACTTTTAGGGACCTTGAAAAGATCAACAGGGTAGATTAGAAATGATTAAGTAAAAGGAGGAGATTATATGGTTTTGAAAAACAAAACATCATGACAAAAGTGGTGTTTTAGGAAGATTTGCCTTTCAACATGTGTAAGATGGAATAAAGGAGGTAAATAGCTTGAAACTAGAAGACCTAGTGGTCAATACCAATCTTTAAGCATGAGGTCATAAGGAGAGCACCATAATGTCTTTGAAGTGACAGTGAGAATAGAGAGAAAAAAGACAAGTCAAAGGGGACAAAAATGGTGAGCTTCTGAAGAGAAAACAAAGTCATGTCTAAGACGATGTCCTGTTGAATGTAATAAGGGATGTTTTCTAATGAGACTGGAATAATATTTAAAGTTATGTTGCTTAGATGTCAATATTCTATCCCCAAAGTAGAAGGGCTTCTTGTGCCTTAATTTACTCTTTCTTCCTCCACATTTGATCAAGGTTTAAAGTATGTAACTCTGGAACCTCACTATTAGAAAATAGCTCTTTAAAAATCCCACAATCAGTTATCTAGCTATATTAATAGATTTTCCTATTATCAATCAACAAGCGAAGTTTTTCAATAGAAACTCGCTGATTATGAATGATGAGGAACCGTTTAAAGTGTCTTCCAAACACTACTTTTCTACCAACTTCAGTCTAAGAGGTGGTATGATTGATAATAATCTTGTTAGACACCAAGCTCACTACCTAACTCAAGCTAGTCTATTCAGAACCCTGCCTTAACCCAGCAGACAAATAAAAGAGAAAGAAAACAGTACATGTTCATCATGGAAGTTGAAAGAAAATACCCATTAATCTGGAGTAGTTTTGTTTCCATTCTTCCTAATGCTTGACTGATCAAGACTTCTTTGATATCTTGAGTTTACCAATTACATTTCTTTTGTCTTTTATTTTTATCAATGTTTGTTGCATATGATTCAAAGAAAATTAGTAACTAGTTTAAAATACATTCAGAACTTGTATCAAAAGTGCATGCAGATTCTTCTAGTGGATTTGGAAAATGAAAGTCGGATAAATGTAACTAAAGATTGGAAAGAAATCTTGCATATTAATAAAACTCTGCAAAACCCATTAAAATGAGGCAAGCAACACTTGACTCATAACGAGATAAGACTTTTTGCTTTTCTCCTTCCAGATGATTGATGACTTTCGTAGGAGCTTTTCCATATCTTTCACCATATTACCAACTGCTTTCCTCAAAAACGTACTTTTTCCTGTCTAAACTTTGAGGGTATAAGAACATGGAAATTATAGTACTATTTTTTTTTTCCCTTTAAAGGGAGAAGACAAAAATTAAATTATCTGAAATAAAATGTGAGTGAAGATGGGGCAGTTTAATCAAGGGTAATCCTAGTTCCCCTGGTAACTAGGATTCTAATAGTGCTTTGTGGGTTGAAAAACCTACTCTCTTAGTGGGTAGAAAGCATTTGAGAAGAACAGACCTTATTTTTGTAAGTGGCACCCAAGGAAATTTCTACTTACCCAGAACAGTATTTCAGTTCATGAAGTAAAATACTTTCGTATTATGGTTCACTGGTTTTGCAGTCTTACTTGGGGATATTTTATGTCTATAGTAGTGAGTTAAAGAAGTTCTTTTAAAATATAAATCAGTAAAAGGAGACTGATGTATTCCTTCATTTGTTCATCATTCAAAAATATTAATTATGCTGGAAAGTGGTTATGGAGGCTTTTGGTTTGCTTTTCTATTTAATTGTTTTTTAAAAAAGGTATTTACTCCTCACATGAAACGTATTCACAAAGAAACAAATAAAAATATGATTACAAATATTGGTGTGGCATTCGCAGTTCAAATCCACTCTACTTTGAGGAGACTGCTCTTCTTAAGTCATATTTTGAGTGCTTTCCAACTGAGGAGCTTATCTTCTGGCACCATATCAGCAAATAGTCCACTGCTATTCATAAGGTTTTCTGTGGCTGATTTTTCTGAAGTGGCATGCCTCTAACTTCTTAATTTGTCTTTATCTGGAACCTCTACTGAAACCTGCCCACCATGGGTGACTATTGGTATATGAAATTCTTATAGCATCGCTTCCAGCATCATAGCAATCCTTAAGCCACCATAGTATGACAAACTCATAGACAAGTGGTTTAGAACATAGACTTGTTACTTTTGAATTAAAAAAAGAGCAAAATCTAGTAATAATGAGCACTTCTGACTTCTCCCCTGTAGCCACTTTTTAAGCTAGTTAATATAATGATTTAGACAAGTGACAACTGAATACATATTAAATCTGTGATGAACAAGGAAGTATTTAATTTAATGCTAAGATGTGATAAAGAAAAATAATTTCCAGTATCTTCTTTTTGTTGTACCATAAGTGAATGCACAAAGGTAAGTATCCAGCCTTTTGCTAAAATTGCATCGTAGAAGCTATTGCAAACAGACCTCTCATCTTCCTGATTTCATGTTCTTTTCACTATTTATGTCACTATGTTGTTGAGAAGTGATAGTTGAGTAAGTCATTGATTTAGCAAAATTCTATGTTTCGATCTTTGATGTCATTTCAGTCAGCAAGACCCTGTATTCAAATTGCCAGTCCTTTTTCTTTGTTTCCAACTTTTATATTCAAATAACTGGTAATTACCAATGCAGTTTGCTTGCATGTTTGATCACTTTCAGACTGTAGAAGTTGGTAAAAAAAAAGGAAAAAATCATCTATCCTATTCTATCATAGACTTCCCTTGTGGTTTGCAGTTCAGTGCTTATCCTCTAGAGCTA
The DNA here is from genome assembly GCF_000296735.1 of Chrysochloris asiatica. NCBI lineage: Eukaryota > Metazoa > Chordata > Mammalia > Afrosoricida > Chrysochloridae > Chrysochloris > Chrysochloris asiatica. Next base: position 8,841,552 of record NW_006408530.1, on the reverse strand, counting down.
TTTTATTTTATTTTTCTCATTAAATCATCCATACTTTTAAGTTGGAATCCCTGAATAGTGCAAATGGTTAATGTACTTGGTTTACTAACCAAAATGTTGGCAATTTGCCTCCACCCAGTCTGGTAGCTTAGTGGTTACGAATCGGGCTGCGAACCTTAAGGTCAGTGGTTCGAAACTACCAGCTGCTCCGCGAGAGAAAGATGAGGCTTTCTACTCCAGTAAAGATTTACACCCTTGGAAACCCTGTACAGGGTCGCTATGGGTCAGAACTGACTCGACGGCACATAACAACAACAACAAAGTAGTACTTGAAGAAAGGCCCAGGAGACCTACTTCTGAAAATTCATTGACAATCCTATGGAACATAGTTCTACTCTGAGAGACAAGAAGTTGCCAGGAGTCAGAATTGACTCTATAGCAACTAATAAAACTGATGCTTTTAGGTTAAGAAAATAAAATTTTATCGTATGTTGGCTATTTTGGTGTAATCATCTTCTTGCCTCCATCACCTAGACACACAAACCAAAAGAAAGAAAGAAAGAACTCTCTGCCCAGAGTGAATTCCAGAAAAATGTAATTGCTTGACTTTTTTTAAGAGCAATCTGCATTTGCCATGTGGGAGGCATGAGTATGAATCTGCATGTGTGTTTGTTGAATATGACTGCATCCAAGGGCAACAACTAAAGCAGAACAGAATCAATATTCAACAGAATTATTTCGTTGGCAGCCGAATTGAACCTGCAGGAGTTTTGCTGTCATGGATACATTCTTGTATGCCTGCAACTGTAAATTCACCCACCAACCTGCACCCACTCAGAAGAAATAATTCCCTCAGCTTTGGAATACCTTTCCAGCACTGTGGGGTTAGAGAACAAGCTTTAAAAGGACACAGGGCAAGTAATGAGAGACTGAAATAGTTGGAGCTGAGTGATATTTACAGGAACCTTTTGTGGGCAGGTATAATGACAAGATTTGGGCTCACATGTTGCTCTTGATTATTCATTTTCTGCCTCCTCCTACCTTCTTCCTGTGCTTTGCCATCACACCAGAGCAAATTACCTTTTATCTGAGTGATTGGAGAATGGTAGCTTTGGTTCACTGAGTATTCTGGTTGCTGAGTAATACTATACATGCCACAATAGGATAATAGCTAATTTTGATTAGGAAACATGCTGTAGATTTACTTTTGTTGTTGTTGTTAAGTGCCATGGAGTCGGTTCCAACTCATAGTGACCCTGTATGGGGTTTCCAAGGAGCAGCTGGTAAGTTTGAACCTCAGATCTTTTGGTTCAAACTGACCTTTCGGTCCAGAAATCCTATAGCTCCACCACAGGATTCCTTTTAAGGCTTTAGAAAACACACTTGGATGAATTACAATAATATTGACGGTCCGACAATGACAGGAACATTATTAGAAAAACTGCTTCTGCATGTAAAGCATTATACATACAGAAACAAATTGAAACTGTTCTGAAACTTACTTTAAACCAAAACCAAATCTGCTTCTGTGCAGTTGATTTCAACTCATCTGACCCTATAGGACAGCATAGAACTGCCCCATAAGATTCCCAGCATTGTAAATCTTTACAGAAGCAGGCTGCTACATCTTTCTTCTAAAGAGTGGCTGGTGGGCTCAAACTACCAACCTTTCAATAAGCACCATAGCACTCTAATCACTGTGCCACCAGGGCCCTGGACATGTACTTTATACGTTGTTAATTTGTAATATAGTTTCTTTTCTTTTACTTATTCATTGTTGTCTGTTGTTGTTGTTGTTGTTGTTGTTAGGTGCCATCAAGTCAGTATCGACTCATAGTGACCCTATGCACAGCAGAATGAAACACTGCCCGACCCTGGGCCAACCTCACTACTGTTGACACGCTTGAGTCCATCGATGCTGCCACTTGGCCAAGCCATCTCGTTGGGGGTCTTCCTCTTTTCTGTGACCCTCCACCTTACCAAACATGATATTCTTCTCCAGTGATTTGTCCCTACCTACAATATGTCCGAAGAATGAGAGATGAAGTTTGGCCATCTTGGCCTCCAAGGAGCACTCTGGCTGCACTTCTTCGATTGAAGTATAAATCTATATACAATTTAGTTGATGCTTCTTGTTATTTGTTGTCATAAATGGGAGTTGTTTTGTTTTTCTATTAAGTAGCTTTTCTTTGACAATTAATGAGCTTATCATTGCCTTTTAATTTTCAATTGACATGTTCTCACCAAAGAAGGGAAACATGTAGAAGGGGGAATAGTGGTCCTGTCCTGAGATTCCCTCAACCTTCATCGGAAATGTGTTCCTCCGGACACTGACCTAGCTCACCCACTTAGTTTCTCAGGGAAGATGAGGTCATATCCTGGTGTGGGGCTCTGCAATGTGAAGTCCCAAGAATCTTACCACCATTTGCAGATAAAATCAAGCTCAGAATTTTAGATTGCACAGCTAGCTAACAGAAGGGTACTGTCTGTGTGGGGAACACTACATGATTCATATTTTCTTTGAAAAATTAAAGTCATATTTCTTTGATGTGTCAGCAGTGATGACTGAAAGCAGATTGCAGATTCTTTATACTAAAGCAAGACAGAAAGAGCAAGAGGGAGAGAGTCAGAGACCAAATGAGAGACTTCTCTCAGATCAACCAAGGAGAACAATATTCCGAACAACTAGACCTAAATCAAATGCATAGCCCTTGGAATGTAATAGTGCAACTTAATGATGTGAGAGAGGCAGTAGTAAGAGGAAATGTGAACAGAAATAATTATTCTTGGCTAGCTAAGAAAAGAAATGTTCTGAGGGTGCTGAGAACATTTGAACGTTTGTATGCAGCAAGAAAACAAGGACACACATTGAGCCAACCAGCGGGAAGAGGAAGACACAGTTCCCGAAATAATTTGGTGCTGTGACTAGGGTGCTTTTTCTGAGCTTCTCTGTCCTTCCTCTCTCGTCTTTGGCTATGATTCCATCAGCAAACACGCAAAGCTGAATCTATCCCTATGCCGAGCATGTTTCATACCTGCCAAAGTAAGAGGTGAGAAAAGTAGCTCTATGTCCAATAAAAGTTCCCTAAATCCACTAAAAGCAGACAATCCAATTCTGTGGTCTTTGAAGAGAGAAGGTGATAAAATCAGAGAAACTTGGAGAAGTGGTTAGAAGACTCAGCAAGGTAAACCATCCTGTTCCACTTTAAGTGAAGAAGCTCCCTAACTAATTTCTGTCCTCATGGAATCCCATCATTTATGTGTCTGGTAGTATCACTGGGCAATTCCTTTTAAGGCTCAAACAACCTTTACTCCCTTGCAGACCTTATTTCCCCACCAGGCTTCTGGAAACTTCGGTGAATGTGTTGGGGTAAGTTGTCCATCAGTCTCCCTGTCACTCATCTTGCCTGCTAACCAAAACAGGGGCAAATTCTAGAAGGCACTCCAGGGAAACAAGCTTCCCCCACTCGTACATAAATGAGCACAGCTGGGAGAAAGAGAAGCTCACTGTTCCCTTTGAGGAGGTAGGGGAATCTGTTGAGCCAATTCCAATTCATGGAGACTCCATGTGTTACAGAGTAGAACTGCTTTGTAAACTAACAGAATCACAGGCTTCCCAGGGAGAATTCCATGATGCTCTAAAATATTTGCAGCCCTGGTCCAAATAATGCACATTTTCTTTAAGAAGGCTCCTTCACTTCTCAAAAATATAGTACAATATGTGTAATCAGTTACCAGAACAGATTCAATGCCATTTAACAACATAAATATGTAATCAGAACTTTACTGGAGAGACCAGAGAACGGGGATAATGGATTACACTGAATGCAGAAGTTGCAAATATGGTGGTAAAGCCTGGGTGTTACAACAATTAAGTGCTTGGCAATTAACCAAAAGGTTGGAAGTTCAAACCCACCCAGAGGCTGTCTTAGAGAGAAGACCTGGTGATCTGCTTCCAAAAAGATTATAGTCTAGAAAACCCTATCGGGCATTTCTTCTCTGTTACATGGAATTGTTATGATGCAAAAAATAAACTTGAGGTCACCTAACAACAATAACTGTAACATTGGACATCTTAGGTGGTACAAATGGTTAAAGAGTTCAGCTTCGAACTGAAAGTTTGGTAGGTATAAAACACCAAGTAACACCTCAGAAGAAAGTCTCATGATCTACTTCTGAAAAACCAGTCATTGAAAACGTGAAGGAGTACAGTTCTACTGTGACGCACCTAGCGTCAACTCATCAGCAAACAATAGTAGTTTCTCTACGTTGAAGCAAATGTACATTTCTAGGACGAGTCCTTAACTATTAAAACAACAACAACAAACCATGAATGGTGTCAAGAATGACTGGACGAGGTAGCAAATCACTAGTAGGGAACTACTCTTAGTGAAATCTCAAAATACTTTTATTAAATGCGGTTAGAAAGACTATCTGGCAATGGATGTACATTCATTGCTTTTCAGGAAGCCTCACAAAGTGGTAGGGGTGGGAGCCATTCTCAATTGCTCAATATCACAGTGACAGCTGTAGCATCCTTGGTTTGGAAAGACCTCATTGGTTGTGACAGGCTGAAAGTCTGGGAGGCATAATGAGGTACATAAGCAGTGTTTTTAAGGGAACCAGCAGCTATTCCACAGCTCTTTTCCCTAAGGCAAGTAAGCTCCCCAAATTCATCTGTCTAGTTTAATATACTTACTTTCTTTTCATTGTTTTTCCCACTGTATCTAATGTACTGACATTCAGTGGGTTGTTCCAGATTTCATTATATATACACATCCCTCTAGGAAATAAGGGATGCTCAGACTTCTTGACCATTTTAATTAAGTGAACTGATTATGAGAGGATGTATGATAAAAATAGTTGTTTTCTAATGATAGGCTCATATAAGATTTATGGTGTGGTTTATTTAGCAATTATATTTTGTTTGATGTCATTAATATTCCTGGCACCAACACATTAATTTTAATTAAAATTATATAAAAAAATCAATTTTTATATAAGGCAAGTACATATGTTGTTTAATAGGGATAGGCAATGCAGAGTGAGACTGGCGTTTAAATAATAAGGATGATGTGGATAGAACTGGGATTACATAATCGAGATGTCCTTGTTTTCTGCAGAAGCTGATCTCAATTACGCACAGGATGATGTGCTGCCGGGTGTTAGTTCCCAATGATGTACAATTAAGAAACTTGTTAAAATATAGAGAACCTTACCTACAGATATATAAGGGGAATAGCTAAGAAATAAATGTATATTTTTATGATACAGGCATTCTTCCAAGCATACATAACCATATGATTTTGTGGTTCGACAGACTAGTTTTGTTTGTAAGATGTTAGCCCATGAGATAATAGCTTTTATTTAACCAATAAGGACTTTGTTAATCTAGATAACCATGTTGGGTCAATTACCACACACCATTCTTTTCTTTGGACATGATTGGAACTTGAAACAATACTCTAATACTTTTTGGGAACAGAAGCATGACTTAATAGAATGGGCAAGGAATTTTTAGTTAATAGCTCTCAGTTGAGGTTCTACTTCCTGTACTTTTTAGCCAGAAGACCTTAGGTATATTTTAGTATTTTCCAGGTAAGAAATGAGAATTATAACTCCTTTCTCATAGGGTGCTGGTTGTGAGAATCTTTCTGAGAGAACTTACCCATGTTATTCATTCTCTTCTCTTTCTTCTCTTCTGCCTCCCATTATCTTCCATCTCCTCAATCTTGTTCTCTCACTTGTTCTTCTATTAACTTTGGAATAAGCTTTTCAGTGGCTGACAAGGGATTCCTTATAGGAAAGAGTCAGTCATTCCTTCCTGGCCTACAAAAGAGGATTTCTGGGGAGTGTGTGTAGAGTCAGGATAGAAAAATTAACAGAATGGCTGGAAGTGTTTCCTCCAGAAACTCTTCTGCTGGTAAGCTCCCAGATCCCTGATTTCTAGCCCAATCCAACTATATGACAAACCTTATCACTCCTTCCAGCTGAGCTTCTGATGAAATCTTGTTTCACTGTGTCAGACACCAACTATGTTCAGCCCTCCTGAGTGTTTCCTAGAGCAGGTTGCATGTAGACAATAATGTTTTTATAGGAGCATTGCACCTTCTACCCTCTCATATACCTAGATTTAAGTTGACATAGTCAACATTGAAATACACACAATGTCTCTTACTAGTCACCACATACTTATTGTAACTATCCTAAGGGAGTGTGGGGATTCTGTATTATAAACAATGTACTGCGAACCACAAGGTTGGTGGTTCAAGTCTACCAGCCACTCCAAAGAAAAAAGATGAGGCTTTTTGCCCCTGTAAAAAATTACAGCTTCAAACCTATACAAGATTACACTCAGTTAGAAGTGACTCCATGACATGTAACAACAGGGAAACTAATGGCTATTTCAAATTATGGTTATGAGGATCATATTGGATGTGCAATGCTAGTGACACTCAGTATTTACAAGTGAAACTCAGGGTCTGGCATTGTGAGCAACACTGAAGGTGTCATTTTAGGTGTGGATAAAATGATTCCTAATATTTACAAAAGAGAAAATTGTACTCAGAGAAATTCAGGAAAAGGTTCAAGTTCTCTGAAATGGCACACCTGGGACTCAATCTGAGTGCCATCCATCTCCACAGTGAGACTCTTATTCACATTAATCCACTTCCTATGGCTACCAGTTTTCGCTAACTTTATTTGGATTCATGCAAACCTACTTGTGTCAGAGTGGAACTGTGCGCTATAGAATTTTCAATGGTTAGTATTTATGAAGTTCATCACCAGGCATTTCTTCTAAGATATATCTGGGTATACTATAACCTTTCCATTAAAAATAATGGTTTGCACCACCTAGGAGCTCCCTCCTAAGGCTTTGTTGTTGTTAAGTGCTGTTGAGTTGGCTCCACTATACAGTGACCACATATAGTGTTTCCAAAGATCAGCTAGTGAGTTTGAACCACCAACCTTGTGATTCAAACTGATCTTGTGGTCCAGTGCTTATCCCAATGCAACCTCAAGGCTTCCCAACAGAATCCCTTGAAATCTTGATTCAAGTGTACTTCACTTTAGAAGTATTCGCTGAGATAGTAAGAAACTTTCTTAAGAATTGTTTTTAAAATATATATTTAAAATATAATATAGTTATTATGAATGGAGAAAACTGATGTCAAGAAAAATACTCTTTAATGTGGTGTAGTTTTGTGGTCCTTCCTTCCTTTCTTTCTTTCCTTTTGATCCAGACACGATTTCATACTGTGGGTTATCACTTAGTTGCAGTGTTTTAACTACATTTCAAATATTGCTCAGACTGACTAGTACTTTTTAATAGGAGTAATGTGATCAGATACTTCAGAGCAACAACCTTCAATAATCTGGGATGATATTTTTAGGTAATAAATTTATGTATCCATCCAATTTTTTCATATAATAAAATATTGCATCTATATTATTGTGAAAAAGAAAAGTAAAATGATTTATAAAAATATAACCTATATTTCAATGTGACTTCAATATAAAACAGATATGTCCTGCACTACATAGACTTGCCATGAATTTGTCAGATAGATATCTGTTAAATTGAAGAATCAAATATCATACAAAAATTACCATCAATGATGGACTTTTCTAAAATGGAGACAAACCTCAACTCAAGTTCCAGAATAAACAAAGTCCAGTAAAACTTTAAGATATATCATTCCTTAATAAGCACATGTCAGGAGCTCTGGTAGCGTAGTGGTTACGAATCGGGCTGCGAACCTTCAGGTCAGTGGTTCGAAACTACCAGCTGCTCCGCGGGAGAAAGATGAGGCTTTCTACTCCCGTAAAGATTTACACCCTCGGAAACCCTGTACAGGGTGGCTATGGGTCGGACCTGACTCGATGGCACTTAACAACAACAACAACAACAAGCACAAGTGAATAAAATAGCCTAGGCAATTTGCACTCATCTGCCTAGCTAGCTGCCTTCTCATTTAAAGTGGGCTGAAATTCTTATCTTATTGTGATGTGCAGAGGCAAGAATGAGGCTGTGTGGGGATAGATCAGGCAACCTTATCTAGAGAAACAGCAGGAAAAAGGTTGGATTATTTGACTGGTCCAACCACTGCAAATCCAAGAACCAATAGTCAACTCATCAGAAGATTCCTGGAACTTCTGCTGTTGCTCTAGAAGTCCCAGTCAGAGACCCAGAGCAGTCACCCATGATATTAACCAGGAGCAGATGATGCTTGAAGGTAGTGCCATACTGCACCTGAGACCAAGAGATATTTGGATCATGGATCTTTCATCTGAGTCACTGGCACCTGAGTTATTTACCAGCTGATTTTGAAGGACTTTTCAGGTCATTTAATTAACTTTACAATAATTTGACTTGGCAATTTTACACGATTAAGTATTTTAAGGCTTGCAGATACATCTCCATATGACCCTCTTTTCTCTGTCTTTTTACATTTCTTCTCTATTTTTATAAGGATACCACTATGATAGAATTTGGACCCAACCCAATGAGGTTAACTTTTGTTGTTGTTGCTAGGTGCCTGTAACTCATAGTGACACTATGCACAACAGATGGAATGTTGCCTTGTCCTGTACCATCATCACAATTGTTAAATTTGAGCATATTGTTAAGGCCACGATTTCAATCTATTTTGTTAACTTGTTGTTGTTGTTGTTAAGTGCCGTCGAGTCGGTTTCCACCCACAGCGACCCCATACAGGGTTTCCGAGGGTGTAAATCTTTACGGGAGTAGAAAGCCTGATCTTTCTCCCGCAGAGCAGCTGGTAGTTTCGAACCGCTGACCTTAAGGTTCGCAGCCCGATTCGTAACCACTATGCTACTTGTTAACTTAAATGACCCTAAACCAAAATCTCCATTTCCAAATAAGATCATGTGGACAGGCACCGGAGGTTAGGAGTTTAGCATGTGTTTGGTGGGGCACATTTAATCCATAACAATTGCTAATGTACTTAATAATTAACACTAATCTTCACTTTACCAATGATTAACTGAAATGATTATAACATTGACATATAAAAAATTTATACGTCTAAAATACCAGTTCCTCACTCTTGCCTCACACGTCAACACTTTGACATTTGTTAATGCCAGACAGATTCTTTTTTTTTTTCTCTCATTTATTCATACTTTCTTATTTTAAATGAAATTGACTGTTTGTACTAGAGACCACAGTTAGGAAATTAATTTAACCTTCTAATTCTTGAATAGAAAACTAAACTTCTCAGTAAGGAATTGAGTTTTCAAGAACATCAAAAAAAAAAAAAAAAAAAAAAAGACAAGAAAGAAATTTGACTCCTTCCATATTTTTTTCCTCCAGTTTTTTTAAAAAGGGATAACGCAACTAATCGTCAATAATTTAAAAATTTGCTTATAATTTAAATCACAACACATACTTGTTCAGAATTACTGGGATGACCATAATATACAAGAATATGCAACCTCTGTAACCCTGTGGTACCAACTGAAGACCCACAGTGCTTAACTTTATATACAGTTTTTCAAATTGGGTCTTTAGATCCTGCACAGACTTGCCTAACATTTCCTATGAGATGTGTGAGTTGTCAGTGTTGAGAACACTGGTTCAGAGTATGATTCTCATGGTGGGGTAGGGTAGGATAGGGTAGTGTGGGGTGGGGTGAGATGGCAAGCCAGAAGATGGATGCACCAATGCCATATGGATAAAATCAGAAATCATTTCAGTTGTTGAACATTGACAGAAGACCAAGTATAGATTCATCTTGGAGGGCCAGGGATAAACAAGACAAAGTATATTGGTTTTAGAGGTAGAGAAATGCTATCACATGGAGAACAAATACTAGGAAAAATATACCAAAAAGGAAGAACTTTGTTTGGTCAGTGAGTGAATCCTAAGCCAGAACTTGATCTGGTCTTTTGGAGCCAAAAATGTCAACCCAGAGGAAACCCAAGATCATACATTAACCATCTTGGCCCTGTTTTGTGGGGAGGGGGGAAGGTGGACCATTTTTTTAATGCTGATCCAAAAGAAAAAAGCAGTTTTGTCAAATCTCCTCCTCTTTCACTTCATTTTAGTTAGCGTGTTTCAGAATTTTAAGTAAACAGTTGTTGTAGTTGGGAAAGAACAGCTCCAGATCTATCCACCAGGAAGTGGTGTTGTCATTGGCTAGTCCATCCAGTTCCCAAAGGGACATCAGCCTGGGGTCCACTTTCTAATTTTGTAGAACTCTCATATCTGCTAGCCACTTCAACAGCTCCCCATTTTCTTGCATAGTTACTGGATCAGTACATCCACCTATACAATCATTACCCATAAAAACCCAAGGTAGGGTTCGTGCTCTTGTGAGCCTCTAGAGATAATCATGAATGGCATTTGTGTCATTGGAGGCTGTGATATTGACAAATTCCAAAAGCCTTTGTTTGAAAGGCAAATGGCAAAGGGTCTCTTGGGTCTTTTTGCAGTAGGGACAGGTAGGTTTGATGAACACAACTACCTTCCCTGGGTGGAGTCTGTTGTTCACAAACTTTTGGGCCATGCTAACAAGCTGTTATCTCCATGGGAGGACTCTTCAGTTGCAAGTATTGCTGGAGTGAGTGTAAAGCAGTGCTGAAAGGGAGGTGTCCCACCCACCTCCTAAGGACGGCCACAGCTTCCTTCCCTGAGCCCCACAACATTTGCCGGTACTGCCAAGTTTGATGTGCATTAAACATGGTCCTGCTATGTGGGAACAACAACAAAAGGCTTTACAGACATATATTCTTAATGGGAATAATAGATAGTAGATTTTTACTCCTATTGTTGTAAATGCAAAATATCAAATAAGAAGATAGTTGATAATTGAGGAAAGGGTGCATACTTGCAGGTACAGATGAGTGTGTGTATATAGATCTTAAAATATATATGTTGTTGCTGTTTAGTGCCATTGAGTCAGTACTAACCTATAGCAACCCTGTATAAGGTTTTCAAGGAGAGGCTGGTGAGATTGAACTGCTGACCTTGTGGTTAAGCTGAATTTCCAGTCCAGTGCATTAACCCACAGTGCCACACCAGGACTCCATAAAACAACAACAACATATATATACACATATATTTGGAGATTTGGAGTCCTGGTGTGTGTATATATGTATGGTGGTGGTGGTTATGTGCCGTTGAGTTGGTTCCGACTCATAGTGACTCTGTACACGGTTTCCAAGGCTATAAATCTTTATGGGAGCAGAAAGCCTCATCTTTCTCCCATGGAACAGCTGGTAGTTTTGAACTGAGGTTAGCAGCCTGATTCCTAACCACTATGCTACCAGGGCTCCTTGTACATATATATATGTATTTACAAATAAAGGAATCATGGAACATCTTATAGGAAAGCTGGACTTGGAAATTCAAAAATAAGTTACTTTTTAAGGACTTAAAAAAAAATTTGAGTCCATGTGTCTTTATCTAAGGATTATGGCTAACTTTCATGATCCATCTGATTAGTATATGCTATTGTATATATCTCTTCATTTTCATGGAGAAAAGAATTCACAGCACTTGTCAGATTCTATAGGAAAAAAAAATCTTAAAACCAAAACATATGACTAATAAGACTTCAAACAAATTTCAAAACAAAACAAAAAACCACACAAGCAACAAATAGGGCAAAACCCTACAAGCATAAGTCACAGAATGCTCATTCTTTTTCTCAAGCATGTACTTTCTAGGAATTTCAGTTCTGTGCTGAAACATTTCATTTCAGAAAAGGGTGTTATTTAAGTAATATAACTTCTTGGTAGGACCAAATACCACCTTGTCAATCAAGTGTGTATATAAGGCAGTAATATTCTCAACTTGACTAAAACACTTTACCTCTAAAGTTTCTTCTCTTATTTCCATGTTAAAATTGAAAGACTACACAAAGTGATGGAAGGTTTTATTAGTCAAACATTACACCAAATATATATATATATTCCTAAAATTTTGCTATTACCAGAAGAACAAACAGGTTTGTGTTGGAAGAAATGCAATCCGAATATTCCTTAGAAGCCAGGATGGCAAGACTTCATCTCTTATACTTCGGACATATTATCAGGAGGGACCAGTCCCTGGAGAAGAATATCATGCTTGGTAAAGTAGAGGATCAGTGAAAAAGAAGAAGACCTCCAACAAGATAGACTGAAATAGTGGCAGCAGCAATGGGTTCAAAAGTGACCATTGTGAGGATGGTGCAGGACTGGGCAGTGTTTCATTCTGTTGTGCATAGGATTGCTATGAGTCAGAACTGATTCTATGGCACGTAACAACAAGAGGCTTCTGCTGGAAGGAGGCTATTGGTGCAATGATAAAATGCTTGACTTCTCACCAAAAGGATGGCAGTTCAAACCCACCAGTTCCACAGGATAAAAATGTGGCAATCTGCTTCTATAGAGATTACAACCTTGGAAATGGTATGGAATAATTCTACTCTGTCATAAAGGGTCAGAATTGACTCAAAGGAAACAGGATTTTGGATTGAAGGTTCTTCCACTTTCTTTTCCAAATATTTGTTTTTGTTTGTTGTTTTATTTCAGTATCAACATGAGTTTTATTTCCCATTAAATTTTGAATACTTATGCTGCAAATGTTACAGGCCTCTAAACCCATCACCATAAAAAATGCCATAAAAGATTAAGAAAAAACACTCACACTAACAGGGGGGAAAATTAATTTTTAATATTTTTTTGTTGTTGTTGCTTACCAGGGTGTATGGGGTAGGGTGAAGGGAGGGAGGGGAAGGTGGAGCACAGGGTAGGGAATAGGCACAGGATAGTGGAGTGCAAACTAGGGAATAGATACAGGATAGTTTGGGTGCTGGGGTGGGGGGTGGTATACACTAGAAAGGGAAGGGGAAAGGAAAAACAAGATGAAGGAAGAATAGCTAGGCAAGTTTACATGGGCTAAATAGGACAGAGGTAAATAACGATGTAAGCA
>NW_006408530.1:8812089-8824980 GCF_000296735.1 Chrysochloris asiatica | reverse complement strand
TTATTTGTCTTTTTCTTGTAGAGTTATTGTAGTTTCCTATATATTTTAGAAATAAGTCTCTTGTCTGATGTGTCATTGCAAAAGATTTTTTTCCCATTCTGTGGGTTCCCCTTTTCCTCTTCTGGTGAAGTCTTTTGATGCACATAAGTTTTTAATTTTTAGTATGTCCCACTCATCTATTTTATCTACTTTTACAATATTCATAAGGCTTAAGTGGATGGTTTTTTCTGAAGTGGATTGCCAGGTCATACTTCCTGGTCTATCTTAGTCTGGAAGTAATCTCCACACTTGTCTACCATGGGTATCCTTGCTGGTGTTTGAAACATTCATGATATAGCTTCCAGTAGCACACAAATCACCAAAGTATGACAAACATACAGAAGAGTGGTGTATAGCTGTCTTAGAAATAAGCTAAAATGAAAACTTCATGTAATAGTGTTTTACTTTATAGCCTGATCTCGTTATATGTGTTTTTAAAGCTAATACTGATATCTGAACATATACCCTTTTTTGAAATCTTGTTGTTGTTGTTGTTAGGTGCCATCATGTCAGTAACGATACATAACGATACATGCACTACAGAACGAAACACTGCCTGGTCCTGGGCTAAACTCAAAATTGTTGCCACGCTTGAGCCCATTGATGCTGCCACTTTGCCAATCCATTTCTCTGGGGGTCTTCCTCTTTTTCTCTGACACTTCACCTTACCAAACATGATATCCCTCTCCAGTGACTGGTCCCTCCTGACAATATATCTGAAGGATGAGAGACGAAGTTTTGCCATCCTGACCTCCAAGGAGCATTCTGACTGTATTTCTTCCAAAACAGCCTATGATACTTTCAATATTCTCCTCCAACACCATAATTCAAATGCATCAATTCTTCTACGATCTTCCTTATGCACTGTCCAACTTCCATAGCCCCTCTAGTGCCACTGATTCAATTTTGACTCATATTGACCTCCAGTAACTGAGTAGAATTGTTCATAGGCTATTCTTCACTCAGAAATAGATCCTCCATCTTCCTCTGACAGAGTTGTTCGCTGGCTTCAAACTACCAACCACCTTTAGATTAACACCTGAGAATTTAACTATTTTCACCACCAGAGCTCCTTTGTTGTTGTTGTTAAGTGCTGGCAAGTGAGTTCTGACTCACAGCAACTCTGTAGGGTTTCTAACGAGTGTCTGGTGAGTTTGAACTGCTGACCTTGCAGTTAGCAGTCCAGTGCTTATAGTACCATACCAGTACTCTTTAGATCTGTTATAATTCACATAATTCATTAACTTGCATGAGCTAAATGACATCTATATTTATTGGAGTCCAAAGAATAATCAAACAGATGAAATTGACAGATGAATAATAATTGTCGTTGTTAAGTGCCGTTGACATGGTTCTCATTCATAGTGACCCTGTATAGGGTTTCTGAGGCACAGCTGGTGAGTTTGAACTGCCAAACAGGCCTTGCAATCCGTGCTTATCCTACAGTGCCACACCATTATTACTCATGTTGTTGTTAGGTACCATCGAGTCGGAACCAACTCATAGCAACCCTATGCACAGCAGAACGAAACAATGTCCGATCCTGGGCCAACCTCACAATTGTTGCCATGCTTGATATAATAAATAATAATAATAAATTATATTAATATAAATAATTTATATTTTCTATAATAAAAACAATAATAAAATTATTACTCATATATAATTGCTATTGTTATTATATATGAGTAATAATAGAGCATTTATTATATGCCAAACAACTTTATTTATATTGTTGTTTTTAAATGCTATTGAGTCAATTCTGATTCATAGTGACCCTGTAAAGAGTTTCCAACGAGCAACTGGTGAGTTTAAGCTACTGATATTGCTGTTCAAACTGACTTTGTAATCCAGTGCTTATCCTACAACACAACATCAGGACTGTTTGTTTATATTGACTCTCATAAATAACCCATTAGCAAGGATCTATTTTACATCCTTTCTTGCAGAGAAGCAAACTGAGGCACAGTTCATTAGTGGAGTGGTTGTAATCTGAACCCATCAGACATTTAACTTAAATCTCCATTTACAGTTCTCTGATGGTTCATATCAGAATGACATTTTCATTACATAATAAAGAAATGATTTTTCCCAACATATATGTGTGCACATATGTCTCTGTCTTCTGAAATGATTAGCTTGCAAAACTGCCACAGTTCAGATTACCTTCAAAGACAATGAATGATGCAGAGTGCTTAGGAAAAACCAGTACCAGGTGACATCAATTGAGGTACATGAGTTGTGACAGCCAACACAATACCGTATGTGAAGCATTAGCTCACTGGAATGTACATATCAGCTTCCTGGCACCCAGCCATCCTATATGTTTTTCATTTTGCTCATCTTATTTTAGATGGGTTTGACTTATTAGAGGCGATGCCTGAGTATGTAATCTATACTGTGAAAATAGAACCTGGCAGCTGTCTAGAAGATTACAGAAGTTCTTACGTGGCCCATGTGTCCACAGACACAGAACCAAACTGCAAACACACTAAGGCAATGCACATTACTTAAAAGGAATATGACAATTAATCCTATCACCTCTAAAGAGCTAATGAGTTGAGGACTAATTTAGGTGAGACTGCATCCAGTTAAAATGCTGATGGAATGACTCATGTTAAACAATCAGCCAGGAGTCCAAAAACCTTCAGAATGAATATTTTGGTAGTGCCTGTTTTAATACTGACTTTTTTGGTTGAGGAATCCTGGTTTGACACAGTAGGATCAGCACTAGACTGCAAACCACAAGGTCGGCAGTTCAGACCCACCAGCTGCTCCTCAGAAACCCTATACAGGGACACTATGAATTGGAATCAATTCTACAACACTTAACAACAACAACTTTTGGAAGAAATTTTTAAAATCAGATCACAAGCAAAAATATATAGTATAAATGCATATGTAAGAGAATTGGCATGAAAATAAACCTTGTTTTAAGTATTTTTAGAAAACTTTACTGAGAAGATGAACCAAGACTTTGTCTTCCAGTGAAAGTAGAGGATTCCACAGATGTTTTATCTTTTACATGTATGAACATACTTTTGGGATAATTGTGTGTGTGTGTGTGTGTGTGTGTGTGTGTGTGTGTGAACAAATCCTGTAAGAGAAGAAACAAACCTACTGAGTAACTCAGGGATGTTTTGGCATAAATATTGCAAAACTGCAAATAATATTATCAAGAATTCTCTGCAATAACTGAGAACACATTTCATACACCCCAGAGGAACCCCTGAGTGACAAAGACAGCAAAATGTTTGACTACTAGTTGAAAAGTTGATTATTCTAGTCCAGACAGAGACACATCAAAAGACAGGTCTGACCTTCTACTTCCAAAAGGTCTAAAAGCAAACCATAGCAAACCCATTGCCACTGAGTTGGGTTGGACTCATAGTGACCCTATGGACAGAGGAGAACTTCCCCACAGGTTTTCCACGACTATAATCATTACTAAAGCACATTGCCAAGGAGTTCTGGTAACGTAGTGGTTACGAATCAGGCTGCAAACTGCAAGGTCAGCAGTTCCAAACTACCAGCTGCTCCGCGGGAGAAAGATGAGACTTTCTGCTCCCGTGAAGATTTACAGCCTTGGAAACCCTGTGCAGGATCTCTATGGGTCAGAACCGACTCTACGGCACTTAACAACAAGAAGAAACACATTGCCACATCATTCTTGTTCAGAGAAGCTGGTGGTTAGAACTACTCACTGTTTAGTTAGCAGCTGAGTACTTACCACCAGGGATCTTTTCAACAATGGTCACTGTCTTAAAAAGCGTATGGAACAGGTCTACTTTGCACAGATGGGGTGGCCATAAGTGGGAATTGATTCATCAGCGACTAGCAACAATAATAAATACACAAAAATACACATCCTGTAATGCAGAGCTTGACTACAAGTTTACCTTGAACAAAATTCAAGTGAGATTAGCTGTTGGATTGGATTGTGTTGAAGTAAAATAACTGAATGATGAATTGGTTTGGCTTACAAATAGTTTCTATGTGTGGCATCATGATGGAAGTGGCAGTGCTATTACAGAGAAACTATGTATGTTAAAAATGATATCGTTATCATCTTCATGTGTCAGCTTGGCTAAAAAGCTTTTTCACACTGCAAACACATTTGACTTAAATTACATACATTCTTACACTGGTATCCCATGATGGTTTGAGCTGAATCACAATGCTTTCTTTGTATTGCATTCCTAATCTCACACAACAGTGGACTCTGGAATTCCATGAGGTCTGACCCAGACCCAAGAGGGGAGCTTGGGGGTATTGTTATTGCCAATGCCAAGTAATTCCCCAAAGAAGGTTAATCTAAGACCCCTTACTGGCTCCTGCCCCTACTATCAGCTCCATCTAATCCATCTTCTATACTGGCTGCCAGAGTGATAGTTATATGAAAATCTAACCATGAAGCCTTGGCTTAAAGCCCTCACAATGCTTTCCCAGTGCCTGCAGTGCAAACTGTAGACTTCTTTACTTGGCATACAAAGAACTTCATACTCTGGCCACTGCCTAAATGTCAAGTCTCATCTGTCATTTCCTGCCTTGCTCTTTACAAGCCAGCAATACTGAAGTACTTAGAGCTTTCTGAACACAACAACCTCTCTTCTGGCACCCTGCCTTTATACATACTGTGCCTGGAACAATATCCCCTGCTTGTGTGACTGACAAACGTATTCATTCCTCAAGTCTTGTGTCACATGCTACCTCTTCTGAGAGGGCTTCCTTGACTCCCTTCAAGCCTGTTGTGCCTCTTATCTGGTGATCTCACTGAAGTCTGTGTGCACCCCATTTAAGGAATCATTGTATTAAGAGTGTTTAATGGTACATTACTCTTAGCTTTTAAGTTACTTATAAGAAAGGACCACAATCATCTATTTTTAATTCTTAACTTCTTGAGTAGTACCTGACACAAAGTGAGGCTCAATATACAAAACTGATTTTATAAACAATGTGACAAAATGACAAAGAGACTGACTCAATAAATACAGGCTTTAAAAAGCTGGTTCAAGTACCTAAGACCTCCATCAATTGTTGTTGTTAAGTGCCGTCAAGTTGGTTTCGACCGATAGCGACTCATCAGTAATTGATGCTTTCTGTTTTGTTGGTAATAACTGACAGGCAGCCTATAGTAATGATTGTGTATAGACTCAGGATCCAGAATGCCATGGGCACTATCCCAACTCTGCTACATACACTGTTCTCCAGTCTTCACATCTATAAAATGGGATACTAACAACACTACAGGGAGCTACCAGAAAAGGATGTGGAATGCAGGATGTCATTGCTGACATCAGATGCATCTTGGCTGAAAGCAAAGAATACCAGAAAGATGTTTACTTGTGATTTATTGACTACACAAAGGCATTCAACTGTGTGAATCATAAAAAAAAAACACACAAAAAAAACACACAACTGTATATAAAACTGGGAAGAATGGATAGTCCAAAACACTGAATTGTGCACATGTGAAACCTGTACATAGAACAAAATGCAGCTGTTTGAACAAAACCAGGAGATAATGAATGCTTTAAAATCAAGAAAGATGTGTACCAGGTGTGTATCTTTTCACCTTACTTATTCAATCTGTATGCTGAGCAAATAATCCAAGAACCTAGACTATATGAAGAAGAATATGGCATCAGGACTGGAGGAAGATTCATTAACAACCTGAGCTATACAGATGACACAACCTTGTTTGCTGGAAGGGAAAGAGACTTAAAGCTCTTACCAATGAAGATTAAAGACTACAGTCTTCAATATGGGTTGTACCTCAATGCAAAAGAAAACAGCCTCAAAACTGGATCAATAAATAACATCATGTTATATGAAGAAAGGAGTTCTGGGGTGGGCTGCAGGATAATGCACTAGACTGCAAGGTCAGTTTGGACTGCAAGGTCAGCAGTTAAAACACACAAGCTGATCCTCAGAAACCCCATACAGGATCGCTATGAGTTGGAACCAACTCAACGGCATGTACCAACAACAATATATGAAGAAAAAGAGCCCTGGCATTATAGTGGATTATGAAATGGGCTGCTAACTGCACGGTCGGTGATTTGAATCTACCAGTCACTCTGTGGGAGAAAGATGTGGCTTTCTGTTTCTGTAAAGTTTTACAACCTTGAAACCCTATGCAATGTTGCTATGAGTCAGAACTGACATGGTGGCACACAACCACCACCATCACTATACAAAGATTGAAGTTGTAAAAGACTTCATTTTGTTTGGATTTACAGTCAACACTAATAAAACAACAGTCAAGAAATCAAAGGATGTAGTACATCAGGCAAATTTGCTACAAAAGACTTTTTTAAAGTGTTAATATAACTTTGAGGGCTAAGTTGTACCTGATCCAAACATGTTATTTTCAGTCACCTCATATGCATTCGGTTTGGATTACATCTTAATGTAAAGAAAACAAAAATCCTCACCACTGGACCAATGAACAACATTCTTATCAACGGAGAAAAGATTGAGGTTGTCAAGGACTTCATTCTTTTTGGATCAACTATCAATACTCATGGAAGCAGCAGTCAAGAGATCAAATGACATATTGCATTAGGCAAATCTGCTGCACGAGACCTTTTTAAAGTGTTGAAGAGCAAAGATGTCAGCTTGAGGACTAGGGTGCACCTGACCCAAGCCATGGTGTTTTCAATAACTTCATATGCATGGGAAATCTGGACAGTGAATAAGGAAGACCATAGAAGAATTGATGATTTTGAGTTATGGTGTTGGAGGAGAATATTGAAAGTGCCATGGGCTGCCCAAAGAACCAGTAGATCCGTTTTGGAAGAAGTGCAGCTGAAGAGCTCCTTACAGGCCAAGATGGCCAAACTTTGTCTCTCATACTTTGGACTTTGTCAGGAGGGACCAGTTGCTGGAGAAGGATATCATGTTTGAAAGGTGGAGGGTCAGAGAAGAAGAGGAAGACCCCAACGAGATGCATTGGCCAAGTGGCAGCATCGATGGACTCAAGCGTGGCATCAGTAGTGAGGTTGGCCCAGGATCAGGCAGTGTTCTGTTCTGTTGTGCATAAGGTCACTATCGGTCGGTACCGACTCGATGGCACCTAACAACAACAACATATGCATATGGAAGTTGGACAATGATAAGGAAGACCATAGAAGAATCGATGCATTTGAATTATGGCATTGGTGAAGACTATTGAAAATACATGAACTGCCAGAAAAACAAACAAATCTGTCTTGGAAAAAGTACAACCAGAAAGGTCCTTAGAAGTGAGGATGCTCAGATTCTGTCTCTAGTACTTGGACATACTGTCAGGAGGGATCAGTTTCTGGAGAAGGACATCATGTTTGAAAAAGTGGAAAATCAGCAAAAGCAAGGAATACCTCCCTCTCCCACCACACACAGTAAGATGGATTGACACAGTGGCAGCAACAATGGGCTCAAAATTAAAAACAATTATAAAAATGGTGCAGGATTGGGCAATGTTTTTTTCTGTTGTACATAGGGTGGCTATGAGTCAGAACTGACTGGATGGCACTTAACAACAACAAAGTAATCCAATCTGAGTGTTGCTGCAAATACTAAATGAATCCTTGAAATAATGTCTGTCATATAAAAAGCTCCAAATAAGTATAGTTATGATTACTATTATTATGTTTTTGCAAAAGCCAACCCAATTCCTCCTGACATGTCATATAAAATGGGTAATAGTAGCCCTCATCTTCACAGCCCTGATGCCTTAAACAAGCCCAATCTCCAACCCATCGATAAATATGCTCAACAAATATCCAAAGCCAAGTGCAGCAATTGCTTGAGAACCTGTTTCTCATTCTCATCAAGCTGCTACTCTGATCTGAGCTCTGGCTGACCTCAAAGTCTTGGTTCTTTAACCAGAGCTAGATCTAGTCACTCACCCTTAACAATTGATGTTTGGGTTAGTATTCTTAAAAATCAAAATAATCCATTGCTGTTAGCTCTGTTGTGATTTTCCCTCTGGATTTTCAGACCCCAGTGGCCTCAGGAAGAATCCATAAAACCCAGCCAATACAGTCTTACCACTACCACCAACCCCTGCCCTCCAGATAAGGAAATGACTGTGTGAAAGGTGGGGAGGATTCTGATTGCAGGTGGAAACTGATTCAAAAGGAAGAGCTAAGCATGTCTTCAAGGACCTTGTACAGATTCACTATTGTAACCAATGATTACAGTCAACTGTACAGATGGCATTCTCTTCAGAAAATAAAACAAAACAAAAACTCTGTAGGAAGGCCTATAAACACTTTCTTTAAACACTCAGTAGACATTGGGCAAAATTGCTTCTTTTCTTAGTATTCACATTAGGTTTGGAATTCTGTGCTTTCCTTCAGCAAAGGAGTGGTAAAGAACTTAAGAAGAACATTGGCATAGAACAAAGTCCAAAGGCAACAAAAAGTTTTAAGGTGGTAGCAATCCTCTGTAGCCTCTATTTTCATATGTTGTTGTTAAGTGACATTGAGTTGGCTCCAACTCATAGCAAACCTGCATAGGGTTTCTGAGGAGCAGCTGGTGGGTTTGAACTAGCCTTGTGTTGAGCAGTTCAGTGCTTATTATACAGTGCCATACCAGGTCTTCAGATAGATGTTGAAAAAAATTATTATGTTCTAACCAACACCAGCACCACTTATCTGTCAGATTGTCGTACTGTGGTGGCTTGCATGTTGTTATGATTCTGGATGCTATGCCTTGGATATTGTAGCAGTAGGTTCACTCTCAGTGGACAGGTTTCAGCTGAGTTCCAGATGAAGACAGACTAGAAAGAAGGAGAGACAGACTACTTCCAATTACTTAGTCACTGAAAACTTCATGAATAGCAGAGAAACACTGTCAGTAGCAGAATTCTGAATATGAATATTGAACATGATGAAGAACACCAGAATATTGTCAGATATAATGCCAGAAGATGAGCCCCTTAGGTTGAAAGGTACTCAAAATGTGACTGGGGATGAGGTGTCTCTTCAAAGTAGAGTTGGCCATGATGATGATAATGGAGTAAAACCTTCAAGACCTTAATTTACTGATGATGCACAACTCAAAATGAAGAGAAACAGAACATCTATTAATAATTGGAACAGAGAATGTATGAAGCATGAATTACAGAAAATTGGAAATTGTAAAAAAAAAAATGAACTGGAACCCATAAACATCAATAAGCTAGGCCTTTTATGAGTTGAAATAGACTGGTATTGACCATTTTGAATTACACAATAACATGGTTTACTCTGCCAGGAATGACAAATTGAAGAGGAATGGCTTCACATTCATTAGCAAAAAGAGCATATCAAGATCTGTCTTGAAGTAAAAATGACTCTACACATGGACCTCACTAGATGGAATACTCAGAAATAAAATAGACTATATCTGTGGAAAGAGATGGTAGAAAAATTCCGTATCATCAGTTAAAACAAGGCCAGGGCAGACTGTGGAATAGAGCATCAACTGATCATATGCAGTTCAGGCTGAAGATGAAGAAAATGAAAACAAGTCTACAAGAGCTAAAATATGACCATGAAAATATCCCACCTGAATTTAGAGAACAGGTTTGATGCATTAGACACTAAAGACCAAAGACAAGAAGAGTTATGGGATGACATCAAGAAAATCACACAGGAAGAAAGCAAAAGGACATTAAGAATATAAGATAGAAGTAAAAGACCAAAATGGATGTCAGAAGATACTCTGAAACTTGCTCTCCAGTGAAGAGATGCTAAAGCAAATAGAAAAAATGAGGTGATAAAAGAGCTGAATAGAAAATTTCAAAAGGCAATTTGAGAAGACAGTCAGATATTGTAACAAAATGTGCAATGTCCTGAATTTAGAAAACCAAAAGGGAAGAACACACTCATCATTTCTCGAACTGAGGGAACTGAAGAAAAAATTCCAGCCTTGACTTTCAGTATGTAAGGAGTCTGTGGGAGAAATATTGAAAGACGCAGAAATCATCAAGAGAAGATGGAAGGAATACACAGTCACTGTATCAGAAAAGAAATGGTCAATGTTCAACCATTTCAAGAGGTAGCATAAGATCAAGAGCTAATGACACTGAATGAAGAAGTCCAAGGTGCACTGAAGGCACTGGAAAAGAACGTGACACAGGGAATTGATGGACTACAAATTGAAATATTTCAACAAACTGCTGCAACACTGGAAGCACTCACTCATCTATGCCAAGAAATTTGGAAGAGATCCATATTTACATTTACATGTATTCCAAAGAATGCAGAAATCATTGAACAATATCGTTAATATTGCATGCAATAAAATTTTATTAAAGATCATTCAAAAATGGCTGCAACCATACATTGACAGAAAACTTCCTGAGCTTCAAGCTGGATTCAGAAGAGGACATGGAATGAGGGATATCATTGCTGATGTCAGATAGATTTTGGTTGAAAGCAGAGAATACCAGAAAGATGGCTGTTTATGCTTTATTGACTACATAAAGGCTTTTTATTGTGTGGATCATGACGATCTATGGACAACATTGTGGAGAATGAGTATTCCGGTAAACTTAATTATGTTCATAAGGAACCTGTACATACACCAAGAAGCAGTTGTTGGAACACCGCATGGTTTAAAATTAAGAAACGTGTGCCCCAAGGTTGTATTCTTTCACCGTACTTATTCAATCTGTATGCTGAGCACATAATCTGAGAAGCTGGATTACTTGAAGAAAAATGTGTAATCAGAATTGGAGGAAGACTCCCTAACAACTTGTGATATGTAGATTAATTTAGACTCATAGAAGCCCCAGGTGACAGAATAGAATGGTCCCATAAGATTTTGTTGGCTATAACCTTTAGAAAAGCAGATTGGCAGGTCTTTTTTACTACAGAGCTGTTGTATAGGTTTGAGCCACCAACCTTTCAGTTGGCAGGCCAGTATGTAGCAGTTGCATTACAAGAGTTCCTTTGCATTGCCACTCTAGGTTGCCTTATGTAAGTCTTAAAGACTTTCATGTAAGCTCTTCCTGGCCTGATCTGCCATTGAATAGATGTTTAGTTAGTATGTGGGAACAAGAACAAACCATACTGAAGAAGGAATAGCAGTGTAAGTTACAAACCTATAAACCCAATTATGCCCCAGACTGTGTATATTAATTTAACATTTAATATTTTAAATTCAGTTTAGAATTCTGTTGCTGAGCCCCCAAAACCATTGTTCTGCTTAAAATATTATTTTTTGTCATTGCCTTGAAAAAATTACCTAAGTAGATTTCAATCTGAGATTAGTCATACCTTTCTAATATTTTGCCAGCCTTGAGTTAATTTGTTGTTCGTGTTAAGTGCCATCAAGTCAATTCTGACTCATAGAGACCCTTTATGGGGTTTCCTAGGAGAAGCTGCTGAGTTTGGTCCACCAACCTTGCAGTTCAAACCAACCTGTGGTACAGTGCATTTCCTACAGTGCCACATCAGTACTCCTAGTTACCAGATAAGGGTCTCTTTGTGTGTGTGCAGAATTCATCCCATCCCACCCTATTACCAAAGTTAAAATAATTTCATGCATTGGGATTTACCATGGATGAATCTAAAACCCAAACATAAGATCTAGATGCCAGGAAAAAATTAGTAAAACTGCGAACTATAACCTAGCAATACTATAATTTGATTGTTCCTTCTTATTGCATATAAAACCCAAATTGACATGGCATATACACATTCCTTTCAAAAAGACCCATGTAAATGTGAAAAGGACTGGTGGTAATATAATTAAAATT
This sequence comes from Chrysochloris asiatica, assembly GCF_000296735.1. Lineage (NCBI taxonomy): Eukaryota > Metazoa > Chordata > Mammalia > Afrosoricida > Chrysochloridae > Chrysochloris > Chrysochloris asiatica. Next base: position 8,813,207 of record NW_006408530.1, on the reverse strand, counting down.
TGAAAATGAATAAGAATGGATATTGGAATGTACCTTATAATGGAAAGGGAAAATACAGAGAGATGCTTTAGCTAAATATTAACAAAGTATAAAAAGGTGCCAGTTGATTGCAGTTTTCGATTCATCCTAAGGTTAGTTTGGAGGTAGTCAGTCAATAACTTTTTCGTTTTATTTCAAGGACTATTTTCTCCAATAGGACTCTTAACTCAAGTGAATTTCTCAAGGTTTTTTCTAGAGTCATTGTTGACCTTATAAAAACATATGTGTCAAAACCAGTTATTTGAATTCCAAAAAATATTTTGGTTCTATAAAAAGATGGCTGTTTACACAGACTCTCTACAAAGGATGTTTATAGGGAACATTACTTTATAAAGAATTCATCCACTTACCATTCAATGAGATGACATAGTTAATAACAAGTATCAGGACTGTCTATTCCTAAAAGACCCATTTCTGTACACCTTCTCTTTACTTATTACTAAAACACAAAAGGTCATGAAAGGATTATTGGACAACCCAGTGGGAATTAGAACCATTTCATATTTTCAAATTTTAGGAATGCCAAGACTGAAAGTCCTATCATAAAAGACAAAACATGATGAGAATGAAGACAAAGTGTTTGAGGATAACCTTTTTTGACCAGGCTGGTATAGTTGAAATCAAATTCCTATGAGAGAATTATTTAAAATGAAGCTAAGCTTAGAAATTGCAAATTCCTGGGCTCCTAGTGTAGTGCTTCAGGATAAGCACTGAACTGTTAACTACAAGGTTGGCCATTCAAACCCATCGGCCACTCCTTGTTGTTAGTGTTGACACTTAAAACCACAGTGGAGTACCTGGGTGCTAGAAACAGTTTGTTTGTACCACTGCTAATCAAAAGGTTGATGGTTCAAATTCATCAAGAGGCACCTTAGAAAAAAGGTCTGGTGATGGCCATCCAAAAACGAATCCATTAACAATCCTATGATAAATTAGGATATATAAAAGAGGTTCTAGAACTTGCCCAGTGAAATAGGCTTCTTGTGGAGCTTTTGTAAAGTATGGGGCCTTGCATGGAATCCTGAACCTTCTGAAGTGGGACATTCCCACTTGAAAGGATATGCAGACCAACCTGGAGC
>NW_006408530.1:8803572-8810829 GCF_000296735.1 Chrysochloris asiatica | reverse complement strand
TCAGAATCAACTCCACGTCAATTTAGTGGACTTCTACACATGGTTGTCCTAAATATATCCCAAATGAACATATCTAAATTGTAATCCATTGTTTCTCCCCCACCCATTTGAATAACTCTGCTCTTTGGCGCTTCCTGGCTCAATTATGAAGTTTTGACCAATTAAAAAAATATATATATAGACAGTATATAATAAAAATGGTACTTTCAGTCAATAGGATATGTGAGTTATTCAATGACTGCTATTGGAAAGTAATAAACCATTTATAGGACAAAGTTGAATATCTATATTATTTCTGACACTAAATCAATTTTTCAAAGGTTAAGAAGGGTGTTAATGGCAACACAAATGACCTTTTAAGCAAATCAGGATGGAAAAGTACTTTTAAAGACACTCAACTGAAAGAATATTTACTTTTTATAAAAATATAAGCTAATCAAAAGACTAGAAAGTGCATTCATTTCTTATTGCTGCCATAAGCAGGTACCACAGAATGAGTGGTTTAATTACAGCAAACATGTGTTTGCTCACAGTTTTGGAGGCTCGGAGGAGACTCTGTTCCTTGCTTCTCTCCTAGCTTCTGGTGATTGCTAGCAAGTCTTGATATTCCTTGGCTTGTGAACATATCATTCAAATGTCTGTTTCCATCATCATTTGGCATTGTCCCTGTATGGCAGGGTGTCTGTTCTTCTCTTCTTATAAGGCTACAAGTGACACTGGATTAGGACCCATTCTAATACAATATGGCCTCATTTTAACTTGATTGCATCTGCAAAGGCTCCAGTTTCACATAAAGTCATATATTCCAATATTTATGGTTAGGACTCCAGCATATCATTGTGAGGGGTGCAATTCAGTCCACACAACAGGGAACTGGAAAAAAATAAGTGCTGCACATCTGAAATACTAAGTGATATTTTTAATTTCTATGTCATTAATGTATATAGAACTTTTACCTATAACCCATCAGGAAAAGAAATAGGGAACCAACATGAACAAAGAGTTCACACGTATCATATAAAAGACTTTGGTTGTTGTTGTTGAGTGCTGCTGAGTCAGTTCTAACTCGGAGAGATTCTGTGTAGGGTTTCTGAGCAGCAGCTGGTAGGTTTGAGCTGTGACTTGCAGTCCAGTGCTGATCCTACAGAGCCACACCAGGAGTATTCTAAACATATAAAAACCTCAAACTTCATTGTAATTTACATGAATGTAAATTAATTTTTTAAAAGAAGACTACATTTTACCTAGTATCCTACTAAATCAAAATCTGATGGTAATTTTTGGAGAATAGGATTGTTATGTTCCACAGGTTGAATAGCTTCAGGAGATATCATCTACGATAGCTTCAATTGGACTGCCAACCACAGTTGGACTGTTCAAACCCACCACCTAGCTCGAGAGAGAGAGATGAGGTTGTTGCTCCTGTAAAGATTTACAGTCTCATAAACCATATGGAGCAGTTATACTCTGTTCTATAGGAATCAGAATTGATTTGTGGATTTGGTTTGGGTGGTATGTTGTATTTTATAGAAGCAATGAAAATGGTACCTCTCCACCACTCGCTGTTAATGAGATTGTATTTTAAATACTCTAACCTTAGAATTCCACCACTCATCTGTCAGTTTGTCCTACTGTGGTGGCTTGGTGTGATTATAGAAGTTATGGCACCAGTATTTTAAATACCAGCAGGGTACACCAACGGTGGACAGGTTTCACCTGAGATATCAGACAAAGACAGATTAGGAAGAAGGAGAGTCAGAATACTTCTGAATGTTTAGTCACTGCAAACCTTATGAATAGCAGGGAAACACAATCAGGTAGTACCAGAATATTGAATATTGAAATACGATGAATAGCACCAGAATATTGTCAGATATGTTGTTGTTAAGTGCCTTCGAGTCAGTTCTGACCCATAGCGACCCTGTACAGGGTTTCCGAGGGTGTAAATCCTTACGGGAGTAGAAAGCCTCATATTTCTTCCACAGAGTGGCTGGTAGTTTCGAGCTGCTGACCTTAAGGTTCACAGCCCGATTCATAACCACTACGCTACCAGAGCTCCTTACTGGCATATAGTGCCAGAAAATGAGCTCCCTAGGTTGGAAGGCACTCAAAATAGGACTGGGGAAGAACTGCTTCCTAAAAGTAGAGTTGATCATTATAACACAAATGGAGTAAAGCTTTTGGGACCTTCATTTTCTGATGGGATACAACTCAAAATGTGGAGAAGCAGCTGTAAACATCCATAAATAATCAGAGCATGAAATGTACAAAGTGGGAATTTAGGAAAATTGGAAGTTGTCAAAAATGAAATAGAACACATTTTGTTCCTACTAAGCATTAGTGAGCTGCAATGAACTGATAGTGGCCATTCTGAATCAGGCAATTATATGGTTTGCCATGCAGGAAGTGACAAACTGAAGAGGAATGGTGTCACATTCATTATCAACAAGTACATTTCAAGACCTATCTTCAATTGTAATGCTGTCTATGAAAGGATAATATCCATATGCCTACAAGTAAGACCAGTTAACACCAATATTTCTGGCTTATGGGAAGGACTTTTTGGTCTGCTAGACAGTAAGGCAGGTTTTCCCTTGGAGTTTTTGCTGCCAACACCTGTTGTGGAGTTCTGTACTGGGAGACCACACTTGGGGCAAAGTCGTAAGATTTAAAAAAGAGAAGAAAGCTGGATACTCACCTCCTAAGGGTCGTTATTCAAGTTTTGATTCTTCTCTCAAGTCTGTCTGCTGTTAACGTGTCTAAGTTCTGATCCAGTTGCTGTTTGTGCTATATCTAGAGTTTGTAGCTGTATTCAGTGTTATACTTAGAATGCAATCATCTCACTCAATCGTGAGCAGCACCAGAGTGTAATGCCACTTTAAAACTATGGAAAACTAGTTGTCAAAGTATTTCCTCAGTTTCCTATCGTAATTCTTTTTCTAAACTTTCCGTGTTTTTGTTGTTTTTTCCATTTCCTATCTTCATTCCCTGCCCCCCCCCCAATTATTTTTTTTTTACATAAGACACATTTTTTTGTGGGCATTAATCATCTCTGAATGACAGCCACACTAATTATGTGCTGATAAATAATATGGTAAGATCTGGAGGGACCAGTCCATGGTGAAAGACACTGTACTTGGTAAAGCAGAGGGTCAGCAAAAGCAAACTCTTAATGAAATGTATTGACACAGTGGCTAAGATAGTGGACTCAAACATAGGAATGATTGTGAGGATGGTACAGGATGGAGCAGTGTTTCATTTTGTTGTACACAGTCTTAATGAGCAGGAACCAACTCTTTGGCCACTAACAACAACAATAACAATAAGAGTAGAGGTTAGGTAAAAGTGCAGTTTTAATTCAACTTTGTTTTGTCAAATACTCTTTCATCAAATTCAGCATGTTATCTCTTCATGTAGGCATACTTCCTCCTGAGGACATTAAAACCCAATTGCTACTAAGTCATTTCCAACTCATGGTTACTTCACTTATGTCAAAGTAGAATAGTAGACCATAGGGTTTTCAGTGCTTAAATCCTTTAGATGTAGATTGTCAGACCTTTTTACTGAGATGCTCTGGTCATTGGTGCTTCCTAAATCAAAATCCCTGTTTCATTTTCTCTAATTTACAACGTGATACTTGCTGCATCTATTCCTTCTTTAACTTAGCTTCAGCCCTTAACCGCATTCTTTGTATGAGAGACTAGGTTGTAAGCATAATTATTCTTATAGTTAAATCTCCCTGCTGTTTTTCAATGTTTTTCTCCTGGAGTACTTTTACACATAGAATAAATGACATCTCCCTGGGCCAGGCCATATCCCAACATTTCATGGGTCTAATCAAGACCATATTGGTTGGAAGTTTCAAGACAATGAGACTGAATCTGCATCCTGGCTGAGGTCTAGGGATGGGTACATGGATTCTTAGTATTTACCTTAATTTTTTTGTGCTAATTACATGTGTTGGTCTAATGTTCTTCATAGCTTGTAAGTGGGTTTCTGGTTGTATTCTTGTGTTGTTGAATATAAAGTGTTTTCTTCTATTTTACCATGTTTAATATTACTCTTTCTTTGCAGTTTTCAAAAGATTAAAATGGATTCATTTTTTTTCAATAGACATTTCAATTCTTAACTTATGAATTTAACCTTTATTGTCTTTCAGAAACCCTTGTTACTCCAGCTGCAGAATATAACAGAATCAATAAGTTTGATATTATGGACTCAGATAGCTTTTTTTGTTTGTTTGTTTTTTAGCTTGGAACAACTATAAAACATATAGACATGAAAGACATATAATTTTTAACATTCATTAAATAAATATTTCATAGGAATTTTAGAAATTCATCAGCAACTGTTCAGCCTGTATTTAAGAGCAGCAACTCCTTTTTGATGTACTTTCTTCTGTAACAAAATGTTTTCAAAAGAAGTCAAGTGTCAGATTTCTTTCAAAGATAAATGAACTACTTGCCATATAAGTTTCTTTTATAAAGTCCAATTTAAAAAGGCACAAATCACTGACAAAAGATTCATCTCCAAAATATATTAAATATTCCTACAAATCAATAAGAAAATGACAAACATCTCCACCTTTTTTTTTTTGAGTTGCAAAAACATCTTCCCAGGAATATCACAAAACAGGATATCCAAAAGACCTGGTATAATGCTGTGGGTTAATGCACCACACTACAAAGCCGTTTGAACTGCAAGGTCAGTGGGTCAAGCTCACCAGCTGCTTCTCGGAAACCCTACATAGGGTCACTATGGGTCAGAATTGACTTGATGGCACTTAACAACAACAAGACATATACATATGGAAAATACTCATTACTCACCACAGCATTACTAACCAAGGGAATGTAACCTAAGACCACAATAAGACATCACTACTTACACACAGGAGTCTTGGTGTGGCACCTTAGAATTAGCACTGTACCCACAAGGTTGGTTTGAACTACAAGGTTTGAGCTCCAAACTCACCAGCCACCCCTCGGAAACCTTATGAAGGGTCACTCTGCATCAGAACCCACTGGACAGCACTTAACAGAAACAACTTGGACATGAGAATGACTAGAAATTTTAAAAAGTATAATAATGAATATTGGCACGAATTAGAAACAAGTGGTACTCTCACACATTGTTGGTAGGTGTGTAAAATGGTACAACCACTTTGCAGAAATGCTTGGCATTTACTATGAAAGCGAAGCATATGTCTCTCCTTTGACACTACAATTTTACTCCTATTTATAAACCAAAAGCTGTTTCTTTCTTAATGCTAATTCTTTAAATAAGCTCTCCAAACTTGAAATAAACCAACTACCACTCAACAGGAGGAAGAATAAAGCATGTGTGATGTGGTGCTGTAGGATAAGCATTGAACTGTTAACTGAAAGGTCAGCAGTTCAAACCCACCAGCTGCTCCTTGAAAACTCTTTACAGGGTCTCTATAAGTGGAAATGACTCGACAGCACTTAACAAAAACATAATTTTAAGGAGTCCTGGTGTAGCACTCTAGGATAAGCACTGGACTGCAAGATCGGCCTGAGCTGCTACTCAGAGACCCTAAGCAGGGTTGCTACATGTCAGAGCCCACTCTATGGCACTTAGCAACAACAACAAACATAATATTAATTAAAATAAAAACAAATTACTGTTTCACACAACAACATGGATAAATCTCACCAATATGCTGAGTAAAAGAAACCATATACAAAATAATCCATCCTGAATAATTATATGTATATGAATTTAAAAATAGGCAAGACTAGTTGTCACTAACAGTAGTAAGAATAATTAAATTGGAGAAAAATGGATTTAGACTAACAAGAGACATGAGGGAACCTTATGAGGTACTGAAAAGCTTCTATATTTTGTCTGAGTTTAAAAACCAAACCAAACCAGTTGCCATCCACACAGTTCAACTCATGGAAACCCCATGTAGTTTAGAGTAGAACTCTGCTCTACTTTTTAAAGAGCTGTGATAGTTTGGAACCAGGTTGCCAGGACTTTCTTCCAAGGCATTCACTGATTTAAGCTACCAGCCTTTTGATTAATAGTAGAGTGCCTAATCATTTGTGCCACCAAGGGATATGATTTTATACACAAGTAAAAACATTACTGAGCTGCACACTTAAATTAGTATAGTTTATACACATATTAGGATTAGCATACTGGATGTGCATTATTACTCAATTCAGATAAAGCATAAGCAAATTAAGTCTAGACTCTGATGGGGTTTTCCTGAGTGCCTATGAAAATTTACCTGAAAATATAGAACAAATACTGGGAAATATAGAACTAAACATTTGTAAACCACTAGGAAAATCTTGGGTCAGTTGGTTTCCCACAATATGATATCTTCAGCAATTATTGATAACTGTGAATGTATTGTAGGATAAATAATAAACATACCATGGATAAAACCTCAGTGTATAGTAATAGACTAATAATTAATTAAAATGATTACCACCCCAACATTCTCCATATTGAGAAAAGCTGTACTGTGTACTTAGCACAGCAAACATTCCATAAGCAAAAATAATAACAAAAGACAACAAAAACAAATGGGTTTATGGAACTCATTCTATGACGGGACTTCAAAAAGTCTGTGGAAAATTCCATTACTTTTTAAAATCCTATTTTGCCATGAACTGAGAGATAGTTTACATGGGAGAGCATTGGATTTACATCATCATTTCATTGCAATGATTACAATCTCTTCCATGCATCAATATTCAACAGTATTTTATTCCATTCCCTGTTTTGTTTATTTATATTTTTTTTTTTGTGGGGGATGTACACAGAAACACTCAGTAATATATAATAATTCAAACAGGGCACATTATGCAAACCTGACTCCTGGCTGCCAGTTCTCAGTCCCTCTTTTTCCATGAGTCCAGAGTCCTCAGCTGCTCCCTCTCTCCATGTCCTCATCTCTTTTTTGTTACAAAACTTCTACCTTTACAGTTGTGACAGTCACAATTAGTCATGATAACAATTACTCACTTTTGAATCATAAGAATCTTATCCCCGTCTCTTTTCAACAGACTCATCTGTTGTTGTTAGGAGCCATCAAGTCGGTACCGACCCATAGTAACTTTATTCACAGCAGAACAAAACACTGCCTGATCCTGGGCCAACCTCACTACTGTTGCCACGCTTGAGTGCATCGATGCTGCCACTTGGCCAATCCATCTCATTGGGGGTCTTCCTCTTTTTCTCTGACCCTCCACCTTACCCAACATGATATCCTTCTCCAGTGAC
>NW_006408530.1:8786016-8802227 GCF_000296735.1 Chrysochloris asiatica | reverse complement strand
TGAGCGTGTTCTTCCTTATTGGTTTTCTGATTCCAGATCTTTGCATATTTTGTTGTAATATTTGGCATTATCTTCTCGAGGTGATCTTTGATATTTTCTGTTCAGCTCTTGAACCTCCTCATTTCTTCCATTTGCTTTAACATCTCTACACTGGAGAGCAAGTTTCAGTGTCTCTTCTGACATCCATCTTGACCTTTTTCTTCTTTCTTGTCTTCTCAATGACTTTCTGCTTTCTTCATGTATGATGTTCTTGATGTCATCCCACAACTCTTCTGGTCTTCTTTCTTTAGTGTTTAATGTATCAAATCTGTTTTTTGCATGATCTCTCAATTCAGGTGGGATATATTCAAGGTCATGTTTTGGCTCTCGTGGACTGGTTTTCATTTTCTTCAGCTTCAGTTTGAATTTGCATATGAGTAATTGATGGTCTGTTCCACAGTCTGCACCTGGCCTTGTTTTCACTGATGATATGGAGCTTTTCCAATGTCTCTTTCTGCAGATGTAGTCAATTTGATTTCTGTGTATTCCATCTGTATAGTCATCTCTTATGCTGTATAAAGAAGGTATTCGAAATGAACAAATCATTGGGTTTGCAGAATTCTATCATGTGTTCTCAGCATCATTTTTATCACCAAGGCCATATTTTCCAACCACTGATCCTTCTTCTTTGTTCCCAACCTTTGCATTCCCATCACCAATAGTGATCAATACATCTTGATTGCATGTTTGATCAATTTCAGAATGAAGACGTTGGTAGAATTCTTCTATTTCATCCTCATTGGCTTTAATGGTTGGTGCCTAAATTTGAATAATAGTGGTATTAACTGGGCTTCCCTGTAGGCACATGAATAATATCCTATCACAGACAGCGTTGTACCTTATTACTGATTTAGATATGTTCTTTTTGACGGTGAATGCAACACCATTCCTCTTCAGTTTGTCATTCCTGGCATAGTAAACCATGTGGTTGTCAGATTCAAAATGACCAATACCAGTCCATTTCAGCTGACTAATGCCTAAGATATCAACATTTATGTGTTCCATTTCATTTTGACAACTTTCAATTTTCCCAGATTCATACTTCATACATTCCATGTTCCTATTTTCAATGGATGTTTACAGCTGTTTCTCTTCATTTTGAGTTGTGCCCCATCAGCAGATTAAGTTTCTGTGGGCATTTCTCCCATGAGCTTTACTCCATTCGTGTTATCACAGTCAACTCTACTTTGAGGAGGCAGCTGTTCCCCAATCGCATTTTGAGTGCTTTCCAACCTGAAGGTTTCATTTTCTGGCACTATATCTGATAGTGTTTCTGTGCTATTTATAAGGTTTTCAGTTACTAAATATTCAGAAGTAGTTTGTCACTTTTTCTTCCTAGTCTGTCTTTGTCTGGAAGACGCATCTAGACAAGAGGAAAACTATTCAGTAGGGACTCTAACTTACCTTACACACTCTTAACTAAACTCCCTCCTGTAAGCCAGTCATGTCTTGTAAGCCATTCATGTCTTGTCTTTATTGTTGTTCACTTTAGGTAGCCAGTGCTTAAGTTGCCTGTCTCTAACTACCCTATATACAGAGGGGATGGGATTGATATTTGATGTGAAAATTCCTTCTCTCTCCATTGGTATTTTGAGCTACTCCATCTATAACTATAGGTCAAATTCATCAAATTTTAGCAATTTATGCTCATTTACTTTATCAAAAATTGCTTGTTTTTTTATCTTCTTCTAGTCGAGTTCTGATTATCAAGCCATTGAAGCAAGGTCAAATTGGTAGTAACTGCAAGTTTGGGCATTCTTGTGCATCTCTTTTCACTTCTTATCAGCTAGATGGATCACTTTCAGTTCTAGCCCTCTATGGCTATATCCTTGTCTATGGACTCAGGAAACCCCAGTCTCACCACACTTCACACCAATCAGCCCTTGCTCTTTCTCTCATCTTCAGATCAAAGGGACTCTATGGAGCGTGGTTGAACTCAGCTCATTTCTTCATTGCTGCCTTTCTCCTTCTTCCACTCACCAATAGACCAACATGATCTCCAGCAAGCCTACATGCCTGCTCATGTGTTCCCTTTGAGTTTCAGTCTTGGAGAGGAGTTTGTCCTGAAAGGACTTGATTGCTTGCCTTGATGGCTCCCTGGCAAACAACTGGCTTATTCTTGTAGTAGCCAGTCATGCTGACATTTTTGTTTTGGGTTTTTCCTGCTGATCTTTCTTTGAAGATATATCTTGTATTGCTCTAGCTATTTCAGGCTGGTCTGTTGGTCCTATCTAGTGGGAATGTACCCCTTCCGAAGGTTCTGGATATGCCTCAGAATTCCAATTTAGGTGACATTAGGACAACCTTGTGATATAAGTTTTGCTTTTTTTCTTTAATTAATAGACACTTGTGTTTAGAGCAGTTTTAGGGTACAGAAAAAGTCTGTAGCCTTTCATCTTCATTAGTTAAGTGCTTCAAATTCTATTTGCATTCACCAAGCAAGGCTGTGCCATTTACATATCATGAATTGTTAGTGAGTATTCCTCAAATCATATTGCCACGTTCTTCATATAGTCTAGCTTCTCAGATTATTTGCTCACTGTGTAGATGTAATAAGCATAGTGAAATGATACAGTCCTGACAACCACATGCTTTCCCTTTATTCTATTTGAACAAGTCTCTCTTGGTCTATGTACAAGTTCCACATAAACACAATTAAGTGTTCTGGATTCCAATTCTTTGAAATGTTCTTCATAATTTGTTGTGATCCACATAGTCAAATACCTTTGCATAGCCAAGAAAATATAGGTAAATATCTTTCTGGTGTTCACTGCTTTCATCCAAGACCCATTTGATATCAACAATGATATCCCTCTTCAGAATCCAGCTTGAATGAATTTCTGGCAGTTCCCTGTTGATGGAACTGCCACAATTTTTAATGAACTTTAGTAGTTTTTTTTTTCCCTAAGTGTTATATTATTGATATTGTTTGGTAATTTCTGCATTCTGTTGGATCTTCTTTCTTTGGAATGGACACAAATATGGAACTCTTCTTGTTGGTTGATCAGTTAAGTCTCTTCCAAATTTCATGGCATAGATGAGTAAGCACCTTTAACACTACATTTATTTATTGAAACATTTCTATTAGCATTCTGTCAGTTCCTGGAGCCTTGTTTTTGCCATTGCCTTCAATGCAGCTGGAACATCTTCCTTCAGTACTGTTAGTACTTGATCATATACTACCTCCTTACATGTTTGAGCTTTGACCTGTTGTTTTCAGTAGAGTGACTCTGTATTTCTTCCATTTTCTTTTGACGATTCCAGCAATGTTCAAAATTTTGATCATAAAACACACAGCCATCAAGCTGATTTGAACTTGTAGTGACCTTATAGGTCAAAGCAGAACTGCTCCTTAGGGTTTCTGAGAATGTAGATCTTTACAAGAGCAGACAGCCTTATCTTTCTCCCGAGGAGTGACTAGTAGGTTAGCAGTCCAACACTTAACTCACCACACCACCACTACTTCATTTTGCCTATACAATTCTTCAATATTGCAACTCAAGGCTTGAATTATTTTCATCAGTTCTTCCAGCTTGAGAAATACTGAGAGTGTTCATCCTTTCTGGTTTTCTAACTCCAGGATCTCCCCCATTTCTTGTCTTCTCAAGCCACCCTTTTGAAATTTTCTCTTCAGCTCTTTCAATTCATTATTCTTCCTTTTGCTTTAGTTTTTCCACATTCTAGAGCAAGTTTCAGAGTTTCTTCCCACATGCATTTTGGTCTTCTCTCTCTTTCTTGCCTTTTTGGATGATATTTTAGTTTCTGCATGCATGACAATGTGCTATGTCCTCTGTTTACCTCTTAGTAATAAGACTCTTTACCTGAGTTCTCAATGGTTTTCCCCCTAAGTACCATTATCTAGAACTGTGGCAATGTCTAGTTCAATAAATGGTGAAAGGAATGGGATTACCATTGGCTTTGATAAAACAGATTTTGTCGCTGTGGGATGGATGGCTACAAATTCTGTAAAGTGAGGAATAAAGATGGATAAAGGAAATTTGATATCTGTTACTGATATACTCAAAATGACTGATAATAGGAATTCTTAGAATTTTGAGTTAACTAGAGTTAACCTCCACCACTCATTTGTAAATTTGTTGAACTGTGTTGGCTTGTGTGTTGCTGTGATGTTAGAAGCTATTCCACCAGCATTTTGAGTACCAGTAGGGTCACTGATGGTAGACAGTTTTCAGCAGACTAAGAAGGTATAGGAAGAAAGAGAGGCACATTGCTTCTGAAGGGTTGGTAACTAAAAATTTTATGAATATCAGTGGAATGTTGTCAGATATAATGTCAGAAGATGTACCCCTCAGGTTGGAAGCTATTGGGGAAGATCTGCCTCCTCAAAGGAGAGCAGATTTAATGATGTGGTTGGAGTTAAGCTTTTGGGACCTTCATTTAGCGATGTGGCACAAGTCCAAATGAGAAGAAACAGCTACAAACATATATTAATAATTGGAACGTGGAATGTGTGAAGTATGAATCTATGAAAATTGGAAGTTGTAAAAAATGAAATGGAACACGTAAAGATGGATATCTTAGACATTAGCGAGCTGAAATGGACTGGTGTTGGCCATTTCAAATTAAACGATAATATGTTTTACTATTCTGGAAACAACACATTCAAGAGGAATGGCATTGTATTAGCAGTCAAAAAGAGCACTTCAATCTGTCTTGAACAGCAATGCGGTTTCTGATAGCATAATATCCATATGCCTACAAAGAAAACCAGATAATACCATTATTATTCAAATTTCCACACCAATCACTAAGGACAGTGATGGTGAAATTGAAGAACTCTACCAGTTTCTTCAGTCTCAATTCAATCAAACATGTAATCAAAATGCATTACTAATTACTGGTGTTTGGAACGTGAAAGTTGAAAGCAAAGAGAAAGAATCTGTAGTTGAAAAATATGGTCTTGGTGATAGAAACAATGCTAGAGATTTCGTTGTAGAATTTTGCAAGATCAATGACTTATTCATTTCAAATAGCTTTGTAAAACAGCATAAAAGACTATTATACATGTGGACATCACCAGATGGAATTCACAGGAATCAAATTGATTACATCTGTGGTAAGACATGATGGAGAAGCTTGAGGCAATGCCAGGGGCAGACTGTGGAACAGATCATCAACTACTCAAATGCAAGTTCAGGTTGAAGTTGGAGAAAATTAAAACAACTCCAAGAAAGTCAAAATATTACCTTGATTATACTCTATCTGAATTTAGAAACCATCTGAAGAACAGATTTGATGCATTAGACACAAGTACACGAAGACTTGAAGAGTGTGGGATGAATAAAGAACATCATACATGAAGAAAGGAAAAGGTCATTAAAATGACAGACAAACAAGATCAAAGTGAATGTCAGAAAAGACTGACACTTGCTCTTGAGTGTGGTGGTTGTGTGCCTTGCCGTCAGTTCCCACTCATGGCGACGCTGTACAGGGTTTCCAAGGTTGTAAATCTTTACAGGAGCAGAAAGCCTCATCTTTCTCCCATGGATCAGCTGGTAGTTTCGAACTGCTGACCTTGCAGTTTGCAGCCCGATTAGTAACCACTATGCTACCAGAGCTCCTTGAGTGTAGAGAAGTTAAATCAACTGGAAGAAAGAGTTGAACAGAATTTTTCAAAGAGAAACTAATGACGACAACATCAAATATCACAATGAAATTTGAAATCCAAAAGGAATGAACACACTCAGTGTTTCTCAAGCTGAAAGAACTAGAGAAAAAAATTCTAGCCTCAGATTGCAATATTGACAGATTCTATGGACAAAATATTGAATAACACTAGATACATCAAAGGAGCTCTGGTAGCGTAGTGGTTACTAATCGGGCTGCGAACTGCAAGGTCAGCAGTTCAAAACTAGCAGCTGCTCCATGGGAGAAAGATGAGGCTTTCTGCTCCCATAAAGATTTATAGCCTTGGAAATCCTGTTCAGGATCGCCATGGGTCGGAACTGACTCAACAGCACTTAACAAAAACAACAACAGAAACATCAAAAGGAGATAAAAGGACTACACTGCCACTGTACCAAAAAGAATTAGTCAATATTCAGTCATTTTAAAATGTACCATGTTATCAAGAATGATATTACTGAATGAAGAAGTCCAAGTACTGAAGGCATTGGTGAAAAACAAGGCTCCAGGAACTAAAGGAATGCAAATTGAAATCTCTCAACAAACTGATGCAGCACTGAAGGCACTCACTTGTCTATATCAGGAAATTTGAAAGATAATTACTTAGCCAACCAATAGGAAGCGATCCATATTTGTGTTCATTCCAAAGAAAGGTGACCCAACAGAATGCAAAATCATTATAATATCATTAATATCACATGCCAGTAAAATTTTGTTGAAGATAATTCAATAATGTTTGCAATAGTATATTGATGGGGAGTAGCCAGAAATTCAAGCCAGATTCAAAAAAAGATGTGGCCATAATTACTGTTGTTAGATGCATCTTGGCTGAAAGCAGAGACTATCAGAAAGGTGCTTACTTGTGCTTTATTGACTATGCTAAGGAATTCGACTCTGTGAATCTAAACAAACTATGGATAACACGGTGAAGAGTGAGTATTCCAGAACACTTAATCATGCTCATGAAGAACCTGTACATAGACCAGGAGGCAGCTGTTCAAACATAATTATGGGGACACTGAATGGGTTAAAATAAGGAAAGTGTGGATCATGATTGTATCCTTCTGCCATACTTACTCAATCTGTATGCTGAGCAAATAATCTGAGAAGCTGAATTATTTGAAGAAGAATATGACATCAGGATTAGCAGAAGACTCATGAACAACTTGTGATATGTACATGACAAAACCTTGCTTGCTGAAAGCAAAAAGAACTTGAAATATTTACTGATGAAGATCAAAGTTTTCATTATTTATTGCACCTAAAAGTAAAGAAAACAAAAACTCTCACTCTGGAGCAATAAATCGCATCATTATAAAGGTAGAAAAGATTAAAGTTATCAATGATTTCATTTTGCTTGGATCCACAGTCGACACTCATGGAAGCAGCTGTCAAGAAATCAAATGATGTATTACTTTTGGCAAATCTGCTGTACAAGTCCTCTTTAAAGTGTTCAAAAGCAAAGATACCAGTTTTGATGACTAAGGTGTGCCTGACTCAAGTCATGCTATTTTCAACAGCTCAAATGCATGTGAAAGGTGAACAATGAATAAGGAACACCATAGAAGAATTGATGCATTTGATTTTTGCTGTTGGCATAGAATATTGAAAGTACCATGGATTTCCAGAAGAACAAAAAAATCTGTCTTGGAAGAGGTACAGTCAGAATCCTCCTTAGAAGTGAGTATGGCAAGCCTTGTACTTGTACTTTCGTCATATTATCAGGAGGGATTTGTCCCTGGAGAAGGACATCATGCTTGATAAAATGGAGGGTTATTGAATAAGAGGAAGACCTTCAACAAGATGGACTGACACAGTGGCAGCATAAATGGGCTCAAACATAACAAGAAGATTGAGGATGGTGTCGTACTGGGCAATATTTTGTTCTATGGTAGTATGAGTTGGCACCAACTCAATGACACCTAATAATAAATAATAAAATTTCACCTTACTTAATTTTAGTGTGGTTGGTAAAGAAGTCACATAAAAGAGCCTTTGACCAATTGGGCTAAAAACTCACTCTGTCGTCTGCTTGGTCTGGTAAATTCAACCCTTATTCTAGGGTATAGAAATGGAGTGTTTTCCATAGCAGTTGTGGGCTTATCATGTTGTTAATGTTGTTGTAAAGTGCCATCGAGTTGGTTCCAACTCATTACTTGAACTGCAGGCCTGGCAGTTCAAACCAACCTTGCAGTCCAGTGCATTAGTCCACAGTGCCATATCAGGACTCCATGCTTATCATAGGCTAAGGTTATTGGTGTGATATTTGGAGATCTGTAGCTTTTAATGACAACCTCAATGGGGAAAAGTGCTGCACTTTTTGAATGACACCATTCAAAGCTTTCAGACTCTGGTCACTCATTTATGATAATTTCCTAGAGCTCCAGTTTTTTTTTTAACAAAAACACAAAATGTGCTTTAAATTACCAAAATCTTTTGTCACATAGTTCTGAAAGCTAACAGACTGAATTCAAGGTGCCTACAATGGAATGTTATCTCCAAAGGCTCTAGAAGAAGATACTTTTATGTCCCTCTCAACTTCTGGTAGTCCCTGACATGTGACTGGATCTTCACATAGGCACCTTTTCTCTGCATATCTCTCTGTCGCTTCTGTTCTTTTAGAATAACATGATTATGACTGGATTAAGACTCACCCAACTCTAGTATGACCAAATGGTAACTTTCAAAATTTTATTTCCAAACAAGGTCCCATTCATAGATACTGTCACTTAAGACAATGAGAGTCAGGAAGCTTCAAGGTAACTTAGACCAAAGGTTCTTGTATTTTGATAGACATCATAATCACCTGCAAACTTGTTGAAATATTAGTGCCTGTAATTTTATGACTAGACCTGAACATTTATATTTCTGATAGAACTTGGTGCACCCAAGATTGAAAGCATCTGGATCACAAGAGTGGAAATCTAAAGGCAAATATATTATTTGAAAGTGTTTGTGTGTGCATGGGAGTGTCTCTGTGTTGGGGTGGGGAAGAAAAAGGTGAGCAGCAGGAAGACTTGTGCTAGGCATAATAACAACACATGCATCTCTGTTGAGAAAGAGAATAAGTTTTGTTTGAACAAGAGAAAATGAAGAGGGTATCAAACTGTGCTAAATATCTGTATATAGCAAAGTTGGATGCAGGGTCCCTCAAGGAAGTTTAAAGAGACAGTAACTTTATCACTATAGAAGGGACTGCCTTCTTCTGCCTCTTTACTTCCTTACACATTCCAGACCTCTGTATCAAAAACAGGAGTCTCATCATGCAATAAATACCATGCTGTCGTTTCTTTCCTTTATATTGAAATCCATTGAGGTCATCTTTTAGGTTTAAAATGAAAACACTCCGCTAAAGAAGAGTGAACTAGTCAGGTCGAATATTTTACCTCTGTTATGTTCTTCTTAGTTTCCATCAAGTCAGTTCCAAATCATGGTGATCCCATGTGTTTAGAATAGAAATGCGCCAGAGGATTTTCAAGATTGTGACATTTCAGAAGCTGATGGCCAAGTCTGTCTTCTTAGGTGCCTCTGGGTGGATTCAAGCTACCAACTTTTCTGAGGAGCGACTGGTGAGTTTGAACTGCCGGCCTTGCAGTTCAAACCAACCTTTCAATCCAGTGCTTATCCTGCAGTGCTGTAACAGGACTCCTTTCATCTAGTAGTCAAGTTCTTAACCATTTGCACAACCCAGAAATCCCCTGGCAGTATAGTCTTATGAAAAGGCCCTTACCCATAAAGAATGGTGAAGTAGTGCCTTCTCAGAATCCAGTAGGCTGTAAAGCAGTAACAACAACAAAAGGTGCTCCTGATTGGGTTATACCCAGAATGTTACCTAGACCTGATTTAAATGATGAGGTTTACACTTTGAATATGATGGTATCTAGATGAGATTTTTGGACTTGAGTTAATGCTATAATGGGTAGAGACTTTGGAGGAAAATTGAAATGTGTTTTGCATGTTGCATAGATGTGAGTCTTTGAGGCCAGAGGTCATCTTCCAGAATACTGAGAGAATGGTCACCTAAAAATATCAAAGCCTAACTTTTGGGACTTGTGCATATTATCCTATATGGCAAAAATGTAATTAAGTTAAGGATCTTGAGAGAGGAGTTTATCCTGGATTATTGAGGTGGTTGCAAAATGCTATCTAAGTATCTTCATAGAGAGAAACAGAGGACAATCAGACAGATTCACAAAAAGGAAGGAAACCCTAGAGACAGATAGAAGTGCTGTGACCACAAGTCAAGGAATGCCAACAGCCGCATAAGAGGGAATGTGGCCTGCTGAAACCTTGGTTTTAGGTTTCTAGGTTCCAGAAATGTGAGAGAATCAATTTATATTGTTTTAAACTTGTACTAATTTGTTATAGCTACCCAGGAAAATAATATTCAGAATAAATAAGAAATTATTAATGTAATGGACTATTAATAGAATGTAGGAAGCAGAGTATAAACTGACATTCAAATCTTAAAAATTATAATGACAACAAGATGAAAGTATAATAAGCTATACATTCTAAATATAATTTGCACATAAGGGTACACCTCAAATGAATACTTATTTTAACTTATTTTTTCTTATAGTTTATGCCTTGGGGGGTGTTTGGTTCAGTTATTAATAAAATCTTTATGTCTTCAAATTATTCTGAAGGTTCAATTCACCTCACTATTGTTGTGAGGTGTCATCAAATCAGTTCCTACTCATAGTGACTCTGTGCACAAAAGAACAAAATATGTCTGGTTTTGTGCCATCCCAACAATTGTCTTTGAGCCTATTGATGCTGCCACTGTGTCAATTCATCTTGTTGGAGTTCTTCCTGTTTTTCGATAACCCTCTACTTTAGTAAGCATAATGTCCTTCTCCAGGGACCGGTCCCTCTTGATAGTATGTCTGAAGTATAAGAAATGAAGTCTCACCATCCTGGCTTCTAAAGATCATTTGGAGTGCACTTGTGAGACAGATTTGTTTGTTCTTCTGACAATCAATGATAATTTTAATAATCTTCTGCAACATTGTAATTCAAATGAATTGAATTTTCTAAAGTCTTCCTTAGATGTCACATGCTTATAAGACAATTGAAAATAGTTTGGCTAGGGTGAGGTGCACCTTAGTCCTCAAAGTGACATATTTGCTCTTGAACACTTTAAAGAGGTCTTTTGCAGCAGATTTGCCAAATATAATACATCATTTTATTTCTTGACTGCTGCTTCCATAAGTGTTAATTTTGGATCCAAGCAAAATGAAGACTTTGTGACATTTCAATCTTTTCTCCATTTATCATGATGTTATTTATTGGTCCATTTGTGAGGATTTTTGCTTTCTCTATTTTGAGGTGCAATCAATACAGAAGACTGTAGTCTTTGATCTTCATCATTTTACGTGTTTTAAGTCCTCTTCACTTCCAGCAAGCAAAGTTGTATCGTTTGAATATCACAGGCTGTTCATGAGTCTTACGCTAATCCTGATGCCACTTTCTCCTTGAAATAATTCACAGATTCTCAGAGTATTTGCTCAGCATACAGATTGAATAACTCTGGTGATACAACCCTGACACACACTTTCCTTCTTTTAAACCATTCAGTGTCCCCTTGTTATAATTGAACAGCTGCCTCCTGGTCTATATACAGGTTCCTCATGAGCACAATTAAGTGTTCTGGAACACCCACCCACCACCCACTCTTCACAATGTTATCCATAGTTTGTCATGGTTCACACAGTGAAAAGCCTTTGCATAATTAAAATGGCACAAGTAAGCACTTTTCTGGTATTCCCTGCTTTCATCCAAGATCCGTATGATATCAGCAATGATATTCCTAGTTCCACATTGTCATCAGAATCTGATTTGTTTTTCTGGCAGCTCCCTGTTGATGTACTGTTGCAATAATTTTGAATTACCTTCAGCAAAAATTTACTTGCATGTGATAGTAATGATATTGTTCAATGATTTCTACGTTCTGTTGGGTCACCTCTCTTTGGAACAGGAGCAAATATGGATCCTTACAGTTGGCCAGGTAGCTTTCTTCCAAATTTCTTAGCATAGATGAATGATCCTCTTCCATGCTTCATCAGTTTGTTGAAATATTTCAATTTGTATTCCATCCATCCGTACAGCTTTTTTTTTTTTTTTTTGCCAATGACTTCAGTGCAGCTTAAACATCTTCCTCCAGCACCACTGGTTTGTAATCTTGTGCTACCTCTTGAAATGGTTGAACATTGACCATTCTTTTTGGTACATTGGCTCTGTGTATTCCATCTTCTTTTGATGCTTTCTGCATCATTCAATATTCTTCAATATTGCAAGTCGAGCCTTGAATTCTTTCTTCAGTTCTTTCAATTTGAGAAATGTTGAGCATGCTCTTCCCTTTTGTTTTTCTGACTCCAGATCTTTGCACATTTCATTATAATATTTTACTTTGTCTTCTCAAGCTACCCTTTGAAAATTTTTGTTCAGTTCTTTTACTTCATTTCTTCCATTCACTTGAGCTTCTCTTTGCTCAAGAGCAAGTTTCATCATCCCAACTGACATCCATTTTTTCTTCTCTTTTTGAAATGACCTTTTGCTTTCTTCCTGTATGATGTTCTTGATGTTGTCCCCCAACTCTTCAGGTCTGCCATCCTTAGTGCCTAATGCATTAACTCTGTTCTTGAGATGGTCTCTAAATTCAGGTGGGATATATTGCAAGTCATATTCTAGTCCTCATAGACTTGTTTTAATTTTCTTCAGCCTGTATTTGGCATATGAGCAATTGATAGTCTGATCCATAGCCTGCCCTTGGCCTTGTTTTGGTGGATGATTGTGAACTTCTCTACCATTTCTGCACATCTTATTACTGCAATAGAAACAGAACTTTCTTTGAGAACTGTAACTCTTTTCCAACCTTATCTTGTGACAATTTTTTTCTCTGCCTCACACTCCTTCTATGAACCTTGGAAGTGGACTAGATTCTATCTTTGCTCCTCATGCTACTTTAATACATTTTTTCTTCCTTACAATCTTCACCTTTGTATCTAATGTCATCACCTACACAGCCTGCCACCAGACAGGTCACCTCTTTCATAGTTGCTGGCTCCCTCTCACTCTTCAAATATGATACTAATTTTTGTTGCTATTAGAGTCTACATCCCAATTCTCTGGACATTCAGGCTATTTCCCCTCTTCTGTAATGTCCTAGAACTTATGCCATGTTCTTCTTACTACTTCTGCCACTCACTCCAACTTCATAACTATGCCTTGGTACTTCCAAGAACTCCATCAACTCAATTTTTTAAGCACCCCGATTTTTCATTGTCGTTGTTGTTAAGTGCCATCGAGTTGATTCCAACTCATAGTGACCCTGTATAGGATTTCCAAAGAGCTGCTGGTGAGTTTGAACTGTCGATCTTGTAGTTCAAACTGACCATGAGGTCCAGTGTATTATCCAACAGCACGACAATTTGAACCACCTAATTTCCTCCTTCCTTGTTATAGTGTCCTGATTCCAGTAATCCTGCAACCTTGAATACATTGATTCTAAACCCTTTATACAAGACTAAACACCCTTGTGCTAAATATATCTCTCTCTTGGCTTCTGGAATTCTACATTCTCTGACTTGAATTGTTTAATTGTGTTCTTTGTTGATTATTCCTCATCTCACCAATCTCCTTTTAATGGAATCTCAAAACAAAATTCTTTCTTTCTTTTATTCTCTATCCTTGTATTTTTTGTTTCCTCCAGATTTTAGTGGCACCAAATATCATGTAGGGAGTCCTAGTCTAGGGCTGTGGGATAAATGCACTGGACTGCAAGGTCAGTGGCTCAAATTCACCAGCTGCTTCTTGGAAACCCTATACAGAGTTCCTACGAGTCAGAGCTGATTCAATGGTACTTAACAACTATAACAACAAATATCATCTATATATGTTAAGCTTACAAATTTTTAACTGTCACCCAGGGAGCACCTCTGAATCACAAATCCTTGTATCTGATGCCTACTTAGCATCTCCATTTAGATGATAAACAGCCAAGTGGAACACATTATGCTTAAGACCTTTTGATCTGCATGTATAATCTGTTCCCTCCATTATCTTCTTCATCTCAGTTTAAAAAAACAGTTGTTGTTGAGTTGATTCCAATCCATGGTTATAATTCTTTTCAAAATAGAACTCTGTTCTATAGCGTTTTCAATGGCTGAGTTTTCAGAAGTAGATCAGTAGGCTTTTGTTTCGAGGCACCTCTGATTGGACTTGAACTTCCAACCATTTTGTTAGAAGTCTAACATTTTTACACTTTACACATCTTTTGTGTTGGGTGATACCAGAAAGAAAATGCAAAAGACACGTTTATTCACAAGTTTGTATGGAGAAATGTATGTTCCAAGTTCAAGGATGATAATCATCATGAAGTCATGGAGATTCTTTCCTCTGCTTTCTCTTCAAAGAAAAAATGAATTAGGTAATGTACACAAATATAAATGCTGTTTAACAGAGACAATAAAGTGCAAAATGCAAATGCTTATAACTTATACAGGATGTTGGGTTTAGAGAGCTGTTTAATGTTTCATAAAATTAGTCACAGATGGTAGTACCTTATAGAGGCTGTTGGGTCAGTTCTCCTGACCCAATACTGATGATTTAGAAGAATACACTTCTGTCTAGTAAATGATAACATCAATTACTTCTTTTTTAGTTTCATTCCCATGGAGAATACTCCTGCTAATATATTTTCATATTGACCCTCTGGTACCCTCTAAACATTTCTCCCACTGTTCTACCACTTTCAATGTATTCTGCAAATTCCTGAATAAAAATTAATCTTCTGGTGTAGCTTAGGTAAAGTGTAGTTGTGTCCTACCTGTCTGTTTCTCTTGCTTTGATCAGACAGTTTGACTCATTTTAGAAACTCACTGCTACATTCCTTTGTTTGAAAAATGCTTGTTACATCATAAGCACTCAGAAGGAATATAATTTACAACTCTGTTAGCTCAGGCCTCATTTGCTGTCATGATTTTACACAATGTTCTATTAGATCAGAACAACCTTGTCTATTCTAATAGCAGCAATATAATTCAGATTCTAAATCATTGACCTTCAAACTCCTTTCAGACCTACTTTATTTGTGTTAGTTATGCATGTGTGTCTTTTGACTAACTCCAAAAAAATGATGTTAGCTCCTTTTTTTTCTAACTCATCTCAGTTTTTATGCATTTTACATTTGTCTCCTGAATGGACACACACCTTCACATCTGCTTTCAAATCTTTCAATTTGTTCTCTCTCTCTGTTTGATTATGTTTATTTTGAATTTGACTTCTAGTTGCCCTTGCTAGTCAGAAAAATCAAGGAAATGTTAACACTTGATATGTACTGAATTCCTACCAGCAAGATCTTGATATTTATACTCTTGTCTCAAAACGTATCTATAACCAAATAAAATAGCTTAAATCCTGTATATATCACTGCCTCATGAAAGGTGCACTATTTCATGGAGCTTTCTCACAATGCAGAGTGATGGCTGGAAACTAAGCCTGTGTTATTCAGAATTATATCAGAAAGAATTTATTCCCAAGGGTCCAGAGCTCCAATTCTGAAAGGATAGTGAAATTGAAGAATTTAATTAATTTAATTTCCTCTTTGTGCCTTGGTTCTAGTTCCCCTTTCTGAGATGAATGACAATTATTTTCTTGTTATTTATTGAATTATTTATTTATCTAAATTGGTTCTCTGATGCTTCTCAGTAACCTCTGAATTGTTAAATTTTGGTAAGACATGTGTCATTTTCTTTGGTAAGAGTAAACACATCTTAATGTCTGCCAGATACAACTTACATGCTTACTGTCTCCATTAAATGTTTAAACAACTTAAAAAAAAAAAAAAAAAAAAACAATTTGAGGTGATTTGTGACTTCTTGCAGCTCTTTAGTGGCTTTGCCTACTGAGAAACACAATCTAGAAACATGACTATCAGTTGTGGCAAGCACTGTTTTACCCAATTATTTTGAAAGAAAGAAATTCTTATCTATGTATGACAAAAACAAAACAAAAAAAAACAGATGATTTATATTACAAGGAATGTTCTTTAGAAATAATAGTTGAGACAGAAAAGAGGTGTCACATACTTAAGGATATCCAACTTCAGCTATAAGCCAATAAGATTACTTTACATAAGTATATTCTCAACAACATTTGTAAACTACCAGAGATAACTCCATGTGACTATTTCACATGTTTAACATAGGTATACAAATCTGTCTAAACTACACTTTCCCTTTTAGATATTTCTAATAGCAAACTGGGAGAAGATATTTAATGGTCCTAAGACCAGTCTAGAGAATCAGGGATGAGTTAGCATATATGGCATAAATTGAATAATATTTATAAAGAAACATAACTGTTAGCCAGACTTCGATTTTGATTTTGTATGTGTTCATGGCATCAAATATGTGTTTCTAATTTTTTTAAAATCATTATTCAAAGGTATGACCTTGAATGTTGTTTGTTGTTAAGTGCCATCGAGTCGGGTCCGACCCATAGCGACCCTGTACAGGGTTTCC
>NW_006408530.1:8770928-8781121 GCF_000296735.1 Chrysochloris asiatica | reverse complement strand
GGAGGAAGTCCAAAGTGCATTGAAAGAATTGGCAAAAAAACAAACTTTAGTGCATATAAATAATGGAATACTATGCAGCATTAAAGAATAACAATGAATCTGTGAAACACCTCTAAACATGGATGAAACTGAGGTCATTGTTGTTGTTGTTAAGTGCTGTCAAGTCTGTTCTGACTCACAACAACCCTATATAGGGTTTTCCAAGGAATGCCTGGTGAGTTTGAACTGTAGACCTTGTGGTTCAAACCGACCCTGCAGTCTAGTATTTTATCTTACAGCATCACACCAGGACTCCTGAAGGTCATTATATTGAATGATCCTACAGCGCCACACCAAGTGTCCTCCTTCTACATCTTGTTGTTGTTGTTAGGTGCCATTGAGTTGGTACTGACTCATAGTGACCCTATGTACAATAGAACAAAACACTGCCCGGTCCTGGGCCAAACTCACAATTGTGCCAAACTTGACCCCATTGATGCTGCCACTTTGTCAGTTGATCTCGCTGGCGGTCTTCCTCTTTTTCTCTGACCCTCCACCCTACCAAACATGATATCCTTCTCCAGCGACTAGTCCCTGCTGACAGTATGTCCGAGGTATGAGAGACCAAGATTGGCCATCCTGGCCTCCAAGTAGCACTATGGCTGCACTTCTTCCAACACAGATCTTTTGGCTCATTTGGCAGACCATGGCACTTTCAATATTCTCCTCCAACACCATAACTCAATAGCATCAATTCTTCTACGGTCTCTCTTACTCACTCTCCAGCTTTCACATGCATATGAGGTTATTGAAAATACCATGGCTTGGGTCAGGTGCACCTTAGTCTTCAAGCTGATATCTTTGTTCTTCAATACTTCAAAAAGGTCTGTGCAGCTGGTTTGCTTAATACAATATGTCGTTTGATTTCCTGACTGCTGCTTCCATGAGTACTGGTAGTTGATCCAAGAAGAATGAAGTCCTTGATAACTTCAATATTTTCTCTGTTGATAAGAATGTTATTTATTGGTGTAGTGGTGAGGGTTTTTGTTTTCTTTACATTTGAGACGCAATCCATACTGAAGGCTGTGCTCTTTGATCTTCATCAGTAAATATTTTAAGTCCTCTTCACTTTCAGCAAGCAAGGTTGTATCATCTGCACATCACAGGTTGTTAATGAGTCTTCCTCCAATCCTGATGCCATGTTTTTCTTCATAGAACTCAGCTTCTCAGATTATTTGCTCAGCATACAGGTTGAATAAGTATGGTAAAAGAATACAACCTTGTCGCACACTTTTCTTAATTTTAAAACATTCAGTGTTCCCATGTTCTGTTCGAACAACTGCCTGTTGGTCCATGTACAGATTCCTCATTAGTACACTTAAGTGTTCTGGAATACTCATACTTTGCAATGTTGTCCATAACTTGTCATGATCCACACAATCGAAAGCCTTTGCATAGTCAATAAAGCACAGGTAAACATCTTTCTGGTATTCTTTTTTCAGCCAAGGTGTATTGGATATCAGCAATTATATCTCTCCTTCGGCATCTTCTTCTGAATCCAGCTTGAACGTCTGTAAATTCTCTGTCAATATATGCTTGTGGTCATTTCTGCATTACCTTTAGTAAAACTTTACTCGCATGGGATATCAAAGATGCTGTCCAATGATTTCTGCATTCTCTTGGGTCACCCTCTTTTTGGAATGGGCACAAATATGGATCTCTTCCAATCAGTCGGCCAGATAGTTGTCTTCCAAATTTCTTGGCAGAGATGAGTGATTGCCTCTGGTAACCATCAAATAATGTTTCCTTTAGCATGAAAATCTTGCCTTGGCTTTTTACAGTAGTGGTTTCATACACTCTATGTCTTTTTGTGATTGATTAATTTCATTAAGTATAATGGCCTTCATATACTGAATGAAATTAGTCAATCACAAAAAGACAAATAGCGTATGAAACCACTATTATAAAATTTCAAGGAAAGGAATATTTTTTGATGTTTAACAAGGTGAGAGGAGGACTACTGATGTAGTGATGAAGGATCAATACTGGACTGCAAATGTTGGCAGTTCTAACCCACCAGCTGCTCCTGAGAAACTCTATCCAGGGTCACAATGAGCTGAAATCTACTCAACAGCACTTAACAACAACAATGGATGGCAAGGATGGGAGTAAACATGTTAACTTGAATGAAAGGGAAGACAATATACAATAAGAGGAAGGTTGGCAAAACACATGGAAACAACCACTGCAATAGATTAATGGTCCATGTGAGCTTCAGACTCCACAACTCTGAACCCAGAAGAATTACAGGGTACCTGGCTCCGTCTACCAACTTTTTAGGAAGAATCACATTAGAAGATCTTGTAAAGAGTTTTCTTGTAGGAAGAAAAATGTGGAGCAAAATTCAACATCATAGAGAAACAAAACACAACACAAGAAAATAAAACAGACTTACTGGTTTGAGAGACTGGTGGAACCCCTGAGACCATGCTCTTAGTCATCCTTCAGGTCTAGAACTGAACTGACCCTCGTGGCTCAATTTTCAACCAAATAATAGTTAGATGAATAAGGGAAAAAACAACAGTAGTGAACTACAAATACCTTAAAATAATCAACCATGTAAGATCAAAAGGGTATCAATTATCCATGGAAAAATTTCAGAAGCATTTGGAAAGAAGAAGAGTTGGAAATCATAAACACTGAGCCAAAATGGAATAGGTGATGTTACATTGAGGGGATCACAATCAATGACATAAAACAAATTATGTATGTGTTGTGAATGTAAAACTGAATATGTGCTCTGTAAACCTTTGTCCAATTTACAGTGAAAAAGTTTTAAAAAATATTCAATCCAATGATTGAGTAAGCTAATTAATGTGATTAATTAACAAGGATTAGTTTAATAAATTACAATAAAAATTTCCAATAATGTACCAATTCTGGTCTGTTGTTTGTTTTCTTTTCCTACAGATGAACACCTAGATGGAGATCTTTAATCCAAATGTTAAAAAAATCACAACTAAATAAAGAGCAAAGATCTCCTATACAATATGCTTTGTTCCACAAAATCCTTTATGCTCATTTAGATGTACAGACAAAGAAACACACACACAACTTGCCCATCAGCCTGTCTTTCTGTTGACTGATAAGCTTCCTCTGACTTGGGGCTGAGCCAATGACTTAGTTAAGCTTCTGTATCATCTGCTTTCAGCATATTTCTTTTATGCTCTGTGCTTGTAAAGATCACAAGCAACTATTGGATTTACTACAAGTCTGATTATAAATGTTTAATAGCTTTCTCTCCTAACTGAAAATCAATCAGTGCCCCTGTTGCTTGTTACTCCTTTGTTTTTCTATATTTGTTCAGATATAAAGGCACAAAGAAAAAAGATACCCAGTATAAGAGTTTGTAAATTCACATGTTACAGGCCAGGCAAATAAGCTAAGAAAAAACCCTGGAGAGCTAATGTCCCTTGTTTCAGTTGCAGGCACTCATCAGGCCCAGGTTATTTGGGCCAAGAAAAATACAAGTTCTGGGTTACCAGATTCACCAATTGCTTAAAAGATCAAAGAAATCCAGATTTATGTAAGAAGGCCTACAAAAGTTAGTAGAAAAATGGAATGAAAAATTTCCATGAACTTTAAAAAGCCTGTTCAAATATGAAATTCCTTGATTTTTAAAAGTTGACAAGTAGTCTATCATTTCATTTTAAGCCTGCTTGTGTCAAGTCTCACAGATCTGCTAAGTCCTGGTCTACCAGTTACAGACCTCTGATCTTCACACTTTGGAAAGTGCTAAGGAACAAAATACAACTCTCCTCGGGTTAAGAAGAAAAGTAGGGAAAAAAAAACAATCACACCAAACAAAACATCTTGTTTTCTTAAACAACAAGTGGGGATACTCAACATTTCCTTATACAGTCCACATGAAAAAACATGTCTATAGTTGACATTGGGAAGGCCAACAGCTCCCGGAAACAACCAGACCCCAATGGGACTACTTCTGGGACTTGATCTGCGGCGCTGTTGGAAGTATTTCAATCACAGGTGGTGTGGCGCTGGACAAGAGGATTATAGAGGCTGCTCTAGGCAAGTGGCTGTCCTAGGTGACCTTTCTCTTCTGACGTTAAATAAGCATCTTTTTTTTGAGTATTTAGAAATGTTTGTTACAACACCTAAAACAACTTCTTTGGAAACAACCTAGGTGCCAAACAATATGAGAGTCATTAAGTAAATTATATGGTATATACCAAAATGGGATTGGAATCTTACAAGGTCTTAAAATCAACTGCTATGAAATCTTCAGGGAGGAAAGTTAAAAAAAAAAAAAAAAAAGTAGGATATTATAGCTGTATTAATTATATAAAGCTAAGGTCATCAATATTATTGTGGTAACTTTAAGGTAGCCTTTCTTCTAGAGTTTTCATTGTGTGGTTGTTATGTGAGGTCAAGTCAGTTCCAACCTGTATAGGGTTTTCAAGGAGCAGCAGGTGGGTTTGAGCGACTGACTTTGTGGGTAGCATTCCAGTGCTTATTGCACCTTGTTAGATCTGTAAATACATTTAAATTTTTTTCAGTGTTGTGTCTGGAAACAGAAGGATTATCACTTAATTCAATTATCATTTAATTCTTTTCCTCTCTACCTCCCTTCCCTCTCCTCATCCCCCCTTACCCCCCACTGAGCATGGGAATGTTAATAATAAGTCTTTTTTTAGAAGATAAAAGAGCCTCTGGTCATTTATTTTCTGTGTTCTCACATCAGGATTCACCAGAAATTTATCAAAGGGAGTCTTGGTGGCTGAGAAATGCTCTGGAAGTACCTCCACAAGCGTTAATCTTCAGGTTTAAACCTGTCTCTTCTCTATTCCCCTGGAAATCACCTCTAGAGTTCTGCTATCCTCCTTCACACTAATCAGCACATGGGAGGCAGGAAACTGGTTTGCTTCAATATGTTTTGAGTTTTTCTTTCTGTTTTTTTAGGTGAAAGCAGCAAAGACTGGTGGCATTTGTGACCTGCAAAAACATAAGTAATATTCATGAGACACCTTAATCCCCATGGACCAGAAGCCAAGGAAGTTGAACAAAGTAAGCTTCTAACTCCTAGTCTTTGTTTTCTTATCTAGCCTAGTTCAAACACCTTTAAAAACAAACAAACAAACAAAAACTTCTTATAAGCAATTTAAGGATTCTTTAAATCAAATATCTAATGATCTGCCAGTCTTCTCTTATTCAACACATTGTTATGTTTTTGTTAGGTGTCCTTGAGTTGGTTCTGAGTCATGGTGACTCTATGCACAACAGAAGGCAAAACTGTCTGATCATGAGTTTGAAGGGAATCCATTTGGGTGGAGATGGAAAAGTTAGAAACATAAATAGTTTTGGATTCATAACTGATCAATGTTTTAATTAATTGAATAAAATCTAGGATTTTTCTTAAAATTGGTCTAGATAAAATTACTCTTTATGGAAAATAATTTTGGAACAAAATAAGAAACCAGTTCTTTTTGAGTATCTACTATGCCCTAAGAATATTATTTATATTATTTCTTTTAATATATAGAACAACCCCACTTCGTAGGACAACTACCCTTAAGACCAGACAAGTCAAGTAACTTGCCCAAGGGCCAACAGTAAATATATAGCAGAAACAAAATTCAGCTCCAGATCTATTTGATTAGAAACTCATACACTTTGTTTCTCCAAGCTTGATTTAAGAAACCAGATGCTCTCTTTTCAGAACTCTGTTCCTGCAAGTATCATGTCAGTATCTTAGAAAGTATCTCAGCATACTGAATTGATTTTCAAGTGCTATGATTTGGTGAATAGCCAACTAGAATTGGATGCCTATCTCACTCATTGTTTTAAGAAATATTTTCCCAAATGAAATAGTTCCCCAAATGAATGTTCTAGAAGTATCCCTGACTTTATTTTTTTTTTCTTTTTAAAAGCTTATGCTAGTGGGACAGAGGTTCACTTGTTTTTGTTTAATTACAAACAAAGGAAGACAATGGTCAATTCAAAGTAACCTAAGAACGTTTCAATAGCCAAGCAAATAAGCAAGCTAGTTCTCTTTCACTTTGCCTTTTGTCTTCCTTTCCTTTTTCTCAGTTGAATTTTTTTTATAGGAAGTTAGTATATTAATATTCCTGGCAGAAGAGGCAAAAATTGTAGACAATTGGAATCTAAGCTGATAATCATTATGCATTACAGATGTGGCTGTATTTCCCAGCACACAGCTCTGGTTGTGATACTCGACTCCTTTCTAGAGAGGTCTCAGAAAAATGTGTGTTTGGAAATAAGAAAAATTTCCCTCAAGTTACCTGTAATCCAGTTGCTGTTGAGTAAATTCTTACTAATGGCAGCTTCAGATGTGTCAGAGTATGACTGTGTTCTACAGAGCTTCCATGGCTAATTTTTTGGAAGTAGATTGCCAGAACTTTCTTCCAAGATGTCTCTTGGTCAGCTTGCACCTCCAAGCTTTCAGTTAGTGGCTGAACATGTTAATGGTTTACACCACCCAAAGACTCACAAATGATCGTCAACCTGCTACTACCAAGTTGATTCCAACTCATAGCAACCCCATAAGGCCAGAGTAGCACTTCCCCATAAGGTTTCCAAGGCTGTAAATCTTTATGGATGTATACTGCCACACCTTCCTCCCATTAAGCATCTAGTGGGTTTGAACTACTGATCTTTCAGTTAGTGGCTGTGTGCTTTAATCACTGTGCTACCAGGACTCCAATTTACTTTGTTGTTGCTGTTGTTAATTGTCATCAAGTTGGTTCTTACTCACAACAACCCTGTATAGGGTTTCGGAGGAAGGGCTGGTGAGTTTCAACTTCTGATCTTGTGCTTACCTGTCCAGTGCTTTTCCTACAATGTCATAACATGACTCCCCAACTTACTTGAAGTGGTTATCAATTATAAGAGCTATTTAAGAACCTAAAATCTGCCTGAGTAACATTGAAATGATATTTGCATAAGTGTACATATGGATGTAGATACTGATGCAAATACACATACAAATACACATATTACACAAGAGTGCACACATGTTCAATAATTTGGAACTCACTTTTGCTTTTAAAGATAGTAATATTCTCATATTTAAACTATACAAAGCATGCACCTTCTTTAAGATAATAAGGCTGATTCTATAAGAGTCTGTGAAAATGACCTATGGATTATGTATGGAATGAAATAGCTCTGGAATACAGCTCCTCGACCGTGCGCCATAATGAATCTCTCAAGTCTGTCCATGGGACAATTGCCTTGTTGACAAATACAGTGATAAAAATCTACAGGGAAATGGTTGACAATTATTTCTCATCCATCAGCTCTGAAATTATTCCTCATGATCCCATGTTTGGCAGATCAACAGCCTGGGTTATTTCTAGCACCTTGCTATATAAATACACAACCACACCTATTCTTACCAAGTTGGTTCTGACTGATAGTAACCCATTAGGACAAAGGAGAACTGCCCCCACAGGGCTTCCAAGGTAATCTTTATGAAAGCAGACTGCTACACTTTTCTTCCATGGAGTGGCTAGTAGGTTTGAACTGCCTACCTTTTGGAGTCCTGGTGTGGCGCTGTGGGCTAATGTGTCAGACTGCAAAATAATTTGAACTGCAAGGTCGGTGGTTCAGGTTCACCAGCTGCACCTTAGAAACCCTATACAGGGTCACTATGGGTCGGAATCAACTTGATGACACTTAACAACAACAACCTTTTAGTTTAGTAGCCCAGCACTTTAATCAATGCACCACTGTTAGTTAATGATAACACCCTTGCTATAAATAGCTTCTATAACCACTCATCCACCAGTTAGGAAGAGTAAAAGATCATTTGCTGGGTAAATCTGGGACCTGACAATCCAGTGTATCATTTAAACACAGTATGCTGAGTGAAAGAAGCCAATCATAAAAGGACAAGTATTGTTATGACCTCACTTATATAAAAAAAATGAGAAAAGGCAAATAAATAGAGATCGAAGTTTATTAGTGGTTAACAAGGACAAGAAGAAAGGGGGAAAATGTGGATTAACAGTGATGGAAAAATCGCATTGATTAAGTGTAGGGTTGTATAGCCAATTATTGCAATTGTTGTCAGTAAGTTGCATACCTATAACAAATTGAGTTAACAAAAGTTGTGTGATAGGCGTATTTACAAAAATGAGAAAAAAAGAGTAGCTACTGAGTCCTGGTGTGGCACTGTGGGCACATAACAACAACTGAGGCTGCTTATGTACAATCAAAATAGTCATGGTATTTGGGTCTTTGGTTTGAAGGTTTAGGGTCATAGTTTCCTGGGACATCCTAGCTAATTAGCCTAATGATATGCTTAGTACTTCTGTGCTACCTCCTACTTTGTTGCGAGTTGCTGGGGCCTTAAAAGCTTGCAAGTGGTCATACATGGCACAGCAACTGTTTTCTATTCACCTGGAGGAAGTTTAGTGGCACAGTGTTTAAACATTGGGTTGTTAACTGCAAGGCTAGTGATTCAAACCCACTGTTCAATCCATGGGAGAAGCACGAGATATGTGCTCCTATAAGGATTTACAGGCTCAGAAACTGTAGCAAGTCTACTTTGTTCTACAGGGTCTCTGGGAGTCAGAATCAACTCAATGACAGTGAGTTGTTTGGGTGGTGTTCACCTGAAACAACACAGGCAGAAGAAAAGCCAAGAAACAGGAGGAGAATATGGATTAAGTGGTTAATTGTCTCCATGAACAATCATCTCCTGTGTTCTGAGACCAGAGCTGGATGGTACCCAGCTACCATTACTGAACATTTTGACGAAAGATTCTAAAGAAAAATCTTGAGCAAAAGGGGGAAACTGTTTCAAATTCTCATGGCCTCCAGACTTTCTGGAGGCATAGAGTCTGGATTAATCCATGAAACTTTTGCTTTGAGATAATTTTAAACTTAAACCAAAAATATCTTCTGTAATCGTCTTAAGACCAAACACTAGTTTAGCTTAATTAGTAAAGAATGTCTATCATGAGCATTGTGCTCTTTCAGGATCTGTATATATGGGATCAGATTGAGCAACTCAAAAGGACAGTGACTTAATGATAATATGGAAGGAACAATTCAGGAAACAAATGTTAGAATGTTGAACAACTCAAAGTATATAATCAATATCACATGTAGAAACTGTTAAATTAGTGCTTATTTTGTTTTTCTGCGTATGTTATCAACAACAACTAAATAAATAAATAAAACAAAAGGTTCCATGCAGCCCCACATTTTGTGGATACATTGTGGCATACGCAGTGCCATGCCAGAATGCCACACATATTGTAGTAGCACATAATTTGCAAACTCACAGAGACCCTGTAAGATAATGTAGAACTGCTACAGTTCATATCTGAAAATTTATATGTAATGTTTCTAACCCCCTAAGTCAGTGGTGCTGGTGTGGTGCTGTGTGTTAATGCGCCAGACTGCAAAGCCGTTTGAACTGTAAGGTTGGTGGTTCAAGCTCACCAGCTGCTCTTGGAAACCTTATACATGGTTGTTATGGGTCGGAACTGACTCAACGGCACTCAGCAACAACATAGACAGTGGTGGCCCTGTAGAATGAACACTGTACTGCAAACCACAAAGTTGGCAATTCAAGCCTACCAGCTGCTCTGAGGGAAAAAAAGTGAGGCTTTCTACTCTGGAATAGGTTACCAGCCTTGGAAGCCCTATATAGGATCAATATAAGTCCAAACTGACTCAATAGCACTTAACAACAACAGCAAGAAAAAGATTGGATTGACAAAGGCATTGATAAAAGAAAGGAAATAATAATGGAAACCAAAAAAAAAAGTCAAAACTGACTTACACTGAACTCACTTGAACAGAACCTTGTTTTAAGTAAAGGAGTTCCTGTAAATATCTGTCAACATTACACACTGTGAAGTAATTGTTAATTTCCAAATTATATGAAAGATCCAAAACTCAGAGATAATCCTTTAGGAACCTCAGAATCCTACCAGTAAGTAGCACTGGGATTGGGACCCTGTGACATAATCAACGGACACTAACAGTTACTCTGCCATGCACTATAGTAATGCCAGTAGTAGTGTTGTTGTTGTTAGGTGCCATCGAGTCAGTTTCCATCCATAGTGACCCTACGCACAGCAGAACAAAATACTGCCCAGTCCTGCGTCATCCTCACAATTATTGTTACACTTGAGCCCATTGTTGCTGCCACTGTTCCA
>NW_006408530.1:8769549-8770828 GCF_000296735.1 Chrysochloris asiatica | reverse complement strand
TCGCAGCCCGATTCGTAACCACTACGCTACCAGAGTTGATACTAAATGTGCAAAGCCAGTTTACTGACAGAATAGATCCCATTTTGTTTTTTTTAAAGCTCAATAAAACTCTCCTAAAAGTAAGCAATCCAAGAAAAAACTTGATAAAGGATTTGAAAAAAATGAAAACTTCAAAGCACATAAGAAAATATTTAATTTCACTAATAATCAGGGAAATACAAATTAAATCAATTCTGAAATAAAATCTTACACTGTCATATATGTGAAATTAAAAAAAAAAAACTCTCTTAAAATACTGATGAGAGTATAAATTGATATTCCTTAATGAAAAGAATTTGGCAAAATCTAATGATGTGGAAAAGATACATAGTCTCTGGGCCCAACAGTTTCCTTTATAGAAGAAGGTTATAAGAAAATAAGTATAAAACTGTTCAATTTAGAAGTAGTTGCACTAGTAAAAAAAAAAGAAAAAAATTGAAAACTGTTACATGAAATAGCATTCAAAATGTCAACATGGTTGAATCCCAAAAGTTGAATTACAAAGTAAAATACAGAATGGTATGTACTGATATGTAAGTATGAAGCTATTATATGAATTTTAACATATAGAAAGAAACATAAAATATTTCATTAGTGAACCTATTTATTTATCTACCAACCTGTGTAATGTAAAAAGACATACACAAAAATAATAAACACTGAATGGAGCGCTATAGCTCTGTAGGATAAGCAAAGTTAGGTGCCATCGAGTCGGTACCGACCCATAGCAACCTTATTCACAGCAGAATGAAACACTGCCCGATCCTGGGCCAACCTCACTACTGTTGCCATGCTTGAATTCATCGATGCTGCCATTTGACCAATCTATCTTGTTGGGGGTCTTCCTCTTTTTCTCTGACCCTCCACCTTACCAAACATGATATCCTTCTCCAGCGACTGGTCCCTCCTGACAATATATCTGAGGTATGAGAAATGAAGTTTGGCCATCTTGGCCTCCAAGGAGCACTCTGGCTGCACTTCTACCAAAATGGATCTATTGGTTCTTTTGGCAGCCCATGTCACTTTCAATATTCTCCTCCAACACCATTCTCTATACATACAGACATATATACATACATTATATATTGTTGTTAAATGCCATCGAGTCAGTCCTGACCTATAGCGATCCTGTATAGGATTTCTGAGGACAGGTTGGTGAGCTTGACCACCAACCTTGTAGTTCAAATTGACTTTGTAGTCCAGCTCATTAACCCACAGTGCCACACCATTACTCTCTTCT
>NW_006408530.1:8767322-8769011 GCF_000296735.1 Chrysochloris asiatica | reverse complement strand
TATATTAAATATATACATATATGAAATAATTCATAAAAATCAGTTAAATCTTACCAGGAAAAAAAAAATGACCTCTACAAAGAAAACTGTAAAACACTACAAGAAAGCAAAAGAAACCTACATAAATGGAAGGATACACCATGCTCTTGGATAGCAAAAGTTACCATTGTGAAAATGTCAACTCTACCCAA
This sequence comes from Chrysochloris asiatica, assembly GCF_000296735.1. Taxonomy (NCBI): domain Eukaryota; kingdom Metazoa; phylum Chordata; class Mammalia; order Afrosoricida; family Chrysochloridae; genus Chrysochloris; species Chrysochloris asiatica. Next base: position 8,768,820 of record NW_006408530.1, on the reverse strand, counting down.
AGCTATCTACAGATATAATACAATCCCAATCTAGATTCCAACATCATTCTTTAAAGAGAAGGAAACACTAATTACCACCATTATTTGGAAAGAAAGAGACTCTGGATAAGTGTGGTGCTATAGGATCAGCATTAGACTTCAAACTACAAGTTTGGCAGTTCAAACCCACCAGCTGCTCTTCAGAAACCTTATATAGGGTCGTTATGAGTCATACCTGATATGACAGCATTTAACAACAGCACTAAAGAAGAACAATGTAAGAGGCCTCACATGTCCTGACCTCAAAACCTATTACGTAAGCATGGTAGCCTGATACTGGAACAAGAGACACATAGACTATTGGAACAGAATTGAAAATGTAGAAATAAATCCATGCACTTCCTTAACAAATAGTGCTGGCAAAACTGTATATCTATTTGCAGAATACTGTATACAAAAATATATCAAAGACCTAAGTGTAACACTTAAAACTATGAAGATCATCAGCGAAATATAGGTACATATGTAGAGGCCCCTGATAAATGGTATATATACATCACCAAAAATCACCGAAAACACACAAGCAGGAAAAGGCAATCTAGGTGACTGGGACTTCCTAAAAATTAGAAACTTAAGTGTATAAAAAAATTTCAACAAAGAAAGCAAAAAACAACACAAAACCCACTACCTGGGAAAAACAATTTGGCAATGACGTAACTGGCAAAGGACTGATCTCTAGAATTTTTAGAAAACTTCATTTCCTCAAGAAGAAATAAATAACCCAATTAAAAAATGGACATGAACAGGCACTTCACTACAGAAGATATTCAGGCAGCCAACAAACATATGTAGAAATACAATCACAAGCCATTACAGAGATGCAAATCAAAATAACAATGACATACCACTTCACATCAACACTAATGTCATTGTTAAGTGCCTTTGAGTCAGTTTCCTCTCATAGTGACCCTGTTTCCAAGGAACACTTGGTGGGTTCCAGTTGCCAATCCTGTGGTTAGCAGTAGCATGTTTACACTAAAGCACCACACCAAGATTCCCCAGCATTAATAGCAAAGTTAAAATAAACAAATAAATAAAAAGCAGAAAACAACAAATGCTGAAGAGAGTATAGAGAGACTGGAACCCACATATAGTGCTGGAGAGAATGACTGTAAAATGTGACTGCTTTGGAAAACAGTATGGTGTTTCCTCAACAACTTGGAAAATAAATACTATATGACCCAACAATCCTGTTGTTAAATTCCAACAACTGAGATCCAACTCATAGTGACCCTGCATAATGTTACTGAGGAGTCACTGGTGGTGGTGGTGTACCATGGAGTCAATTCCTACTCATACTTACCCTGTATAGGATTTCTGAGGCTGTAAATCTTTATAGGAGCAGAAAGCCTCATCTTTCGCCCTTGGAACAACTGATAGTTTTGAACTGCTGGCCTTGAGGTTAGCAGCCAGACTTGTAACAACTACCCTACCAGAGTTCCTTACTGGGTTTCAACTT
>NW_006408530.1:8763985-8766657 GCF_000296735.1 Chrysochloris asiatica | reverse complement strand
TCCTTCTGATATTTTCTGCTTTCAGCCAAGATCCATCTGACATCAGCAGTGATATCTCTAGCTAGCCCCGTGTCCTCTTCAGAATCTTGAACTTGACTTTCTGACAGTTCCCTGTCAATGCATTTTTGCAGCTATTTTTGAATTATCATTAGCAAAATTTAACTTGCCTGTGATATTAATGGTACTGTTAGATGATTTCCATATTCCATTGGGTCACCTCTCTTTAGAATGGGCACAAATATGGATCTTTTCTAATCAGTTGCCTACCAATTGTATTATTGGTAATGATTTTTAAATTCTTAAGGAATCATTTCATTATTAAATTAGTTCTGGTGTTGAGACTCCTAGATAAATGATGTCCTATTTTAATACGTATTTGAATATCTGGTATTCCCAAGTACTAAGATATCATAAACATTTAAATATTGGCTGATCGATTGTTTGGGATTCTAAAAGCATCTTGTGGTGTTTCCAGAATAAAACAGATTTTAAAGAAATAACTGATGGTCTCTTCTGAAAATCAATCAGTGAAAACCCTATGGATCACAGAAAGCTGATCCATAAGAGACCATGGTGATGGTACAGTACTGGACAGCATTGCCTTCCATTTTTCTTGGGATTTCTGTACATTTCAATAGCAGCTGACAAGAACAAACATGCCTAAAGGTCTAAATCAAGTCTCATTCTTCTCTGGTTCTTTCAACTTGAGTGGACTTTGTAATTATCTCAATCCTATGTCAATTACTGATAATGTTATTCATTTAGATACTCAATTATATATATATATATATATAGTATTATTGAATTTTCTAGTATTATTGAACACTACATATCTATCTGACTAAAGTTTTTCTGATGCTGCAAGATCTTTTAGGTCAAATCATATGGTTTTTATACTACTTTGTCACCAAACAATTTTAATTTTACTGTCTGTGGCTAATAACTAGCTATTAAAATGTGGCTAATAAATAGCTATTAAAATCTTTTGGGGTGTACAAAAGAGAAATGTTAAATCCCTGCTCCAGATTCTTTTCCTATCACTTAAAATAATGGAAAAATATATAACATGATGTTGAGAGGATTTTTTCCTGTTGCCTTAAAATTGGTTCTAAAATAGGGAATAGTAAATTTTTGTTGTTGTTAAAGGGGGCAAGGGCAAGTTAAGATATAGTCCTTGCTTTGTGAGACATAGACAGTCGGTGTCACATATTCTTCTTTGTTGTTTTGATCCTTTTTTTTTTAACAACTCTTTTAAAAATATGAAAGCCATTCTTAGCTTACAGGCCATACAAAAACAGGCCACAGGACTGACTTGGCTCTAGAACCATAATTTACTGATACCTGCTAGAGCACACAGACAAAGAAATGTATACTTACCACCCTACAATCTGAAGACCCACAAGAAATAAGGGCCATAGTTATTTCTCTAGGGTTTAATAAGGGGCAAACCAATCAGCTATCTGTCTACTTATCTATGATTATCTATCTATCTACCCATCTATTTATCTATCATATGAAGAGAGGAAGGAGCATCATTAAAATATTTGGCCTTGATCTCATGGGGAGTTACATATTAATCTTCAGAGATTTTACCACTCAGTGTGTTGTAGTATGGTACCAGGGGAGTTGGGGTTGGTGAGGGCAGGGATGGTGGTTCTGGGAATGAAATATCCAAGAAAAATCTCTCATGGAGAATGACTAATGCCTTTAAAAAGTGTCATCTTATTTCCTACTGGATATCTGCTTAGGTAGTGGACTGGCTTATCTACTCTGAGTCTATATGAATGGAGAGGATAATTGGGGGAAACAAGGGATGAATTATGAAATTTACATGGATCGAGGGGACCCGTAGAATGTAGTTGGGTGGACCCGTTTTCTGAAGCTGTAAATCTTTACAAGTTCAGAACGCCTCATTCCCACGTAACAGCTGGTGGGTTTGAACTGCCAACCTTGTAGTTAGCAGTTCAGCACTTATCATACAATATCACCAGGGTTCCTTCATTTCAGACCTAGGAACAAGAAATTGTGACGTTTATTCTTGGAGCAGGAGTTAAGGTATAAAAAGATACAGCTCTAAAGTCAGATTTCCCATGGAGAACTATGCAGTGCCTTTTAAACTTTGTAATTCCCTTCAAAAAACTCACTCATGTTCTAATGAAAACATCACACAGAGAGCCAGCTGCCATACAGATGTTATGGGACATTATTAGAAGTCATAGAAGAAGTGGCCTCCAATCGAATGAAGGCCACAATAGGAGGTAGGTAAGCATGGATAATTTCAGTATTTCTACTCCTCTTCTCCCCAGCAACAACCATACACAGGAAGAACTAGACTTTGAAGAGGATAGAAGAGCCTCTTTGAAGAGGATACAAACAATGTATGTTTCTAAGACACATACATTGGTACACACACATACACACACACACACACACACACTAACACACACCCCAAGCAGTCACAGCCCCAGCTAGAGCCTGTCTTCGAGAGAGGGAAAGAATGCAATTTAAATTGAGTTTAAGATTTGGTTTTAAAACTAGATTGCATGTTGACAACAGTCCAAGATGTTGTTAAGGGAAAAAGAGAAGGAATTTGACAGAACAATGCTGAAAATGGCAAAAGAATGATAATATTTCATCTTTGTTCCCCACTGAATTTGTTGTTAAGTGCTGTC
>NW_006408530.1:8757650-8762745 GCF_000296735.1 Chrysochloris asiatica | reverse complement strand
TGTGAGGTTGTTGTTGTTGTTAAGTACCATTGATTGGATTCCATCTCATAGAGACCCTGTGTAGGGTTTTCAAGGAGTGGCTGGTGAGTTTGAACTACTGACCTTGTAGTTCAAATCGACTTTGCAGCCCAGTGCATTAACCCACAGTGCCACACCAGTGCCATTCTTACTAGCAATCTCATGTGCTCTCATTACAAGGAAAGTAAGAGTTGGAGGTCTGGTTGGACCTCCAGGAATGGCACAAACCTGAGGCCTGCCTTATTTATACTGCAATCCATCCTCAGATATCTTGACTATGATTCTGTTGATAATTATAGCAATTAGGAAATGGGTTAGAGCTTTTGAGGGTTGTTTTATAATTACTCTGGATTAAAAAAAATTTATCTGTCAATAAATTTGGATTTATTTCTAAATGGGCCTATTGGAAGGTATACTGCTTGGTTGAAAAACATGCCAAAAATCATTATTCTTGTGCAATTTAGCAAACAAGCTGGTATAAAATAAGGCAGTAAATGCTAATGATGAAAACTATGCAGTTTAATTGCCTGGGGTGAAATCTCAGCTTTCTCAAATCGTCATTGGACAATTTGGTTAACCTTTGCGCCTAAGTATTCTCATCTATAAAGAGGAATGACACCCACCAGTCCTCCAAATAGTTAATATTGTTGGCTGCTAACTGAAAGGTTGGAGGCTGGAGTCTATAAGACGTACATACTTTGGACAAAAGGCCAGGTGATCTCCCTCCAGGAACACAGGAGCACAGTTCAACTGTGACACACAGCGGGGGCAGGGGTCACCATAAGTCAGAATCTACTTGGCAGCAACTTGCTCAGTAACTGTGTACTCCATAAATGCTCATTTTTATTAAAAATATGGTTTCATGAGTTGGAAAGATCTCTACTTACTTCTGCTTCATTGTCCTTAGACATTGTCTAAGTTTCCTCTTAGTAAGGTGGAGATAATATTAGCGTGATTGAATGTTTGTGAGGATTAAATGCAATAATATATGAAATACTTAGCAATCAGAAATGCAAAATAGAGTTAATTAGTTGCCATTTTATTGCACATACAAATACTTTCCATGTCATGAAGGAAAAATGGTTGTACAATTACAATATAATTCCCTCTCTTGTTCAGTCATTTGTACAAATATGGATGTTTATCCTCATAGCTTTGGATAGATGACAGTGGGGACCACTCTACCTCCACCACAGTCTACACTTAGAATATATTCCCTTAGATTAAACTGAAATTTTCATTACTCTACCCTCAACCCTGTTTGCTCTGGAAGAATGTGAAGTAGTTGATTCAGTTGGTCAAAGGAACTGAAAACTTTCCGTTAAATTAAGGCCATACTACCAGAGACTAGCTGTTGAGTTCAGCATGTTGGAAAGAAGTATTTCCTGTGTCTTGACTATAGTCAGGCTTCAACTAAAATAAAACCAGAGTATTCACATAGCAGTCCAAATTGTACTGTTCCTTCAAAACCAGTCTCTAGAGTCTACTCTACAGCTTTTGGCTGAGGTTGCTCCCAAGATCTCATTTTTTTTTTGTTCTCAAAACAGAGTCTGGACTTCATTAACTGGATTGAAGAAAGACTGAGGTTGTATAATCAGATACTTCCTTTAATAAATAGTTTAATTTGAGGCGAAGGTTGCTGCTTAGAGTAAGGAACATGAAAGGAAGTCATTGAGACTAAAATCTCAAATGCATTAAAGGTTTAGAACCAAGCATTACACTTGGGAGCAATGTTCATGTCTCTGTTTGCTTGTGGCACAGCTCGTGGAGAAAGCATGTCCTGTATATTCTTGATTTTAACCAATGGTGTAATAAGCAGGAAGGTGAAGGTAGGCTTCCTGGTTCAGTCCTGTCTTCCAAAAGCACGAAACCTCAATTCAGGGCATGAATAGTCTCAGGGGAGGCCACCAGCAGGGACATTTTTCTCCATGCACACCTTTCTTCCCAATCAATTCCTCACTGAGTCACACATCGATATTTAAAATTATATGTCAATGATAATCACCTACATATACAGTAATGTGGCACTTAACATCCATGATATATTCTGTGAAATAGGATGTTATGTGATTTGAATGCTGTATGAATACCACTTTTTTAAAAAAGTATCTCAAACAAGCCTTTGTGTCAACATGCTGAGAAGGAGTCACTTTTGTATTTGGTCCTGAATCCATATCATTAACTGTTTTTCCATATCTGATATAGATCCTGCTTACATGTTCATCAATCTAGTAGCTTTTGGTGGAGTCAATCTTTTAACACTTGGAGAATATTTTCTTCACTTTTGAGGATTGTCGTGATGTTAGAGTGCAAAATGCCTAAATTACAATCAATAACAGTCACTAATTTTCCACCTTTAGGTTGTTTAATAACGTTGACTTCACTTCCAATTTGATAAGTCTCCTTTGCTTCTTGCTGTTGCTATCTTCTTGCTGCACTGGTTTGGTTGCATTTGGGAGTCATGAGGTACTTCCTTAAACAGAGCTAACTCTACAACATTCAAGAAATGTGCTACACATAACATTAGACGTTGCTGCCTATGAGTCAAAGCATATACAATTATATGGTAAACTTTTCAGATACGAAGAAGATATAATACATACATAGGCTAGTACTATAGGCATTTATTATGACTACCAAGACATTTGTATCATAGGTTCTATATGTACTAACCGTATACAGGGTCATTATGAGTCAGAACCCACTCTACGGCACTTACCAACAACAATATATATACTAAAGAGCCCTGGTAGGGTAGCAGGTTATGAGTCGGGCTGCTATCCGCAAAGTCAACAGTTTCAATCTATCAGCTGTTCCACAGGAGAAAGATGAGGCTTTCTGCTCCTGAAAAAGTTTACAGCATCAGACACCCTATATAGAGTCACTAAGAGTCAGAAATTAATTCCACATCACATAACCACCGCCCCCATATGTACTAAACAACTATACGCCTGTGAGCACAATTGCTTTGTATTTAAGAGGCATGAGATACAAGTGTTGTATATGGTAAATTGCTGCATTCACCACATTCTGTTCTCAGATTAGGATTTCAGAATTTAATTAAAACCTATGGGTCATAGATATACATGTAGTCAGACATTGCCCAAACATGTTATATGGCATAAAACTGTATTCATTCATTTTCCTCCCTCTCTCCACCATGACCATATTCTTCATTTTTTGCCTTCATGATAAGAATTAGGAGAAGGTGAGAGATTTGGCATTTTACAATTCTGATATTGCTATCTCCAAACAAAGGTAAAAATTTACATAAACAGAAACTTTTGGTTCTCCCCTAAAGCAAAGTGCTTTTTTTTAATAGCCCCCAAATGGCTTCATAAAGCATACTACAACCTCAAGTTTATTTATTCATTCATTCATTCATTCATTTATTTATTTATTTGCATCAATCATTATAGAGCAATCTTACTCTGAACAATAACAAAAGAAATTTCTCTATATTCAGGATATTTTCTAGCACTGTGCTTCTATAACTATATGTATTTGTTTCTTTATTAATTAACTAATTAAATTGTTTATCTCATGATCCTCTAGCCATCTGCTATTTAAAGGCAAGTAGTCCTGGTTTGGTGCTGTAGGATAAACACTGGACTACTACTAACCGTAAAGTTGGCAGTTCAACCCTACCAACTGCTCCTCGGAACCAATTCAATGGCATTAACAGCAAGTAGCATCACAGAGTGCAGTGGCTCTGGAGGATAAGCACTGAACTATGAACCACAAGGTCAGCTGGTCCAGGCTACCAGTTGCTTTATACAAGAAAGATGAGACTTCCTGCTCAGGCAAAGATTCACTACATCAGAAACCCTATATAGGGTTGCTATGAGTTGGAAGTGACTCGATGACACCTAACAACAATAGTAGTACAACCACTATGTATAGGAAAGAATTATAAAGACATTCTCATTCATAAAAGAGGAACTTAGATCTACCTAGTGATTTATGAAAATTTGTTCTAAATGTTTATTAGCAGCAGAGCTGCTTTGAAACAGCAACATCTTAGAACATCCACACTCCCATCCACATGCACTCGTATTCTTTTGGCTGACTCTGGGTCAAATGAACCCTTTCCTTGCTGATACAGCCTTTTATGGTATTGTTGTTAAATGACATTCAGTATGTTCTGACCCTGTACAGATTTTGCAAGCAGTGGGTGGTGAGTTTGACTGCTGACCTTGTGGTTCAAACCGACCTCACAGTCCAGTGCTTTATCCACAGCACCATACCAGGACTCCATATCACTCTTGAATCATTGTTGGCAAAAACCACAATTGGACACAAGTCTTCTAGGTCCCTGTTGTATTCTTCCATCACTCATCTGTTAGTTTGTCATACTATGGTGGCTTACATGCTGCTGTGATATTGGAAACTATGTCACTGATATTGCAAATACCAGCAAGGGTCACACATGGTGGACATGCTTCAGCAGAGCTTCCAGACTAAAACAGACTAGAAGAAAGGTCTGGAGATGCACTTCTGAAAATTAGCCAATAAAAACCCTGTGCATCATAGCAGAACATTGTCTGAGACAGTGCTGGCAGATGAGACCTCAAAATGCACAGTGACTTCAACAACGCACTTGAGCTCACCCAACATCAATATCTGCATTTTGTTCTTTTGTATAAGTAGTCACCATGAGTCAGAGATGCTACGATAATAACTAACAACAACAACAATTCTGGGTCTGGTTATTGCTTCCCTTTCATTCCGTATTTGTGTCATAACTATCCAGTTTAGTTTTTTTCTTCAAGCAACCACACAGTCTATTTATCCTACTACAGCCTTGGGAAATGATTCAGGTGGAAGCATCCTCTTTCCCTACTTTTCTTCTGTTTTTCTTTTCTCCTCCAAGCTGCTCCCAGACTTACTGCCTCTTTTTGTTTTGGTGGTTTTTTTTTTTTTTTTTTAAGGTTTTTATTGTGAACTGAGTGATAATTTACATGGGAGAATATAGGCTTTACACCTTCATTTCATTGCAACGATGACAATCTCCTCCATGCATCATTGTTCAACAGTATTTGCTTCTATTCACTCTGGTTTTTTATTTTTTTTATTT
>NW_006408530.1:8755948-8757035 GCF_000296735.1 Chrysochloris asiatica | reverse complement strand
CAACAACAATGCTACTTCTCTGGATAGGGTCCTGCATTTTGCTTGTGCTCTTCTCCCTTGATGGTCTTAGGGTCTTCTGTTCACAGACTGTGAGATTAAGTACTCCCCCGTTTTTGTAACAAAACTTCTACCTTAACAGTTGTGACAGTCACAATCAGTCATGATAACAATTTCTCACTATTGAATCATAAGAATCTTATCCTTATCTCTTTTCACCAGACGGGTCTAGACAAGATGAAAACTATTCAGTGGGAATTCTACCTTCCTACTTGCACTCTTTTTTTTTATTTTTTATTTTAAAGGTTTTTATTGTGGATTGGCAGATTACAAGGCAGATCATCAGTTTTACATTCAACAAATCATATACCTTGTTTCATTGCAATGATTAAAATCCCCTCCATGTACCATCAGTTAACAGTATTTCTCTGTATTCGCTTTAGTTTTTTTTAAACAAAACAAAACAAAACAAAACAAAAAACCACTCAGGCATATATAATAATTTACACCTCTAAAGGGCACATTCTGCACCTCTGCCTCCTGGCCACCAGCTCTCAGTCCCTCTCTTCCCGTGAATCTAGAGTCCTCAGCTACTCCCCCGCTTTATTACCCCATCTCTGCCTCTGTCTCTGGCATTACTGCTTCTCTGTATAAGGTCCTGCATTCTGCTTGTACACATCTCCCTTGATGGTCCTAGGGTCCTCTCTTTCTGGACTGTAAGACTAACCACTCCCCTGTTTTTGTTATAAAATGTCTACCTTTACAATGATGACAGTCACAATTAGTCATGATAACAATTATTCACTATTGAATCATACAAATCTTATCCCCATCTCTTTTCACCAGATCCATCTAGACAAGATGAAAACTATACAGTGGGGACTCTTTCTTTACCCCCATACTCTGAAACTAAATTCCCTCTTCAACCTTGTAAGCCAGTCACTTGGTGCCTTTATTGGCCCCTCATTTTAGGTAGCCAATGTCTAAGTTGCCCATCCCTATCTACCCTGTGTACAGAGGGGATAGCATTGATACTTGATGGGAAGACTCCTTTCCTCTCTGTTGGTATTTAGCGTTACTAAGTCCATGA
>NW_006408530.1:8750863-8752988 GCF_000296735.1 Chrysochloris asiatica | reverse complement strand
CTTCCAACTTCCTAAATATTCCTTGTTATGTGGTTCAGAGTCCTGGGACCATCCCCTGAGCCTGCTTGGTCCAGTATATTGTGTTTTTGCTGATGGAGTTCCTCACTGCACTTCCACCTGATCTTCCATCTTATTTATCCCCTCCAAACTTACTGTCTCTTGATTTCTGTTCTTCCATAACCAAGCTGCACACTCTATCACAGCATTCCAACATCTACAATGACTTTGAGCACAAACAAAAATCCCTTTAAATTTTAAGAAAACAATGATAGCATGTTGCTGTTTTGTTAAGTACCATTGAGTCAGTTCTGGCTCATAGAGACACTGTATAGGGTTTCCAAGGAGCAGAAAGCCTCATTTTTCTCTAACCACTGAAATTGTGGTTCACAGTCCAGTGCTTATCCTACAATTAACAAAGATAACACGTGGGAGAATTAAATTGGAAAGTTCTTCCAACTCCTGGCTTCAATTATGTTGAAGACAGTTATATTCCAGATTTCTCCTTTTTTTCCTGTGGCTAGAGTTTCCCAAATCCCATCCTGACTTTTCCCACTGGATGGTTAACTACAGGTCAGTGGTTCAAACCCATCAGTAGCTCCTCAGAAACACTGTACAGGGTTGCTATGTGTTAGAACCAACTCAAAAGTACTTAACAACAACAACAACAATAATAACATATACTCCTTCCAGAAACCTCATATCCCAGGTGATATGCTTGACTAGGAATCTAGGGCAAGAAAACAACATTCTCTTTTAACATGTATTTCAAAATCTCAATGGGTAGAGTTGGTGTGCCTTAAGAGTCTTCATCCTCACCACTGAAATAAAGTAGCAGTTTCATTCTCATACAATAAAAGTTGTATTAAATATTCTGATTTTTAAAGTGAGGAAATAAGCATATTATACCTTTTTTTTTTGGAGATTCAAGGCTTATAAAATCATAGTGTAAGCTCTGAAAAGTTCTATTATGTGGAAACTTGTTTCACTTTGCTTAAATAATTATTTGTATATCTATTTGACTCTTTTCACATTGTTGTTGTTGTTAAGTGCCATCGAGTCGGTTCCAACCCATAGCAACCCTATATAGGGTTTCCAAGGATCAGCTGGTGAGCTTGAACTACTGACCTTGCAGTTCAAACAGCTTTGCAGTCTGGCACATTAACCCACAGCACCACACCAGGACCTATATTATACATTCATGAAAACACTTGGCTAAAATAAAGGTAGAAAATGCATCTTAACTTAAATTTCATAAACCTTACTTAGCGACTTCTTCCTAAAATAATTTCTCCATTTGAAATATTCAGTCTCATGTATCACATATTTTCTATTATCAGGTATTATGCTAAGTTTCCTATATATTAAAGCATTTAAAAAATATATATGTTCATAATTAACCTGGGAGGCAGGTATTGTTATTTCTCTAAAACAAACAAAAAGGTTTGATTTAAACAATACATAATTTAGGGAACTCTGGACTACAAGTAGGAGAAATCTCAACTGATAGTGGGCTCAGTAACAAGGAATGTATATAATCTCACAGAATCAGAGGGTCTTCATCAGCCACCTGGAATCTTTCTGTCTGTTTTCCCATCTTCAGCAGTGTCACTTTGCCAAAGCCCACCTGATCTCACCGTCACAAGTATGTCATGCAGATATGACAATGTGCAGGAACAGCAGAAGAAAAGGGGCTTTGGTCTTCTTTTAAAAAAGTGAATCCTTTCTTTCTATATGCCGCCGTGATGTAAAAACCAGATCCTCTATAGTTAGATATGACTACATGTCAGTTGAGGAGTCCTGGTAGTGTAGTGGGTTGAACACTGGGTTATTAACTGCAAGGCCAGTGGTTCAAGCCCACCTAGCACTACATGGGAGAAAGATGAGGCTTTCTGCTCCCATAAAGATTTACAGCCTCAGAAACCCTATACAGGACAGTAAAAAGTTGCATCCAGCCATCCAGCCACATGGCACTTAGACACTGGACTGTTGGCTACAAGATTGGCAGCTCAAATCCACCAGTCCCTCTGAGGGAGAAAGTTGTGGCTGTCTGTTCCAGTAAAGATATACCATCTTGGAAACCTTATATGGGGTTGCTATGAGTTGGCTTGGACTCAATGGCAGTGGG
>NW_006408530.1:8748215-8750423 GCF_000296735.1 Chrysochloris asiatica | reverse complement strand
GAGCTGGACTGTTAACTACAAGGTCAGCAGTTTGAATCTATCAGTTGCTTTGAAGGATAAAGATGAGACTCTCTGCTCATGTGAAGATGTACAGCCTTGGAAACCCTGTACAGTGTCAGAACCGACTTGGTAGCATACAACCACATTCCTGGTCAAGAATTTTTCCTTTCTTCTACCTAAGTCTCACAAGGCCCTCCCCACTATTAGCCATAAATCAATTCTTGGAGTTAGTTTAACATTTCCCTTCTCCTTTTCAATAGCAAATTTTTAGTAAACAACAAGGTTTAATTTTAAATTGTTTGTAGTTTAATTTCCTATGATATTGGCCAACTTTTTTGTGTATCTCATTGGACAAGCCTACATTCCAACCCCTTCACTGTGGAGGAGAATGATCTCAAGTATGATAGTCCCTAGCTCTCTTTTTTCAGGCAATAGTGGAGCACAAACAGAAGTGGGACTGAATTGGCAAAGGAGAAGAGAGGAGTAATGTTTTGGTAGGCATCTAAGAACAAGTATCTTATTACCTGAGTACTACAGTCACAAATTTAATTTATTCCCTAAAGATGAATAGTCAAACCCTGCCGACTAATCCATCCATACTTCTGTGTGCCACCTTTGAGAGACATTGAGTGTTTGGACATCAAAGGAACAGTTTTACTTTTAGGATTCAAGTAGCGAGATAGACTCTAAGAAGAGCTGCGGGCCATTGAAATTGAAAATACTAGTAAAAATTACTAGTACTGGTATGGCACTGTAGAATAAGCACTGGATTGCTAACTACAATTTTGGTGGTTCAAACCCACTGCCACTTCTCGGAAATCGTATAGAGAGTTGCTATGAGTTAGAACTGGCTTGACAGCTCTTACAACAAAACAACAGAATCCATATAGTGTTATTTATTCTTTCAGGGTAACAATAATATCAACCTTAATTGTGCAAATAGTAAAGTGAGTGTTGTGATGAATCAAACAGTCTCTTTAGGGAATAGTATTCTAATTTTAGTATTTGGAACTTAAAATTTAAATTTAGGTTAAAATGACACAAGTGCAGGTCATTTTTCTTTCCCTCTGGCTCAGTGCAACTGGCTTGAAATTTATCGCATAATTCCCACATCTAAAAGATTCTGAGTTTAAAAACACAAAAGCCCCAGATATTTTGGATTGTTCTAACCGTTTTTCTATGATTGCATTTTGTTAGAGCAGTCACCTAAGAACATAACCCACATAGATGTGTTCTTTCCCATCCAAATGTGTCCAAAAAAGAGACTCAAAGGGGAGAATAAGGCAATAGTAAGTTGATGCTTCATTATGAGATACAAAATTATTCATATGGTTCAATAAAATGTCATGGTCAGGATATAACTTCCATGGTAGTGATATGGAAACATTGGCTCAACTTTGTCAAAAACATTATTGGGAGAAAATGACTTAGAGGTGATCCAGATGTGCACAAGCTTCCAAATACAAGTACTTTAAGAAATGGAAAACTATGTGTTAGCTATTTATCCTAGTCTACCTGGCCAGCTGAAGCTGACAGTTTGAAAACCAAAGGGAGTGTTTCAAATTCTAATTGATAGCAGGAAATTAGAATTTTTGTAGGTTTTACTCATTTTCAGAAACATCTGCTTATCGTCATTCTTATAGTCTCACAATTTCCATAGTTTTAGAACAACACATTTCAAATATTGGCCTAAAATATATTTTCTTCCTTCCCGTCAATCTGTATCTTTTAAAGAGTTGGCACAGTGCGTAGCAAACACCAAATAGAGTTCACTGAAATGACCAATTCTTGTCAAAACTGGCAAAGGGGATCCATTCATTTTCCTCTGAGCTCCTTGAAAATCGTATCTTTTTCTCTTTCTCGTTTATTAATTTTTGGTATCCAGCTTTTCCCTATTAACAAAACTTGTTCTATAGGGGAAATGCAAAGTGTATACAATATCACATCAGTCATTTGGGTTAATGTGCCAGACTGCAAAGCCATATGAACTGCAAGATCGGCAGTTCAAGCTCATCAGTGGCTCCTCGGAAACTCTGTACAGGGTTGCTATGGGTCAGAACCCACTCGACGGCACGTAACAACAACAACAAATATTTCAAACATTTCTATAATTATAAATTAAAAGCTGTTGAAATGTTTGTTAAATCATTGAAGTTTTAATAAAACAAAAAATTCTGGACTTCTGGAGATTTAAAATTTAGTCGTGCT
>NW_006408530.1:8732759-8743780 GCF_000296735.1 Chrysochloris asiatica | reverse complement strand
TCTTCTGAATCCAGCTTGAACCTCTGGAAGTTCTCTGTCAATTATGATTGTAGCCATGTCTGTATTACCGTTAGCAAAACTTTACTAGCATGGGATATCAAAGATATTGTCCAATGATTTCTGAATTCTGTTGGGTCACATCTCTTTGGAATGGGCACAAATATGGATCTCTTCCAATCAGTCAGCCAGAGAGTTGTCTTCAAAATTTCTTGGTTACCGACTCGATGGCACCTAACAACAATTGACAACTACTGAAGCCAGACAAAACCCATGGTTCCTTGAGACAATTGAGCTTTTGTCTGCTCCTTTGAAAGCTGTGGCTGCTTTGCTCAACTCCATCACATTTCAATTCACCTTTCTTTTCTCCCAGAATTAAATAATCAAATGATCATCTGTGTGAAAGTAACTCCATTCCTGATTTTGTAAAACAGGAACAAAATATCTTCTCAAGGCAAATAAATTTTTCTTCCCTTGGGGGAGGAGGGGGAATTCTTGGCAGAGATGAGTGAGTGCCACCTGTGCCACCTCACTTTCTTGAAATATTTCAATTTTTTTTTGCCCAGAGAATCTTTCAATATCGAAAGTCGAGGCTTGAATTTTTTTAGTTCTCCCACCTTGAGAAATACTGAGCGTTTTCTTCTTTTTTGGTTTTCTGATTCCAGATCTTTGCACATTTTGTTGTAATATTTGGCTTTATCTTCTCTAGCTGAGCTTTGAAATTTTCTGTTCAGCTCTTGGACATCCTCATTTCTTCCATTTGCTTTAGCATCTCTACACTGGAGATGTCTCTTCTGACATCCATTTAGACCTTTTCTTCTTTCTTGTCTTCTCAGTGACTTTTTGCTTTCTTCGTGTATGATGCTCTTGATGTCATCCCACAACTCTTCTGGTTTTGGTCTTTAGTGTTTAATGTATTAATCTGTGCTTCAGATGATCTCTAAATTCAGGTGGGATATATTCAAGGTCATATTTTGGCCCTCGTGCACTTGTTTTCATTTTCTTCAGCTTCAGTTTGAATTTGCATAAGAGTAATTGATGGTCTATTAGACAGTCTGTCCCTGGCCTTGTTTTCACTGATGATATGGAGCTTTTCCATTGTCTCTTTCTGCAGGTGTAGTCAATTTGATTTCTATGTATTCCATCTGGTGAGGTCCATGTGTATAGTTGTCTCTTATGCTGTCTAAAGAAGGTATTTGAAATGAACAAATCATTGGTTTTGCAGAATTCTATCATGCGTTCTCCTGCATCATTTCTATCACCAAGGCCATGTTTTCCAACTACTGATCCTTCCTCTTTACTGCCAATCTTTGCATTCCAATCACCAGTAATGATCAATACTTTTGATTGCATGTTTGATCGACTTCAGATTGGAGAACTTGGTAGAATTCTTCTCTTTCATCCTCACTGGCTTTAGTGGTTGGTGCATAACTTTGAATAATAGTGGTATTAACTGGGCTTCCCTGTAGTCACATGGATATTATCCTATCACAGATAGCGTTGTATCTCAGAACTGATCTGGATATGTTCTCTTTGACAATGAATGCAACACCATTCCTCTTCAATTTGTCACTCCTGGCATAATAAACCATGTGACTGTCAGATTCAAAATGGTCAATACCAGTCTATTTCAGCTCACTAATGCCTAAGATCTCAATGTTTATGCATTCCATTTCATTTTTGATAACTTCAAATTTTCTCAGATTCAACTTCATACATTCCATGATCCAATTTCAGTGGATGTTTTAGCTGTTTGTGTTCATTTTGAGTTGTGCCCCATCAGCAAATGAGGGTTCTGCGGGCTTTTCTCCCAGGGACTTTATTCCATTCGCTTCATCACAGTTAACTCTACTTTGAGGAGGCAGCTCTTCCCCAGTCGCATTTTGAGTGCTTTCCAATCTGAGGGACTCATTTTCCGGCACTATATCTGACAGTGTTTCTCTGCTATTCATAAGGTTTTCAGTGACTAAATATTTGGAAGTAGTTTGTCTCTCCTTATTCCTAGTTGGTCTTCATCTGGAAGCTCATCTGAAACCTGTCCACCATGGGTGACCCTGCTGGTATTTAAAATACCGGTGGCATAGCTTTCAGAATCACAGCAACTCACAAGCCACCACAGTACGACAAACTGACAGATGAGTGGTGGCTTACCCATTGCGTTATGGAAGAAAGATGGCTTTCTGTTTCTGTAAAGATTTATAGCCTTGAAAACCCTGTGGTGCAGTTCTCCTCTGTTCTGTAAGGTTGCTAGAAGTCAGAATTGACTTGGTGGCAATGGGTTTGATTTTATATAACTGGAATTGGATTGCTGTAACAGGTTAGCTTTATTCCTCATTTTTCTGAGAAAATGCCATACCGTTTTCATAGTGGTTGTACCATTTATAGTCCCACCAACAAGGAGCTCTGGTAGCGTAGTGGTTACGAATCGGGCTGCGAACCTTAAGGTCATCGGTTCGAAACTACCAGCTGCTCCGCGGGAGGAAGATGAGGCTTTCTACTCCCATAAAGATTTATACCCTCGGAAATCCTGTACAGGGTCACTATGGGTCAGAACCGACTCGACGGCACTTAACAACACCAACAACAACGAGTAAGGGTTCCAATCTCCTCACATTATCACCAATATTTGTTGTTATCTAGTTTTTATGTAGGAGTCCTGGTGTGGCACTATGGGTTAATGCGCTAGACTGCAAAGTCGGTTTGAACTGCAAGGTTCACTATTCAAGCTCACCAGCTGCTCCTTGGAAACCCTATACAGAGTCACTATGGGTCAGAACTGACTCAACAGCACGTAACAAAATCAACAACAGTTTTTTGTGAGTTGTTTTAGTTGGAGTAAAATGGTATCCCAATGTAATTTTGATATACATGTCTCTAATGTCTAATGAACATATTTTCATACATTTGTTGGCTGCTTGGATATCCTCTTAGGTGAAGGTCCTATTCATGTCTTTTGCACATTTTGTAATTGGGTTGTTTATCATTTTGTTGTTGCCTTGCTTCAGTTTTCTATGGATTTTATGGATTACACCCTTACTGGATAGTTTTGTTTCCTTTTTTTCCCCAGTCTGTCTATGCTTTCAATATCTACTCTTATAATAATATAATAAAGAGTAGCCTATGTTTTTCATTTTTAAGAGGCCCCATTTAATTATTTTTTATTATTCTATTTGTGTATTTGTTATAATGGTTTTTAAAATCCTGTTTTTATAAAAGATTACTCCCATATTATTATTCCTATGTTGTCTTTCAGAAAGGTTACAGTTTTTGAATTAACATTTAGGTCTTTGAATCCATTTTGAGTTATTTTTTGTGTATGGAGGGAGGTATGGATTCTGTTTCATTTTTCCTCAGGTGATATCTAGTTTTGCCAGCACCAAATGACTCTGTTTCTGCTCAGCGAATTAACTTTGACCCCTTGTCAAAAATCAGTTGTTCGTAAATGACTGGGTTTAATTCTGGTTTCTTAATTCTATCCCACTGGTCTATGCATCCTTCACTGAACTAATAGCAGCCTGTTTTGATTACAGGGCTGTACAGTATGTTTTGATAACAGGGAATATGAGACCTCCTGCTTTATTATTTTTCTCAATTGATTTGTCTATTTGAAGTTTCTTTCCTTTTCATTTGAAGTTGGTTGATAGTTTTTCCATTTTAGTCAAGAGTGTTGTTGGTATTTATATCAGGATTGCATTGAATCTGCAGATTGCTTGAGGGAGGATTGATCTTTCACTACATTAAGTCTTCCAATTCTTGAGCATGAGATGTCATTTCATTTTTATAGATTTGTTTTAATATCATAGTTGTTGTTAAGTACCATGGAGTCGGTTCTGACTCATAGTGACCCTGTACAGGGCTTCCGAGGCTGTAAATCTTTATGAGAACAAAATGCCTCATCTTTCTTCCATGGAACCGCTGGTAGTTTTGAACTGCTGACCCTGCAATTGGCAGCCCGACTCATAACCACTATGCTACCAGAGCTCCTTATCATAGTAGTGTTTTATTATTCATTGTATAAGTTGTTATATAAGTCTTTTTATAATTCATTGTATAAGTCATTGTATAAGTCTTTTTGTTCCTGAATAGATTAATTCCTAGGTATATTTTATTGGTTTGGGGACTCTTAAATGGTCATACGTCTGTTTCACAGTGGGCTCAGTGGCTCTCCAAACCCATTCTCCTATGGTTTCCCCAGTTATAGGATGCGTAATTGAAATAAATGTATTCAGCAACTGACAGAATCACCACAGATCTCTGACACATGAAATAAGGGAATTTCATTTTGCTGTGCATAGGGTCACTATGAGTCGGTACTGACTCGATGGCACCTAACAACAACAACAAAGATAAGAAAAGTCAAGTGAAAACTGTTAAAAACAACCACTAACTCGGAAAATAGTAAACCAAAAGTAAAAGTGCATTCCTAGAAGAATTGCAGAGATTAGTGCCACCTTCAAAGACTTACATATCTGTCCATCTGTCATACTGTGGTGGTTTGCATATTGTTATGATGACAGAAACTATGCCATGGATATTTCAAATACCAGCAAATTCACCCAGGGGATAAAGGTTTCAGTGGATCTTCCAGACTGAGACAGAATAATAAGAAAGCATGGTAGTCTAATTTAGAAAAAAAAAAAAAAATTACCTCTGAAAGTCTTATGAATAGCAGTAGAACATTGTCTGATATAATGTCATAAAATGAGTCTGTCATGTTGGAAGGCACTCAAAATTTGACTGGACTGAGCTTCTTATGCAAAGTAAAATTGACTTTAATGACATGGACAAAGTAAAGCTTTTGAGACCTTCATTTGCTGATGTAGCATAATTCAAAATGAGATGGAACAGCTGCAAAGATCCATTAAAAATCAGAATGTAAAATGAATGAAGTATGACTATAGGAAACCTGAAAGTCATCATAAATGAAATGGAACACATGAAGAGTGATATGTTAGGCATTAGTGGTATTAGACATTCTGAATCAAACGATCATATGTTTTGTTATACCAAGTACAACAAATAGAAAAGGAATTGTTGTTAAGCACTATTAAATTGATTCTGACTCATAGCAACCCTTTATAGAGTTTCCAAGAGTGGCTGGTGGATATGAACCACCAACCTTGTAGTTAGCAGTCCAGTGCTTATCGTACAACATAACAACAGGATACATCACTTTTATCATCAAAAAGAACATTCCAAGATTTATCCTGAAGCACAATGTTGTTAGGGATAGGATCAAATCCATATACCTACAAAGAAGACCAGTTAATATGACTATTACTCAAATCTGTGCACCAACCACTATGGCCAAAAAAAAAATAATTGAAGACTTTTACCAAATTATATAACATGAAGAGAACACACAGACTGGGGAAAAAATTGTTTTGGCAATGATACATACATCAGACAAGAAAATACTGTCTGAAATTTATAGAATACCAATACCTCAATAATAAGAAGACAAATAATCCAATTAAAAACTGGGCAGAGGATATGAGCAGATATTTCTCCAAAGAAGGTGGCCCACAAACATATGAAGAAATGTTCACCAGCACCAGTCATTAGAGAAATGCAAATCAAAACAACAATAAGATATCATCTTACCCTGGCATTAATTAAAAGGTTAAAAAAAAAAAAAAAAAGCAGAAAGTGAAAAATGTTGACAAGGGTGTGGAGAGATGGACCCTCCTACACTATACTGGTGGGACTGTAAACTGGTACAACCACTGTGGAGCATGGTACAACACTTTCTCAGAAGGTTTGGAATTGGAATATTTTATAATCCAGCAATCTCTAAACTTGGTATGTACCCTCAAGAAGTAAGAGCCATAACATGAGTAAATATACACATGCCCATGTTCACTGAAGCATTGCTCATAATAGCAAAATGATGGAGATGGCCTAAATGCCCCTCAGCAGAGGAATGATAAAACAAATGTTGGTAATACTCACACTGGAATAACGGAGTCCTCTCACTTTCAGATCTTAACATTGAAGTTTAACAATAACTCTGTAAAAACAGCATAACTTAGAGGAATCTGAAGAATATTATACTAAGTGAAATTAGTCAATTCAAAAGGATAAATAATGTATGAGATTACTAATGTAAAAAATAAAAAAAAAAGTTTTCATTCTCTAATAAACTTTTTATGATGGTTACTAAGGGTGGGGGAATTATTCACTGGATAGAGCGTAAACATGTGTTAACTTGGGTGACAGGGAAGGTAGTTAAATAGAAAGGGAAGGATAGAGAAAAAGGAAGGGAAGAGAAAGGAAATTGCTTGTTTCTTTTTCTTTCTTCTCTGTGTGTGTGTTTTTTCATGTACTGGAAGGCAAAAAATGTATATTTGTTTTCTCAGGAAAAAAAAAAGCTAATATGTCATTTTTGTTTGACAGAAAAATAGGTCAGGTTATTATGACAGCATCTTCTGGTATGTAATGACATGCTTTTAAAAACATTCCAATAAAAAGAAAGTTGGCTTGGAAAAAATAAAATGGGAGGAATATACAGAATCAGTGTTTAAAAAAAGAATTCATTGACTTTTAAATATTTTACTAGGTAACATATGATCAAAAGCCTATGCAGGAAGAAATCCATGATGCACTGAAGGATCTAGTGAGAAGCAAGGCTCCCTGAGTTGTTGATGAGATACCAATTAAAATGTTTCACAAATGGATACAGCACTGGAAGTGCACATTCATCTATTCCAGGAAATTTGCAAGACCTGATCAATTGACTGAAAAAGCTTCATATTCAAGCCTATTGCCTAGAAAGGATGTAGAAATGATCAAACCATATCACTAATACCATATGCAAATAAAATTTTGCTGAAGATAATTCAAAAACAGTTACAGTAGTACATCGACTTGGGACTCTCAGAATTTCAAGCCATATTCAAAAGAGGAAAGGATGAGGAATATCATTAATGATGTCAGATGGCTATTGACAGAAAGCAGAGAATACTAGAAAGATGTTTACCTGTATTTTACTATGCAAAGGCTTTCAACTGTATGTATTGTAACACATTACAGAGGACACTACAAAGAATGTGAATTGCAGAAAAACTCTTATTTGTGCTCGTGTAGAACCTGTAACTAAACTAGGAGGCAGTCATTCAAACAGACAAGGGGGTACTGCATGGTTTAAAATCAGGAAAGGTGTGCATCATGGTTGAATCCTTTCATCATACACATTTACTCTGTATGCTGAGCAAATAATCTGTGAAACTGAGCTATATGAAGAAGAATGTAGCATCAGGATTCATAGAAATTTCGTAAATAACTTGAAATATGCAGATGACACAACCTTGCTTGCTGAAAGCAAAGAGGACTTGACGCACTGATGAAGATCAACAACTACTGCCTTTACCTGGGATTACACTTCAGTATAAAGAAAGTTGAATCCTAACAACAGGACTGAAAGACAACATCATGATGAACTGAGGAGAGATTGAGTTTCTCAAGGATTTCATTTTATTTGGATCCATAATCGAAGCCATATGGAAGCAGCTGTGAAGAAAATAAAATTAATGAATTGAATGAACTCAAATTCATAAAATGGGCCTGGATTACTGACCAGATAAAGACTAGTAGAATCTCCAAGATTATGGCCCTTAATAGCCCTTCTTTTCTGGAATTGAACCCACCATGATGACTCAATATTCAGCCACATAATTTAGACAGGTGTATAAGGGCAATAATAATACTAGTGAGAGTCCTGGAATCCCTGAAGAAGGACATCATGCTTGGTAAAATGGAGAATCAGAGAAAAAGACGAAGACCCTCATGAGATAGACTGATGCAGTGGCAATAGCAATGGACTCAAGTGTAACAACAATTGTGAGGATGGTGCAGTACCAGGCAGTGTTTCATTCTGTTGTGCTTAGTTAGGGTCACTATGAGTTGGAACAGACTTGATGACATTTGACCAAAAAAAAAAAAAAAAAAAGAGGATCATAGAAGTAATCACAAATGAAATAATTTAAAAATTAATAGGATCAAACAAAAATGAAAACACCACAAATTAAAACCTTTGGGGCATAGCAAAAGCAGTCTTTCTCTTTTTCTCTGTCCCTTCATTTTACCAAGGACAATGTCCTTCTCTAGGGACTGACCACTCTTGACAGTATGTACAAACTATGTGAAATAAAGCTTTCCATCCTCCTTTCTAAGAAGCATCTGGCTGTACTTTTTCCAAGACAGATTTGTTCATTCTTCTAGCTGTATATGGCGTATTTAATATTTTTCACCAACACCATAATCTGAAGGCATCATTCTTTGGTATTCTTTATTTATTTTTCAGCTTTCACATGTATATGAAGGAAGGCAAATCTGCTGTACCAGACCTCTTTAAAGTGTTGGAGAGCAAAGATGTCAGTTTGAGGACTAACACGTACTTGATCCAAGCCATGGTATTTTCAGTAACCTCATATCCATGTGAAACTTGGATAGTGAATAAGGAAGACCATAGAAGAATTGATACATTTGAGTTATGGTATTGGAGGAGATATTGAAACTACCATGGACTGCCAAAAGAGCAAACAGATCAGTGTTGGAAGACGTATAGCCAGAGTGTTCCTTGGAAGCTAGGTTGGCCAAAATTCATCTCTTAAACTTTGGACATGCTTTCAGGAGGGACCAGTAACTGGAGCAGGATATCACACTTGGTAAAGTGGAGGGTCAGAAAAAAAGAGGAGGCCCCCCCCACACACACACACACCGAGTTGGATTGGCATAGTGACAGAATTGATGGGTTCAGGTGTAGCAACAGTTGTGAAGTTGGCCCAGGACTGAGCAGAATTTTGTTCTATTGTCAGGGTCAGTATGAGTAGGTACCAACTCAATGCCACCTAACAACAACAATGAAACAACTGAAGAATGATGGTTTAAGTTAGGTGCACTTTAGTACTAAAAATAACATCTGTGTTCTTTAAGGAGGTATTTTTTTATTTGTTTGTTTGAATTTTAATTGTGCTTTTAAGTGAAAGTTTACAGAGTAAATTTGGTGTTCTGTAATATCCACTCTTTCATATGTTATCCATAGTTTGTCATAATCTACATAATCCTAAAGCCTTTGCATAGTCAATAAAGCATAAGTAAATATCTTTCTGGTATGCTCAACTTTCAGTCAAGATCCATGTGTGGTCAGCAGTGATACCCCTAGTTTCATGTCCTCTTCTGAATCGGAATTGAATTTCTAGCAGTTCCCACTCGATGTGCTGTTGCTGCTGCTTATGATTTATCTTCAGCAAAATGTTACTTGCATGTAAGATTAATGATATTGTCCAATGATTTCCACATCCTTTCTTTGGAATGGACACAGATATGGATCTCCTCCAATAAATTGACCAGTTCTTCTAAATTTCTTAGCATAAATCTGAGCTCCTCCAGTGATTCATCAGTTTGTTGAAAGATTTCCATTTTTATTCAGTAAGTTCCTGGAGCCTTGTTTTTCACCAATGACTTCAGTGCAGGTTGGACTTCTTCCTTCAGTACTATCAGTTCTTGATCATATATTATCATATATGTTGAAATGGTTGGACATCTACCATTTCTTTTAGTATACATGGACTCTGTGTATTCCTTCTATCTACTGATATTTTGTGCATCATTCAGTATTTTGCCCATAGAATCCTTCCATATTGTGAGTAGAGGTTTGAATTTGATTTTTTTTTTTTTTTCTTCAGATCTTTCAGCTTGGGAAATGCTGTACATGTTCTTCTTTTTGTTTTCTAACTCTTGGTCTTTACACATCTCATTATAGTATTTTACTTTGTCTTCTTGAGCTGTCCTTCAAATTTTCTGTTCAGTTCTTTTGCTTTCTCATTTCTCCCATTAACTTTAGCTCTACATTCTACAGCAAGTCTCAGAGTTTCTTCTGACATCCATTTTGGTCTTTTTTTTTCTTTCTTCTATTTTTAATGACCTTTTGCTTTCTACTTGATGTTCTTGATGTCATCTTACAACTGACTGGTCTCTGTGCATTTGGTCTAATGTATTAAATCTGCTCATAATATGGTCTCTAAATTCAAGATATACTGAAAGTCATATTTTGGCTCTTGTGAATTTGTTTTAATTTTCTTAAGCTTTGGCCTGAACTTGCAAATGAGTAATTGATGGTCTGCTTCACAGTCTGCACCTGGTCTTGTTTTGACTGATGATATGGAGCTTTTCCACTGTCACATCCACAGACATAGTCAATTTGATTCATGCATATTCCATCTGGTTAGATCTATGTGTATAACCACATTTTATGTTGTTTCAAAAGGTATTTGCAATGAGGAAGTCATTGGTCTTCTAAAGTTTGATCATGCAATCTCCAGCTTCATGTCTATCACCAAGGCCATATTTCCAACTACAGTATCTTCCTCTGTGTTTACAACTTACACATTAAGAACGAACACTAATTGTCAATGCAGCTTAATTGCATGTTAGATTAATTTCTGACTCAGGAACTTGATAGAAATCTTCAATTTCATCATCACTGGCTTCAGTGGTTGATGTGTAAATTTGAATAATACTGGCATTAACTAGTTTTCTTTGTAGGTGTATGGATATTATCCTATCACAGACAGTATTGTACTTCAAGACAGATCACCCCCTCCTTTTTTTTTTATTGTGAATTGAGTGATAGCTTACATGGGTGAACATCAGTTTTACACTTATACACTTATCCTATTGTATTTCATTTCATTGCAATGATTACAGTCCCCTCCATGCATCAACATTCAACAGTATTTGCTTCTATTCCCTCCATTTTTTAGGGGGATGTACACAAAAACACTTAGGAATATATAATCATTTAAACAACCAAAGGGCACATTCTGCAAGGTTGCCTCTTGGCCACCAGCACCCAGCTTTTCTCTTTCCATGAGTGTAGAGTACTCAGCTATTTATATCTCCATATCATCATCTCTGCCTAGTTTGGTATTACTACTTCTATGGATGTTGTTGTTGTTGTTAAGTGCCGTTGAGTCGGGTCCGACCCATAGCGACCCTGTACAGGGTTTCCGAGGGTGTAAATC
>NW_006408530.1:8730901-8731818 GCF_000296735.1 Chrysochloris asiatica | reverse complement strand
TGGTGCTATTCATAATAATGTCATCTTTGGGCATTATATCTGATAATGTTCTGCTGCTATGCATAAGGTTTTCAGTACCTAGTTATTCAGAAGTATTCTGCCTTTCCTTCTTAGTCTGTCTTGTCTAGAATCTCCACTAAAAACTGTCTGCTATGGATGAATCTGCTGTTATTTAAAATGTCATTGACATAGCTTCCAACGTCACAGCAACATGCAAGGAACCACAATATGATAAATTGACAGATGAGTGGTGCATTATTTTCTTTTATAGTAGTTGTATTATTTTGTTTGTTTGTATGAGTTTTAAGAAGTTTATGAAAAAATAGAATTTTTTCATGAACTTTTTCAAGCCCACTTTATTCTTTTTTCCATATTATCTTGTTGATTTATAGCTTCATGCCATATAGTCAGCGAACCTGTTTTGTATTAATTTTTTGAAATTTGTTGAGACTTATTTTGTGTCCTATCAATTTTCTATCATGGAAATGATCCATGTGCATTGGAGAAGAATATGTATTATTCTGACATTGGATGGAATGTTGTATATTAATGTCTGTTAGTTCCAAATTTGCTTATGCTTTTATGTAATTTTTCTATGTCCTTAGTCATCTTTTTTAATATTCTGTCTAAAAGTGAACATGGTGTGTAGAAGTTCCCTCCTATTGTTTTGAAATTGTCTAATTCTCCTTTTACAATGGTCAGTATTTGTTTCATACATTTGGGACTATTTCTGTTAAATCTATGTTGTTAAATGCTGTCAAGTCCTAGTTGCCACTCATAGTGACCCTGTTACTACAGAGCAGTTTACTTGTTGGTCTTGTGCTATCTCTTATAATTTATTTTGTTTTAAAGTCCTTGTATCTGATATTAAGGAAGACTCTTTTTTGTTTATTGGTTGCATGGAATATTTTTTTCCA
>NW_006408530.1:8698692-8730476 GCF_000296735.1 Chrysochloris asiatica | reverse complement strand
TTTGACCATTCCATGGTGTGTATACCTCACTAGTGTTATTATCCTCCCTCAATATGGACTCCTTGTGTGGAGTTATAGGATAATAATTGAACTACTAACCACAAGGTCGACAGTTCAAATTCACCAGTTGTTCCTCGAAAATATTACACAGGGTGGCCAAGAGTCAGAATCAGCTCTATGGCACTTAAAACAACAACCTCTTAGCTGGGAGTTAAACCACAAGGGTCAATTCAGTTCCAGCCCTGAAAGATGAACACGGGACAATCCTGGGTTCCTCCAGTCTCTTATTGACCAGAAACCTTGTCTTTTTTCAAAATATAATTTGGGGTTTTGTTCCACATTTTCTCTCACTCTTTCCAGAATATTTTAATACGATCCTTATCAGAATAGTAGGTACTTGTAGCTGGGCACCATTTAGTTCTGGTCTAAGGGTCATAGAGACTGATGTTCATGTGTTGCATTAGTCCATTGGCTAATGAATTCCAAGTGTCTTCAATTTTGATCATTCTTCTTTCTTCTACACATGGAGAGACTAATAGTTATACCTTATATGTCTATTCAGAGCTTTTAAAATCCCAGTAGGATGTAGACCAAGGATCTCTGGTAGCGTAGTGGTTACGAACCGGGCTGTGAACCTCAGGGTCAGCAGTTCAAAACTATCAGCTGTTCTGTGGGAGAAAATGAGGTTTTCTGCTCCCATAAAGATTCACAGCCTCGGAAACCCTGTACAGGGTCGCTATGAATTGGAACCGACTCCATGGCACATAACAACAACAAGGATGTAGAACATTTTTCTTTGTAGACTATGTTATGCCAATTAACCACGGGGTCACCAGAGACTATTGTCCTATGCCGCTAGTCCAGCAATTCATTCCCTCAAGCTCTTTGGTAGTGTCCCCTACATTCTCCACCACATTCCTAGATGTTTACAGCAAAATAAATACCCATGCACAAATATCCTGTCAAATCTCTGTGCATTTATTGGTATTCTCCCACTCTTCCTCCCATACCTGTTCAGCCTGTGCAACTGTCCTTTAATCTACTCATAGGTCACTTTTATTGCAAGACTATGTGTATAGCAATGTTTACCTCTGTTCCCTTTAACTCTTGTCTTCCTCTATCTTCATCATTCTTCTGCCATAAGATTCTATGTTGTTGTATATTGCCCTCCACACCACACAAGTAAACATGTGTCAGTAAATTTGTTTCCCTTCCCTCCCACCTGTTAGCCATCAAAAAAATGTTTCTTTTAGCATGAAAATCATTTTTCAGGCATTTTACAATAGAAGCCTCATATAATGTTTGTCCTTTTGTTATTGATTAATTTCATTCAGCATAATCTTCATAGTGGTTACAAATCGGGCTGCAAACCTTAAGGTCAGCGGTTCGAAACTACCAGCCGCTCCGCGGGAGAAAGATGAGGCTTTCTACTCCCGTAAGGATTTACACCCTCGGAAACCCTGTACAGGGTCGCTATGGGTCGGAACCGACTTGATGGCACTTAACAACAACAACAACAATCTTCTACAGGCTTATCCAGGTTATGAGGTTTTGCACAGCTTTATCATTATGCTTCTAAGTTGTTTAGTGTTCTATTGTGTGTATATACTGAAGTTTGCTTTTCCATTCTTCTGTTAAATGGGCATTTAAGCTATCTCCTTCTTTTTGCTATTGTGAATAGTGCTGTGATGAACGTGAGTGTGCATTTGTGTCACAACTCTTATTTCTGAGGATATATAACAAGTAGAGGGATTACTGAGTACTATAATATTTCTCATGGAAGTAGCAGTAAAAAAATCAAATGGCATATTGCATTGGGCAAATGTGCTGCACAAGACCTCTTGAAAGTGTTCAAGAACAAAGATGTCAGTTTGAAGACTACGGTGTGTGTGACCCAAGCCATTACATTTTCAGTTGCCTCACATACATTTGAAAGTTGAGCAGTGAATAAGGAAGATTGTAGAAGAATTGATCCATTTGCGTTATGGCATTGGAGAAGAATATTAAAAGTACCATGAACTTCCAGAACAAGCAAAACAAAGTCAGAATGCTCCTTAGAAGCCAGGATGGCCAGACTTCATCTCTTATACTTCAGACATAGGAGGGACCAGTCTCTAGAGAATTACATCATGTTTGGTAAAGTAGAGGATCATCAAAGAAGATCCCCAATGAGATGGATTGGCACAGTGGCAGCAGCAATGGGCTCAAGCATAACAACGACAGGGCAGTGTTTCGTTCTGTTGTGCATAGGGTCTCCATGAGTTGGAACCAACTCAATGACACCTAACAACATAATATTTTGATTTCCAGGAATCCTAAATCTGATATTTGTACTATTATTATACCTCTTTTTTCTTGATATCTAGTCATTAATTCTCCCAAATTCTTCAGCAAATAAATAAAATAAATAAGGCACTATTAAGTCAATAAAGAGCTTGATGTTACAATGTTTAAATGATTGTCTGCTAATTGAAAAGTTGGTAGATTTGGTAGATAAAACCTTCCTAGAAGTTCTGTGCGAGAAAAACTTGTTGATCTGTTCCTATAAATATTACAGACGAGAACTATATGAGGTAGTTCTACTCCTTTCAAAATGCATCTAGCACCAAAAATGTAAATTGATTTTTTAAAGTTAGGCTTTTGTGCCTCCTGTTCTATTCATTCTCTATTTGTTCATGCCTATCTTTAATTTACACCCTTCTCTGCTTTGGGAAATCAATTATGGGATTGTATGATTTGGCTCACTTGCCCTTTGGCTTCAAATTGAGTTTAATCCATGAAAGTCAACATCAGAAAAAGACGTCTAGAAAAGGACAAGTGCATCTTGTGAATGTTGAGGATATTTTGATGCCAGAATACCCACTAAACTGCTTATAAAATCTGTAAAATACATTTGAAAACATAAATGCTCTGGTAGTGGTGGTGAATGAATGTCACTGAGGCAGTTCTGATGTATAGTGACCCTCGATAGAGTTTCCAAGGCTGCAAATTTTTACCAGAGCAGAAAGCTTCATCTTTCTCCCATGGAGCAACTGGTAGATTTGAACTGTGGACCTTGTAGTTAACAACCCTGCTTGTAATCCACTACACTACCAGAGTTCCTTAAGTGCTATAGGGAACAATAAGAATATTATGTAAATAATGATTGTATAGGAGATTCCAAGTATCAGAAAATGTAAAATTGGATAGGATTGAGGGAAATTCTTATTTTCTCTATTTTTTATATATTTTTAAATAATTTCCTCACTGAACAAAGGTTTTAAACAAGTCAAAATAAAATGTTAGAAACGAGCAAATTAATGCTATCTTATCTAACACTGGATAAGTATGAAAAATGGAGGAGAATCAGTTAGCTAGAATCAGATCTACTGATGGAGAAATAGATAATTGTAATGTTCAACAATGTTCTTCTCCATGAATATCTTTGAACTTGAATACTGATATACATAATATAGAGAGTATTTTATGAAAGTGTGTCATTAAATAGTTTGGACATTAGTTTCCTAGCGCTTCCATGACAAAATATCACAATTAGGAGGCTTTTAAGAGCAGAAATACATTGTTTCACACTTCTGGAGGCTAGGAATCTGAAACCCGGTGCTGTGCTGTTCCTTCTGAAAGCTATAAGAGGGAAACTGTTTCATGGGTCTCTCCTAGCTCCTGGTGATTGCTAGCAATCCCCAATGTTTTTGGCTTTCTGTGTATCTTCCCATGGTCATTGTCTCTGCCTCTGTTCTCTTCTCTTTCATAAAGACACCCGTCACATAAGATTAAGACCACTCCTACTCCAGTTTGACCTCATGTTAACTGAACTCATAACATCTTCCAAACAAGAACACAGTCACAGGTATATGATTTAGGACTTACACATATCTTTGGGGGGGGTCTCAATTACAGATGGTTAGAAATAAAGTAGCAACACATTTGAATGAGTAAAGAAAAGATACCTGGGAAGAGATTATATTTTACAATGGGAGATGAATAGTAAAGGTAAGAATTAGATGGAAATAATAACCATATTAAGATTAGTTTGGGCTATGGGACAAATGTGCAACATAAAACTACAATGCAATTTGGTATCATAAATATAAATGAATATGGAATGACAGAAAAATTGTCTTGGTGAAGGCTTAGCCAACTCCAGGAATTGTCTAAATGGAATTAATTTTGGGGAAATTTACAGTAGAAATTTTAAGTAAGGTTGCTATCAATCGCAACCAATTATCATCATTATTTGTAATAATGATAAGCTAGTTAATACAAGCATTTAAAACCAAACTTTTTATTGCTAATGGAGTATAACTGCTCAGTTGTCTCAATGAGAAATTTTATTTGGAGATTGTGTGCTGCTGTTGATCTATTGAGCAATATAAGATGACATATAATTTTGCTCTTCTCGCAAGCAATGCACATACTGAGCTTTCTCTATGAAAAGTAACAAATAGATTAGGTAAATGCAACTCCTATATGACACCTGTCCTTGGAATTCTTTAGACAACATCCATATCAGGCAGATGGTGATGAAGAGACATGACAATATAAAGCTATCCATAATTATAAATCTAGTGGTGCATGTTAGGGTCTGTTGATGTTGGTGACTTTGTCAACAACTGAAATATTTATCTACTGTCAAGAAAGCAAGCCACATCATCAAAATTGAAGACTTGAATCATTTTACCATGAAGTTTTGACAAGATATATGGGACAATATGAAGTTCTTTTCCACAATATAGATGAAAGAATCGTCAATGAAAATTTCATTAACTTTGGAAAGAGTTCTTGACCCCCTAACCACTCATCACCCTTTTATATTTGGAAGAATAAAACAAATCTACAGAACCATTTGGATGGAGGGTATCACTCCAACCTGGTTCACTTGACAAATATATTTGGCCACATGAATTATGTAAGCCTTTCACTAGAGTCCTATTATCAGCATTGCTAACTTAAAAGTAAGAGAGATCTTGGCCAAGCAAATAATCTGAAACAAGAGATTGGAGACAGACAACTCTGAACACTTACTTTTACTAGTGGAAATGAGTCTGTAAACTGAAATAAAAAGTCAGTTTTTACGTATGCCAAAGTGTACAGACCTAGAAATACTATAAAACTCTTTAGATGGTTACTTCTCAGATAACCTGAAAAAGGATGTGATTCTTAATCCTTTCTTTGCTGACCTGCAGACTTTAGGGAAGTCCGCATTCCTGACTTGAGAGCAAAAGATGTGCTATGATACCAATTCAGCCTGAAGACCTTGGAAAGTCTGTAATTTCTTGAAATAAGCCTAGTTTTATCTAGCAAAACCAGAAATCGGAGTTTTGTTACCATTTGTTTTGCTATTACAAACATTCATCACTTGGGGTTTCCAGAATTTGTAGGCATAGAAATGAAAACTCAAAATTGTGCAATGGTGATTTTCAGAGGCATGTAACATTTACTCCACAGTATTTGTTTCTTATTTAAGCCAAAAAACATAGCTACCTTACACTGAAATTTAAAGTAAAATCTGATTAAGACATATTTTTAGTTTTTATTTTTGCAATTTATATTGATATAATTTTTAAAGAAATGGCCAATTTTTATATAAAATTGAGAATAAGAGATGCATTTTAAAAGAAAATTATTATGCTTAAAAACAGCAACATATGCATAACTTACTTAAAATCACATTAAATGTCTTATATTCTGACTGCATGAAGAAAATTAATATCCATTGCAAGAAAAAATGATGGTGTAACTAAGTACAGAGAAGCGTGTGTGTGTGTGTGTGTGTGTGTGTGTGTGTGATTTGGAAAGAGAAAAAATAACTAACATCAGATACTCAAGGAGATTCATGATCTATAGAAGGTTAAGACTGTTAATGAAGTGTTAGGTGAAGGACATGTCCTTGGTTCTATTCCATTCAACTTTGTAATAAATGTTAGGCAGAACCATATAAAACTGCCTGTATGTGACCATTTTTTCAAGCCATAAAAACAGCAATTTCACAAGACTCATCCTAATATCTTAGATGAATTTGTAGGAATCATAAAAAAGCAAGAAAGGAGTAGTATGTGGAACACAGAAACAAGTTTAAAATAAATCTTGACATTCTGAGATATTGGGTAGAAATATATTGCAATGAAACATAGCAAAGCTAAATATGAAATCCTATATTGTGCTTCTACAAACAAAATTGTTATGGTATAGAATGGCAGAGGCATTTCACTACATAGGTAAAAAGAGATGAAGGAATTTAAATGATGACAAACTCAGTATGAGATAATCACAAGACTGCTGATGAATGCTAAAGCAATTTTAGCATTAGGAGAAATATAGACTTTCACTAAGTACTCTTTTTTATGCTAGACTTTGTTTAAATTTTAAATTTAATTTTAAATTTAGAATCTCAATTAAATATTCCAACAGCATTTTAGAAAAGGTATCAATGCAAGTGATCAATCTAAGCCTCAGAAAATCTGTATAACATCCATAGGTAATAAATGTGAGTACTATAAAATACATTATTATAACTATTAACAATAATCATTGCTAAATTTCATTGCTGCACATTAACAACTATGAAAATATGCTAGCTACATAATTTCATTTAATATTAATACTAATGAACAACCCTGTTAATCATTATTATTCCCATTTACAAATGAGGAAATTGAAGTTCAAAGATTATATTTAGCTTGATAAAGTTCTTCAAACTCCAGCACCAGACACCAGAAAATAGCCTCCAAAAGATTATTTAATGACCTGACATCTATCTCCACATATATATATCCAGTGGTTCTTCTTCTTTAATCAAATTAACTGATACACAAGTACGACCTTAATCGTGTTTGTTGTTTTTAATGTTGTAAAGTGTTCAAACTCACCATCAGCTCCTCAGAAACCCTGTACAGGGTTGCTATGGGTTGAAACCAACTCAATGACACTTAACAAGAACAGCCCCACAGAGGTCTTAGAACAAAATGAGATTCAATGTGTGTGTCCCATGACATCTGCACTTTAGGAGAAAAATCTCATTAAACCAAAGAGAGACTAATGGTGACAAGGTAGCGTAGTGGTTACGAATTGGGCTGCTAACCTCAGTGTCATCAGTTCGAAACTACCAGCTGTTCCATGGGAGAAAGATGAGGCTTTCTGCTCCCGTAAAGATTTACAGCCTTTGAAACCCTGTACAGGGTCTCTATGAGTCAGAACCAACTCCACAGCAGATAACAACAACAACAACAAAGTGCTGTTGAGTTGGTTCTGACTCATAGCAACCCTGTGAAGGCTTTCCAAGGTGTGACTGGTGGGCTTGCAACACCGACATTATGGTTAGCAGTCCAGTGATTATTCTATAGAGCCACACAAGAGCTCCATTTAGGTTTATATAAAACATTGGGAATTGTACACTAAAATGTTAACTGTGGTTGTATCTACATATTACAGTGATCTCTAACTAATGTTGGCTAGTACATATACTCTACATTGTTATAGTGAGTATATGTTGCTTGAGTCAGAACTGAAATATTTTAGTCTTCCTTGCTACTGAGCCCATTTATTTGGGCAAAAACCTGGTGTCACTGAGTCCATGAATTTAAGCTCTAAAGAGTAGTAGTGCAAGTGAATTTGAGGTCCCCACTAGTTAGACAAGTCAATAAAGTGTGTGTACCACAGTATTGGACTCACTACTAATCAAAAGACTGTAGGTTTGAGTCTACCTAGAAGTGCCTCAGAAGAAAGACCTGACGATCTGCTTCCTCCCAAAATTAGCTATCAAAAACCCAATGGAACACAATTTTACTCTGAACATATAGGGTCACCATGAGTCAGCGTTGTCTCAAAGGCAACTAATTAAAAGGATGAAAAATAGATAAATTCTGTATTTCAAAAGAAATGAATAGAGCCAGAATAGATATCTACCCTGTATAGTGTCTAGAAGCCCAGTTACACTATTTCATTAAGTAATAATAAGGACAAAGTATATATGTCACCCATGAATCCACAAAGAGCAGCAGTCCGGATCTTCTTTCTCTTCAAGGGTACTGGTTAGAAAGGCAGACCAGTCATCTAGTGGCTGTGCCATATGTGGTAGTCATCTGGTAAGGTTGAAATCAGGGAAAGGTATAGGAGAAGGGCAGATTGCAGTGACAAATACAAGATGTTGAGTCCAAGGTATTGAGTCATAAGAAGAAAATAATAAAGATGGAAATGGAAATGAAAGAGAGAATCAGGTGAGAAATTCGGAGTTGCTATTAAGTCAGTTCCGACTAATAGAATCCCTGTACAGGGTTTTTGAGGAGAAGCTGGTGAGTTTGAATGACCAACTTGCAGTTCAAATGGACCTCTCGGTTGAGCGCTTATCCTACTGTGCCACACAGGACTCCATTTAGATGTAGGTAAGAAATGGGGCTGAAAAAAGATGGAGACAGTCTAAGTGCCCATCACCTGAAGAATGGATAAACAAACTGGTACATTCACACAATGGAATATTATGCTACCTTCAAGAATAAAAAGGAAGCTGCAAGCCACCACGTGGATGAACCTTGAGGACATTATGTTGAGTGAAATTAGTCACAAAAGGAGAAATACTGCATAGGACCACTATTGTAAAAGACTAAGAAAAATAACCCATACTAAAGGGGGCAGGGGAATCTTTGCTGGTTACCAGGATGTGGGGGTGGGGGGAGAGGAAGGAGGGGAAGGTGGAGCACAGGGTACGGAATAGACACAGGATAGTTTGGGTGCTATGGAAGGAAGCAATAAACAAGAAGGGGGAGGGGAATTAAAGAACAAGGCGGATGGGAGAATTATTAGGTAGGTTTGCATGGACTAAGTGGGACACAGGTAAATAATGATGTATGCACAACCTTGGAACAACAGGGCTCTGGGATACAGGGATTGAGGCATGGCTGGAATGGGCAAAAGAGAGAAAATAATGTTAAGATGCTTGGCTGTTTTTTGAATCGTGGTTTCCATTGCATACCATTATAAAATAGACACTTGAGGGGGAGAGAAAGGAATAGCCAGAAATATCACCATAGAAAGCCTGTAAGTCCGTCTTCTGACTATAACTGATTGGAATACCTAAATGGAGCTACAAAGTGCCCAATGAAGGAGGCTTTCTGCTGAGCCTCTGCATTACATAAGACCATAGGTGAAATCCTGAACCCTATCCAGAATCTTCTGAGGTGGGAAATTTCCACTTGAAAGGACAAGCAGAGCAGCCTGGAGCAACTAGAACAGAAGATACTTCTTGAAAGAAAGATCAACAGGAAAAATACAAAACAATAATGGCAGTGCAACTGACTACTACAAGAACAAGCAAGTTGCTCACCTAGGAGACATCAAGGCAAGTGGTCAGGTTCCCACATGGCAAACACCCTTCCAAGACTAAGACTCAATGAGAATACACGAGCAGGCATGCGGTCTGACTGGTGACAACATTGGTCAACAATAAGGGGAAGTGAAGGAAAAACAGCCACGAAGCAGCAATCTAAGCCCTACCATGTCCAATAGACTCCTGTGAACCCAGGTGGAGACCTGGTTGGCCAGCAGTGTGGCGAGACCTGGGGACTTCTAGGCCCAGAGTCAGTAACACAGCCACAAAGGACTAGAGTGGAAAGTGAAACGTCCAGCTGATAAGAAAAGAGGGCATATGCATAAGAACACCCACATTTACAGATAATACCAACTCAACCTGGCTTCAATGACTGGATGATCAACTAGAAGAAGAAAGAAGAGGAAAAAAAGTAACCTGATACAATTTGATGAACTTGACCTACACCTATGGATGCAGTAGCTCAAAAGAGGAAACAAATCTTTACAGCGAGTATCATTCCCATCCCCTCCATACACAGAGTAGATGGGGATGGGCAACTTGGTCATTGGCTACTCAAAATGGGGGAGCTACAAGGCAAGAAGTGACTGGCTTAGAAGCTTTCAAGAGGGAGCCTAGATCCAAAGGGCATAGTAGAAGATAGAATCTCCACTGAGTAGTATCCAATCAGTCTGGGCGGGGCTAATGAAAGGAGATGGGGGTAGGTCCCTTGTGGTACAATAGTGAATAATTGTTATGAGGACTGACTGTGAGGGTTGGAAATGTAAAAGTGGACTTTTTGTAGCAAAAGGAGGGGAGTGACTGACTTTGCAATCCAGGAGCGGAAGTCACTGGAACCATCAAGGGAGAAGAACGAAGTGTGAGACCCTACCCAGAGAAGCAGTGATGCCAGAGATGGAGGCAGAGACAGTGATGTGGAGAGATGGAATAGCCAGGAACTCTAGACCCAGAGAGGAAGATGGGCTGTATGCTGACTACCGGTGAGCAGGCTTGCAGGATATACCCTTTGGTTGGTTGATGATTCATGGAAGGGATTGTAACCATGGGAATGAAACAATATACGATAGGATGAATGTAAAGCTAATGTTCTCCCATGTAAATTTTCACATAATTCACAATAAAACATTTTAAAAAAACAAAAGAAGAAGAAGAAAAGTTAATCAGGAAGTCCTATTAACTTAGCTTATCAGTTCAATTAGAGGAATATGCAAGTAATACTTCTTTTCTTTGGAATAGTAAAGAGTCAATATCATCGCAACTAGCACATAGCAACAACAGCATAGTATTAACTACTTTCACAACTGTCTTTGTGAACCTTCTCTTTTCACTGTTCATATTTGAGGATTCAGGTAGATGAGATTATTGTTTCTGTAAACAATAGAAATTAAAGCATGATGTTGATACTGGGAAATGAAAGCTAAAGATAATTTCTCTCTCAATGTGTTTGTTTTCTAAACTGATTTCTTCTTAAAAATTTATTACTTAGAACAATTGAATAGTTAACATGGTGGAGCTATCATGCAATACCAAAATCATCTGAATATAAGAATGTTAAGTGAAGTTAAGAATATTAAACCCATTGTTTCCCCCATATAGCTGCGAACAGTAATTCTGCTGGAAGATGAGTCTCCAAGTTAATCATCCATCTTCCAATTAAGAGCTTTGGGGGTAAATCGCCTTCTATTATTAGCACAACATTTTAAAATAACCAGTAAATATGTAATTTATAAAAGTCTCCACTTATTATGACAAAGCTACTCAGGTGGAAAGGGAATACATCTAATGTAATATAATAGGTTGATTATATCACTGGTCTAGCCACATTACCACCGCTGCTATTTACTAAGCAATAAGTTATGGTTCAGTTCAGTCTAAAGCTCACTATTTGCAGTATGCTTAAGTGGTGCACTTCAAGTCCAGAAGTTTTTAAGAGAACTAGTTGATACTGTGGATATGTCAGAATGCAATAGATGCAGACCAGCCTGGAGTGGCTAGAAGAACAGAAGATACTTAGAACAACAAGAGAAGAGTGACATCCCTAGACCCTTACTCAGAATCAGTGTGAAACAAGTTTTTCAACCCAACGGACAAGATATTTGCTTCCAAAATGGGGTTGATGCCATGAATTAAGAACAAACGGAAGTGGATGAAAGGCTGTTGCTGTCATTTAAGAGGTATATTGATGATCTCACCACTCAGCTGTTGTCTTTGTACCCAGGGGACTTTGGGGAAGTTGACATCCCATCTCATTTAGAAAGTCATATTTTGCTTCCTCCTCACTATTAATCCAACTGCTCTCTCTACAAACCTGAGAAGTGTGATGTATGGATTACATGATGGTTCTATATTTGACAAATTATATAATTGATTATTTAAAAACACTTATTTAGGTTTCATCATGAATTAATATTACTTAGTATTGTTATATGAAGAAAAACATGGCATCAGGATTGGAGGAAGACTCATTAACAACCTGCGATATGCAGATGCAACAACCTTGCTTGCTGAAAGTGAAGAGGACTTAAAATATTTACTGATGACAATCAATAAATTTGGTATGGATTTATTGGTATGCAATCCTTTGGTGTGGATTGCATCTCAATGTAAAGAAAACAAAAATCCTCACCACTGGACCAATAAACAACATTCTTATCAACAGAAAAAAGATTGAAGTTGTCAAGGACTTCATTCTTCTTGGAACAACCATCAAAACTCATGGAAGCAGCAGTCAAGAAATCAAAAGACAGACATTGTATTAGGCAAATCTGCTGTACAAGACCTTTTTAAAGTGTTGAAGAGCAAAGATGTCAGCTTGGGGACTAAGGTACACCTGTCCCAAGCCATGGTATTTTCAATAACATATGCATGAGAAAGCTGGACAGTGAATAAGGATGACCGTATAAGAATTGATGCTTTTGAGTTATGGTGTTGGAAGAGAATATTGAAAGTGCCATTGGCTGACAAAAAAAAAAATAAATAAACAAAAACAAACAAACAGATCTGTGTTGGAAGAAGTGCAGCCAGAGTGCTCCTTGGAGGCCAGCATGGCCAAACTTAGTCTCTCATACTTAGGACATATTGTCAGGAGGGACCAGTCACTGGAGAAGGATATCATGTTTGGTAGGGTGGAGTGTCAGAGAAAAAGAAGAAGACCCACAGAGAGATGGATTGGCCAAGTGGCAGCATCAGTGGGCTCAAGCATGGTAACAATTGTGAGCTTGGTCCAGGATTGGGCAGTGTTTTGTTCTGTTGTGCATAGGGTCGCTATGAGTCAGTACCGACTCAATGGCACCTAACAACAAAAACAAGTATTGTTCACTCTATCAGAAGATAGATACCGTGAACTAATTCTTAAAACTTAAATTGGAAAACAATGATCTCTTATCCCTTTGCAAACCACCATTTAAAACTACCTGCTTTATAAGTTCAGTATATTAAGTACTAGTGAAATGTACAAAGTTAAGTGATATTTACCCATCTTTCCTATAGTGTGAAATACATTTCTTTCTGATGAAAAAGTGTTTTGATTCTTATCATTACTGAAAAGATTGAGCTAATTCAGTGAAAACTTTTTCATAATACCTTTTTCTTCCTTAAGCTCTCCTTGCATCTTCTACTATTCCTACTTCACAACTGCTGACTCAGAGCAGGATAAATTGAATAGTGGTCTTCAACTTGCTGCTTTAAAGTCAATCCTAAAGCAATTCTTCATGAATAATCCTTTGTCTAATCATTTGTATTATACAGTTTCTTATTTTTTCATCTCTATAGTTGCATATCTTCTACCTACAATATGTTCAGAAACTTTCTAAATTCCTTTCCTCTCCTGAATTGGCCCATCAAGCAACCACCATTACCTCTTATGGTCTGACTCCAGCTCCACACAAATGTATGATTTCTCCACAGAGACTTTGTCGTTTATTGTGACCAACTCCAGCAAGGTTTTCTTCATATGTTAAGCACTGGACTGTGAACCACAATGTTTGAGGTTCGAGTCCAACCTTAATAGCACTCAACAAAAATTATCTCTTTTTTTCTGCAGAATTTGAATGGCTAGTTTTGTTCTTAAATTGTTCTTCTCTCTTAAATATTGTGATATGCAATTATCTAGATATTCTGGGTCACTTCCAGGCTTTCTTCCTGTAAAGCTCTGTGTTTCGAGGGACACTTTCGGAAGTTCAGAGTCACACTGTCAGGTTCCTGGTAGATATTTGTCTCTTGATTTCCCCTCACCACTCTGAACTCAATATGTTCCTATTTGATGTCAGCGTCCTCTCATCACAAGGTACCCTCTCTTCCACATTCACTTTCTATCACTTTCTCCTGGCTCACAATATTTGAATCTGTTAAATCATGTTTGCTATATTTTACCAGTTGGCAAATCTTGCCTCTTCTGTTTGTGCTTGTTCTTACATGTGCTTTTTCCTTTCTGTGTTCAGAGACATCTCCTAGTCCAAGCTATTTTTAAATCACTTCTCATTTGCCTATGGAGTCCTGATGTGGCACTATAGGATAAGCACTGGACTACAAGGTCTGTTTGAATAGCAGGGTTGGTGGTTCAAACTCACCAACCATTCCTCAGAAACCCCATACAGGGTCACTATGAGTTGGAAACAATTCAACATAACTTAACAACAACAATTTGCTTATACATCTTCTGTTTCTGCTCTTTTACTAATAATAGTCTGTAGGAGATGTTGCAAATGATTGACATGTATACAGTCTCAGAATTTGCCATGTCCAGTGTCTACAGCAGCACTTACACTCTGTTTCACCTTCTCTAGCAAACGGTTTTTATAAGTAAGAACTCAACCTTGACTCTCAGACTGGTGACACTGGGAAGGCCATCAGTGAAAATGCTAAAGATGAGAGCTGTGGTGCATTCCTAAATTCTCTAGTTGTTGAATAATTCATGCAACCTTTATTTCCTATTCCTTCCAATACAATTTATTTTATCAACCAGTGTAACAGTTGCAGGAGTCAACACTTGGCTTTTCATTCTTACTTAAGTTCAAAAGAGAGTAGAGTTGATCTCATGTTCTTGTTTGCTGGTATAGAACAGTGCAAGTTGTCTCATACTTTGACCCCAAAAATAAAGATAATAAAGAAACAGAAGTCATTTTGAGTGACAACCCAACAACTCCGAAGAAACTAGAACTGAGCACAAGAGAAAGGTGAGTTAGGTTCTTCCAGGTTTGAGTTGTCACCAGCAGAGCCCATCCCTCAACAACTTTTTTCTAGCTGCATTCAAGATGTCATAGCAGTGCAGTAATGCCAGAAAACAGAGCATGCTCATATCAACTTGCATGAGCCCTATACTGTAATGAATCATCAAATGTCTCTTCTAGCCATAGTCTGTAACTCCCACCAAACAACATTTATGCCCTGCTGGGTCTGGGAAAAAGAAGGTAGGAGAAGATGCTGATAAGATGACATGATTCAGCTGTGGATGTTAGCAGAGTTCATTGTAATTGTAAAAACTTGAAACTCTAGCCTGGGTATAAAATGAACCACCTCAGAAGCAGGAGGGGCAATCTCACTATCATCACAAAAGATCCTGTGGTGGAGTATGTCCTTTGGACATCAATATCCCTGCACATTGTACCTCCTTAACCAAGGGACAGAAGGCTGTGATACTGGAGTAGTGGCAGCAGCAGAGCCAAGAGCCAGAACGCAAGACATAGCAGTTCGTTTCCCACCCACAGAAAGAAAGCGGAGTGACTTTGATCAGGAGGCTCGCTTGTAGCATGAGGTGCCTCCAGACACTGAAGTGATGTTTCCAGAGACGTCATTGACCCACAGAGCTAAAGTCCAGTGCTTTAAGGTTTAGGCTTATGGTGGAGTAGTATGTCTAATGTGTATTTATCAGCAGCCGAATGGAACAATTGTACCCTGAACATTTTCTGATTCTGTATATTAAGTTCCCTATTAAACCCCATAACTGTGAGTATGCTGTCTGAGTTGTGTGTGGACATTAAAATGGATTATCAAACCCAACTGAGTAGAGAGGGCTGTGGGAGGAATGGTTGGTGTCACATTCTTTCAGCCCCTCACATCCCCTTACCACAAATGGTGTCCTGTTATAAAAAGAATTATTTAGTTGCAAGTAATAAATCACCATTTGCTAAAGTAATAGACAATCAGGTAACTAGTTTTTGCCTTAGACACATTTATAAAAAAAGAAATGTCGATCCACATAGCCCAGGGAGACGGGAGTGGACAATCCTGTGATTGATCCTATGATATGACTATGGCTAGCATCCTGTAGTAGCTTATGATGTAATGGGAGAAAGGTCAGTGGTTTGGGATAGAGATCCCTCTTTTGTTGTTAAGTGCTGTGGAGTCGGTTCCGACCCATAGTGACCCTATACAGGGTTTCTGAGGAGTAACTGGTGAGCTTGAACCACCGACCTTGAAGTTCA
Source organism: Chrysochloris asiatica (assembly GCF_000296735.1). Lineage (NCBI taxonomy): Eukaryota > Metazoa > Chordata > Mammalia > Afrosoricida > Chrysochloridae > Chrysochloris > Chrysochloris asiatica. The sequence continues at coordinate 8,714,735 of NW_006408530.1, read as the reverse complement.
AATGGCTTTGCAGTTTGGTGCATTAACCCACAGCGCCACACCAAGACTCCATTAAGTTGACTCTGACTCATAATGACCCTATTCACAACAGAGAAACACACTGCCTGGTCCTGCGCCGTCCTTACAATTGTTTATATTTGAGTCCACTGTTGTTACCACTGTGCTTATCCATCTCACTGGGGGTCTTTTGCTTTTTCTCTGACCTTTCACTTTAACAAGCGTAATGTTCTTCTTCCGGGGCTGGTCCCTCATGATAACATGTCAGAAGTATGAAAGACGAAGTTTTACCATCCTGGTTTCTAAGGAGCAATCTGGCTGTACTTCATCCAACACAGATTTGTTTGTTCTTCTGGAAGTTCATGGAACATTTAATATTCTTTTGCAACACCTTAGCTCAAATGCATCAATTCTTCTATAGTCTTCATTATTCATTGTCTAACTTTCATATGCATATGAGGTTCTGTGCCAGATGCTTCTTAGTCCTCAAACTGATATCTTTGCCCTTGAACACTTTAACGAGGTCTTTTGCAACACATGTATTTGATGACTGCTTCCATTAGTGTTGATTGTTGATCCAAGCAAAATGCAGTCTTTTCTCCATTTAATATGAAGTTATTTGTGAGGATTTTTTTTTTTTTTTACATTGAGGTACAATCCATACTGAAGGCTATGGTCTTTGATATTAATCAGAAAATATTTTAAGTCCCCTTTGTTTCCAGCAAGCAGAGTTGCATCATCTACATGTCGTAGGTTGTTAATGAGTCTTCCTCTAATCCTGATGCTACATTCTTCTTCAGAAAATCCAGTGTCTCAGATTATTCAGCATGGAGACTGAATAACTATGGTGAAATAATACAAGCCTGGAACACATCTTTCCTTATCTTAAACTATTCACTTTCCTCTTTCTGTGTTTAACTGACAGCCTCTTGGTCTTTGTGCAGATTCCTCATGAGTACAATTAACTGTTCTGGAACACTCATTCTTCACAGTGTTATTCATAGCTTGTTATGATCTAAACAGTCAAAAGCCTTTGCATAGGCTATAATCCACAAGTAAACATCTTTCTGGTATTCTCTGCTTTCAGCCAAGATCCCTCTGGCATCAGAAATGATATCTCTCATACTACATCATCTTCTTAATCTGGCTTGTATTTCTGACATTTCCCTGTCAATGTACTGTTGCAGCCATTTTTTAATTACCTACATCAAAATGTTACTTGCATGTGATATTAATAATATTGTCTGATGGTATCCTCATTCCATTGGGTGGCCTCTCTTTGGAATGGGCACAAATGTGGGTCTCTTCCAGTCAGTTGCCAAATTTCTTGACATAGATGAGTCAGTACCTCCAGTGTTGCATCAGTTTGTTAAAATTTGTCAATTTGTGTTCCACGGATTCCTGGAGCCTTGTTTTTCACCAATGCTTTCAGTGCTGCTTGGACTTTTTCCTTCAGTACCATCGATTCTTGATCATAAGCTACTCCTAGAAATGGATGACTATTGACCATTTCTTTTCAGTACAGTTGTTGTGTATTCCTCCTACCTTCTTTTGATGCTTTCTGAATCATTCAATAGTTTGTCTATAGAATCATTCAATATTACAAGTGGAAACTTGAATTTTTTCTTTATTTTTTGCAACTTGAGAAATGGTGAGCATATTTTTTTCCTTTTTGTTTTCTAACTGCAGGTATTTCCACATTTCATTGTAATACTTTAATTTGTGATCTCAAGTTACCCTTTGAAATTCTCTGTTCAATTCCTTTACTTCATCATTTCTTCCTTTTGCCTTAACGTCTCTATGCTGAAGAGCAATTTTCATAGTGTCATCTGATATCCATTTTGATCTTTTCTTTCTTTCCTATCTTTTAAATGACTTTTGTCTTCTTCCTGTATGATGTTCTTGATGTCATCCTACAACTCCTTTGGATTTCATCTTGCTTTTGAGATGATCACTAAATTCAGGTGGAATATGCTCAAAGTCATATTTTGGCTCTAATGGACTTGTTTTAATTTTCTTCAACTTCAGTCTAAATTTGCAGTTGACGGTCTGTTCTACAGTCTGTCCCTCGCTTTGTTTTGACCGTTGATATTGAGTTTTTCCACTGTCTCTTCCCACAAATGTTATCGAATTGATTTCTGTATATTCCATCTCGTGAGGTCCGCATGTATAGTCACATTTTATGTTGTTCACAAAAGGTATTTGCTGGAGGTAAATAATGATATATACACAATCTTGGAGCGACAGTGTTCTTTGTGTAAATACATGGACATAGACACAGACTAAATAGGTATGGGAGGAAGAGTGGGATATATATATATGTAATTATGTATCCCACAAATATGTAAGAATTTTAAAGAAAATATTTGTATATGGGTAATAACTAGGAGTCCTGGCGTGGTGCTGTGGATTAATGCACCAGACTGCAAAGCCATTTGAACTGCAAGGTTGGCAGTTCAAGCTCACCAGCTGCTCCTCAGAAACCCTAAACAGGGTAGCTATGGGTCGGAACTGACTCGGCGGCACTTCACAACAACAGCAATAGCAGGGAGGAAGCAAGACAACTGTTGTTGCATGGAGGGAATTACAATCGTTAAGATGAAAAAAAGTATATTATTGGTTGAATGTAAAACTGATAATCTAATCTGTAAAAAGGTATTTGCAATGAACATGTCATCAGTCTTGCAAAATTCTATCATACAATCGTCAACATAATTTCAATCATGAAGGCCAACTACTGATTCTTTTTGTTTCCAACCTTCACATTCCAATCACAAGCAATTCTCAACACATGTTGATTGCCTGTTTGATCAATTTCAGACTGAAGAAATTGGTAGAATTCTTCAATTTCATCAGCCTGAGTTTAGTGACTGGTGTGTAAATTTGAATAATACTGGTATTAACTGGTCTTCTTGTAACTTTATGAATATTATCCTATCACAGTATATCACTGTACTTCAAGAGAGACCTTAAAATGTTCTTTTTGACATGGAAAGTAACACTATTCCTCTTGAATTTTTCACTCCAGGTATGGTAAACCTTATGCTTGTGAGATTCCAATGGCCAATACCAGTTCATTTCAGTCAACTAATTCTTGATCTTTATGAGCTCCATTTCTGTTTTGACAACTTCCATTTTCCTAGATTCATATTTCATGCATTCCATTTCCTATTCTTAATGGATGTTTACAGCTCTCTCTCCTCAACGTGCCCCATCATCAGATGAAGGTCCCTAAAGCTTTATTCCATTGGTGTCATCAGTTCAAGTCTACTTTGAAAGTCAACTTCTTCCTCAGTTGTATTTTGAGTGTTTTCCAACCTGAGGAGCTCATCTTCTGGGACTACATATGACAGTATTCTGGTGCTATTTATAATATTTTTTACATGCTGATACTATATTTGACAGGGTTCAAATGCTATTCATAAGGTTTTCGGTTGCTCAACATTCAGAAGTAGTCCACCTCTCCTTCTTCCTAGTCTGTCTCAGTTTGGAAGATCCACTGAAACCTGTCCACCATGGGTAAATCTGCTGGTATTTAATATACTGGTTGCATAGCTCTCAGTATCACAGTAACATGCACACCACCACCATATAAAACAGTAGTAGTAGAGAGATCCTCTAGGTACCATAATTGATGTTACCACTGAGTCAACTCCAAATCATGGCAACCCCATGTATTTCATATTAGAACTGTGTTTCATAGGGTTTTCAATGGCTGGTTTTCATGGCAGAAGATTGTCAGGTATTCCTTTTGAGGTGCCTCTGGGTGGATTCATACTTCCAACCTTCCTGCTAACAATGAAGCACCACCCAGAGACTCCAAGAAAACTTGATGTATACTGATACTACTTCTCTAGTGAACGATGCCATCATAGTCCTCTCAGTTTCACTACAGTCTTTCCACCCTGGCATTCAAGTCTCTCCTCAGCATAATCCAATTGTATCTTCTGGCCTTAGTTCCCCTCTGAACTGGCTCTTGCTTAGTGTATCCCTTATGTTCCTGCTTCTGTGCCTTAATTCATACACTTTCTCCCCTATCACCAGCCCTTGCCCCACTGGTTCACTTTTTATTTACTTATTTATTTGAAGTTTTTATTGTGAATTGAGTGATAGTTTACATGGGAGAAGATTGGTTTTACACCATGTTTCATTGGATTTTTTATTGGAATTACGGTCTCCTCTGTGCATCATCATTCAACAGTATTTGCTTCTATTCCTTCAGGGTTTTTTGTTTTTTTCTTGAGGGGGATATATGTACACAAAAACATGCAGGAATATATAATAAATTAAATAAATAAAGGATACATTCTGCAAGCCTGCCGCCTGGCCGCCAGCACTCAGTCTTTCTCTTTCCATGAGTCTAGAGTCCTCAGCTGCTCTCTCTCTCCATGTCCTCACCTCTGCTTCCATCCTGGTATCGCTGTATCTCTGGATAGTTACCACATTCTGCCCATGCTCTTTTCCCTTGATGGTCTTAGGGTTCTCTGTTTCTGTACTGTAAGATTAACTACTCTTCCATTTTTATTACAAAATTTCTACCTTTACAGTTGCTACAGTCGCAATTTATCATGATAACAATTATTCACTACTGAATCACAAGAATCTTATTCCCATCTTTTTACCAGACACATCTAGACAAGATGAAAACTATTCAGTGGGGACTCTACATTCCTCTACACACTCTAAAACTAAACTCCCTCTTGAAAACGTGTAAGACAGTCACTTCATGCATTTATTACCCCCTCATTTTAGATATCCAATGTCTAAATTGCCCATTCCTATCTACCCTATCAACTCCCTTCAGGACAAAACCCCCTTAATGTGAAGACTTCTTCCCTCTCAGTTGGTATTTTGAACTACTACATCCACAAGTATATGTCAAGTTCATTACATGGTAACAATTTGCACTTGTTTCCTTTATCAAACATTGTTTTGTTATCTTTCTCTATTCTAATTCTGATCATCAAGTAATCGAGGCTAGGTCAAATGGGTACTATCTAAAAGTTTGGGCATTCTTTTGCATTTCCCCTCAATTCATATCAACTGAATGCTTCACTCTCAGCTCTAGTCCTCCGTGGCTATGTCCTTGTGCGTAGACTTAAGAGCCCCCGGGTCTCATCACACTTTGGACCAACCAGTCCTTCCTCTCCTGTCTCTTATCTCCAGGTCAATAGGAGTTTATGGAACGTGGTTTTACTCAGCTCATTTCTTCATTGCTGCCTTTCCCCCTCTTCCACTCACCAGTAGACCAGTGTGGTTGCCAGCAGGTTTACATGCCTGCTTATGTGTTCCCTTTGAGATTCAGTCTTGGAGGGGAGTTTGTCCTGAGGGACTTGATTGTTTGCCTTGATGGTTCCCCAGTGAACAACTTGTTTGTTCTTCTAGTAGCCAATCATGCTGCCATTTTTGTTTTGGATTTTTTTCTGTTGATCTTTCATTGAAAATGTATCATCTGTTGCTCTAGATTTCCAGGCTGGTCTGCTTGTCCTTTCTAGTGGGAGTGTTCCACCTCAGAAGGTTCTGGATGGGCCTCAGGATTCCACCTAAGGTCCTATACACTGCAAAGGCTCTGAAAGAAGCCTATTTCACTGGCAAATTCTAGACCCCCTTTTAGGTATTCCAATCAGTTATAATATGAAGACGGGCTTACAAGTTTTCTGTAAGCCCGATATTCCTTTCTATCCCACTCAAGTGTCTATTTTACAATAATAGGCAAGGGAAACCAATATTCATAAGACAGTCAAGCATCTTAACATTATTGCCTCTCTTCAGACTATGCCTCAATTCCTGTATCACAGAGCCCTGTTGTTCCAAGGTTGAGTATACATCACTATTTATCTCTGTCCCATGTAGCCCATGAAAACCTGCCTCAGTGTTCCCCTATCTACCTTGTTATTTAATCCACTTCCCCCTTCTTATGTATTGCCCTCCCCAACTCCCGAATTATGATGTGTCTACCATTCCCCTGTGCTCTATCATTCCCTTCCTCCACCTCCCTACCTCCTGCACCCTCACTCATTATTTATTCTGTACCATCAGGCACTTTGTTAAGCAGTGAAGATCCAGACCTGAGTTAAACTCACATAGTATTCACCTACAAAGATTGATTAATGGAAGAGACAGACATTAATCAAATGCCACAGAGATTCATGTAAAATTGCAATTCTGGTTAAGTGTAAGAAAAAAAAAAGCACATAGCGGTCTGATAAGATTAAACAAGGTCCTGACTAGGATGTTCATTCTGTTCTGCATGGGGTCAGAATTGATTCAAAGCACCTAAAAACATTTAAAATTCTGTTGTTCATAAAACAGAATACTGTGGTACAGATTCATTATCTCTCCAAATGAAAAGATTGTTTTCTTCCTAGCAACCAGAAAAGCTTCTTTACCTCTAGTGAAATTGCTAATTGCTTTATAGTTTAATTTACTTTCATATACATAGGTGAAGTCTAATATTAAAACGTTTTTATTAAGAAAGTTCACACTTCTCTATTGTCTTAGAGAAGCAATGTTGTTGGTTCCACAAAACAGTGTTGTATTTGTCATCTAAATGCCATTTTTGTACTGTAGAGATTTTGGAGCACATTTCTACAATGTCTTACAGAACTTGAATGTGTTACTGTACTTGCGGAGAAAGTTTGTCAGTGATTTTTTTTCTAAGACAACATCTTTATGACCTCAATGTGACCTTTCACATCTAGATAGCAGATACAATCCAGGAAGCTCTGACTTCATAAACAAACTGTCTGTGAGACGTTAGGCAAAGCTGGGACTGCAATATACTTGGTCTTTCCTGAGAGGTACCTGGGATTCTGGCGCACACAGCATGCTCATCATCTCACAGAATTTAAAAGGCCTGGAGTTCAAGCTTGACACTCTGTGCAATAAGCTGTGCTAAGCTCTTTCTCTGAGCCATGGGTATTGATTTTGACCTTCCCCTGTTTTCAATATCGTATTGATTTGTATACATGGTCTCTGTTGGGCTGAAATTGATGAGAGCTGATGCTAATGATGATTATTAACAAGATAGAATTGATTTTTATGGACCTCTCCAACCTTCTTAGGGACTCCTGGTGTGGCATTGTAGGATCAGCACTGAACTACGAACCACAAGCTCGGCAGTTCAAACTCAGCAGCTGTTCCTTGGAAACCCTACAGAGAGTTTCTATGAGTTAGAACTGACTCAATAGCACTTAACAACAACCACCTTCTTATAACCAGTTTTTCTCCTATTTCAGCTGCTCACACTAACTAACTAACTAGTTAGTTGCCATCAAGTTGATTTTTGACTCAATGTAACCCTTGTGTACAAAGTAGAACTGCTCCAAAGGGTTTTCAAGATTGTGGCTTTATAGTAGTATATCACCAGGCCTGTCTCCTGAGGCTCCTCTGGATGAGCTCTAATCACAAAGTTTTTGACTTACCACCCAGGGATTCCCTCATGAAATATATATATGACCTGACCCAATGGCACTTAACAGGAACAACATGAATTCTGCGCCATCCTCTCTGGAAAAGGCTGACAATGGCCTGATGAACGTGGTAGTCTCTCAACCCTTGCTAATTAACAGCTACTCCTGTGATGATTGACAATGTCCATTTTGATGGGTTAATGGGTCCTTTTATATCAATGAGATGAACTGACACAGTGACTACATCAATTAGCTCAAACATGGCAGATTGTGAGGATAGCAGAAGACTAGATAACGTTTCTTTCTCTTGTACAAAGTGTCTCTACGTATCACAAGCAATTTGATAGTGCCTAACAACACACACACAGAGTGCTGTAGGATAAACACTCGACCACAAGGTCTATTTGAATCGTAAGGTTGGTGGTTCAAAACTCACCAGCCACTCCTTGGAAATCCTATACAGCGTAGCTATGATTCAGAAACAACACACACAAAAGGGCGCACAGTGGCTCCATATGATAAGCACCGGTCAGCAGGTCAAGCTCAACAGCCACTCTGTGGGAATGAGGTGAAGCTTTCTGCTCCCACAAAGATTTAAAATCACTCAAACCGTATACAAGGTTGCTATGAATCATAACCGATTCAATAGCATTTGATGAAAACAATATATATATAGTTGACCTTTGAACAGCAAGGGTTTGAACTGTATGGGTCCACTTACATGCAGATTTTTTTTTCCAATAAATATATTGGAAAACTTTTTGGAGATCTGGGGAAATTAAAAAACAACAACAACAAAACTAGCAGATGAACCAAAAGAGGTATGTTATGAATGTATACATATAGGTAGATAGTAGTCATCATTTACTACCATATAATATAAAAGAGCTCTGGTAACATAGTGGACTATGAGCTGGGCTTGGCTGTTAACCATAAGGTCAGTAGTTTGAATCTGTCAGTCACTCCATAGGAGAAACAGGAGGCTTTATGCTCCTGAAAAGATTTACAGACTTGGAAACACTATACAGGGTAACTATGAGTTGGAAACAACTTGATGGCCATACCATCACCACTACCATAAAAGATGGCATATTAGTATCACTATATGATAATCACTGGATTGCTAACCACAAGGCCAGCAGTTCAAACCCACTGTCTGCTCCTTGAAAACCCTACATAGGGTGGCTATGAATCTGAACAGAATCAACAGCACTTATCAACAACAACCTCATATCCCATGAGATTAAAGTTTTACTAAAGGTAATACAGAAAAATCTGCAAACATATGTTGACAGGAACTTCTAGAGGTTCAAGCTGGATTCAGAAGATGTGGAATGAGGAATATCATTGCTGATGTCCAATAGATCTTGGCTGAAAACAGAGAATACCAGAAAGATGTTTACCTGTGCTTTATTGACAACACAAAAACTTTCTATTGCATGGATCATGACAAGCTATGGACAACATTGCAAAGTATGAGTATTCCTGAACACTTAATTGTGCTCATGAGAAATCTGTAATGGACCAAGAGGTAAGTTGTTCAAACAGAACATGGAAACACTGAATGGTTTAAAATTAAGAAAGGTGTGTGACAGGGTTGTATTCTTCACCATACTTATTCAACCTGTATGCTGAACAAATAATCTGAGAAGTTTATATGAAGTAAATGTGGCATCAGGATTGGAGGAAGACTCATTAACAACCTGTGATATGCAGATGATACAACTTTGCTTGCTGAAAGTGAAGACTTAAAACTTTTACTGATGAAGATCAAAAGAGCATAGACTTCAGTATGGATTGCATCTCAATGTTAAGAAAACAAAAATCCTCACCACTGGACTGATAAATAACATTCTTATCAATGGAGAAAAGATTGAAGTTGTCAAGGACTTCATTCTTGGATCAACTATCAACACTCGCAGAAGCAGCAGTCAAGAAATCAAACAATGTATTAAATTAGGCAAATCTGCTGCACAAAACCTTTTGACAGTATAAGAAAAAGTTTGAATGCTTCATATATACTGGAGACTGAGTTTTGCAGCTGTGGTTGGCCATTTCAAGATAAATGAATCCAGAACAAGAACCACTGGAGAAAGACAAAAGAAAATCTATGGCTCCGTCACTGCATTATATCAACATTGAAAAATCTTACCATTTTTTGCAAGGCATCTTTTTATCTCATTTTAGAATGCAGTTTTTATGTAGGTGCAGTATAATACATACAAAAATGTATGTTAACTGACTACATTATTTTAAGTTATTAGCAGTTATGTTTGAGGGGGGATTCAAAATAGTATGCAGATTTTCGACTGTGTAAAATGTTGGCACGCCTACCCTCATATTGTTTGAGTATCAACTATATATTTAACATAATCAGAAAGAGAATTATTTGTTCACAGTCACTCAATCTGGAATCAATTCTCTTTAAAATATCCCTTTGAACAGATCTTTTTCCTGAATTACCAGTCCTTGAAACAGCAGCTTTCTCAGAACAAATAGGCTGCTCTATGGATTATACCTCAATTTAAAGAAAACAAAAATCCTTCCCACTGGAACAATATATAACATCTTGATGAATGGAGAAAAGATTGAAGCTGTCAAAGACAAAAACAAGTTTTCTTGGATCCATAATCAACTCATGGAGGCAACAGTCAAGAAATCAAATAACATATTGCATTAGGTAAATCTGCTGCAAAGTTCTTCTTTAAAGTGTTTGAGAACAAAGATGTCAGTTTCAGGACTAAGGTGTGCCTGACCCAAGCCTCATATACAGAAGAAAAGCTGGGCAATGAATAAAGAAGACTGGAGAAAAATTGATGTGATTGAATTATGGTGTTGGTGAACAATATTGAATATACCACAGAATGTCCAACAAACAAATGTGTCTTTGAAGAAGAGCAGTCAGAATGTTCCTTAGAAGTGAGAATGATGAGATTTCAACTCTCATTCTTCAGACATAATATCAGGAGGGACCAGTCCTTGGATAAGGATATCACCCTTGGAAAAACAGAGGGTACATGAAAAAGATGGATTGACTTGGTGGCAGCAACAGTAGGCTCAAACATAACAATTTTGAGGATGGCACAAGATCAGGCAGTGTTGTTTTCTGTTCTGCAAAGGGTTGCTATGAATCAGAACCCACTAAATGGCACCTAACAACAACAACAACTATGTGTGCTTTATGATTAAACCTTGGAGATGAGAGAACACACAACCACAGATCTGTTGTGTTGTTATATTGTTTTACTAGTCAGTGTGATTCCATAATATTGTTTTTTCTCATTTACCAATGAATGTTTGGGTGCAAAATAGGACCCAACATTCAAAATCCATTGTGAAAACACAAAATTGATTCATTGCTGAGTCTCTTGTCCTTCCAAAAAATAATGGCTATCTGTGATCCCCAAATCTAAGCATCCAGAGAGAATATATTGGGAACTGAACAGGTGTTTCTTCAGTGCCTTCAGTGAAATCACATCTCATCAGCAGTAGCAGTCATCCACATAGTTTAGGCTTTGACCATAGACATTCCACAGCCTTAAGTTACACATCAATCACAAACAGGGGAATCCATGTAAAATGAGATATTCTCATCATGCATACAGTTGTGGTTACCTCCGGCGTAACAAGAAAGAAAGGATAATGCATTCTCATCATCAAAATTGGCTTACTTCAAGGCTTAAAATGATATGGAAAAGATGATGAAAGATACTTGTAGTAGTATATTACTGGATTATTTTCTGTTGCTATAGACAATCATGCTAAATAGCTATTTTGTTGTTATTGCTTTTGTGGACCAAAATATATAATCACAAACCTAAGATAAGGACTTTTGTGAGAAGTGAGATACTTGCTGAGTGAGCCATGAGAAACAAATCATCCTGATCGTTTTTGAATCATTTGCTTTGGCAGATACAGTTATATATTTCATATGTATTTCTAGAAACAAATACAACATGTTGAAATGTGCAATATTTGGGATTGTAGTTATGAGAGACATAATACATGTCTAGAGAAGGGGGATAGAGGAAACTGATCTGGCTAACATACTCTAGTCAATCTCAAAACTACCTTTTATTTTCTCTGTTTCTTATATTTCTCTCTTGTTCTAGGTGCCTTTCTTTAATTGTTTTGTCTGTATGCGGATCCAATTAGCTTTCTTATTATATAACTCTGTATGTTTATAAGTTTTCCTTGAAACACTTATGCTTGATTTTCTTATATCCCATTTCCCAAATTTCTTTCATTCATTCCTCTAGCCTTTCATCCTACCTATCCTCTCCAAATTTATCCAGGACCCTGACATCACTTATTCTCTGATAATAACTATAACTGTTTTCTCCCCTGGCATCTTCTCTTTTGTCACAAATATGGCAACATGAGTGGACAAAAGAGCCTCCAATCCTCCCAGTAGGGAATTTTATACACGTTTGCTCAACTTTGAGCCTTAGTTTTCTCACTAACTTAATCTGTGTTTATTTGTTTGTTTTTTACTATATTTCAAATAAGCAAAAGTAGACTAAAAGGAAATGATACAAGACAACACAAATATTACTATAACCTTGATTGGGTTTGTGAGAATTTAATTCCCTATCAAATATTCTGAAATACTTTTCAAAGTGGTACTTGTACTCCAAGATTTTGTTTTTCTGTCCATCAGCTGATATGCAGCTCTGGCTCTCCCTTGTCTTCTAGGCCACTGCAGCAGTGTATGTTCTCTGATCATTTAAAATATGGTGTCTACGCCCATGTAGTCTCCATAAGACTCCAATGCACCAAGATAAAGTATCCATCTCTGTAGTATGTTGTTGACTGTCAACATCAAACACAGAAGACATCAACTAGAAACTTGCCTCCATCTCTAACCTCACTGACATCATCATGACAAACACTGTGACTGCTGTACCCATGCTACTGCTTCTCCTACAAGGACTACCCATTTACCACGCTGTTGACAGTTTGTATGTTGGAAATTTTACAGCGGAAAATTTACATGGAGATTTTAGAGGAACAGTCCTTTCAATATGCATTACATTCTCCAATATAGGACTTGACAGGTTTGCATGAGGATTGTACCAGGGTACCATCCAACAGCTAATAAGTGCGCTTGGAATCATTTGTGTTCATTTTCCACAAATCATGTGTTGATTCTTTTCCCTGGAAATGCACTCCTCTTCCCATACTTTCACTCTTCACATAAGTACACCATCTCTTCCACCCAGTGTTCTCCTTTCTCAGATGCTCTCAGCTCACACAATCTCAATCTTATTTTAGTCTCAAACTGGGACCTTGCTACATTTAAGTTACTAACAGCATTATCTTGTAGTATTATTTTGAGGGAGTGCATTTGAAAATACATTTGAGGAGGAGGGAGGAGTTGAAGGGGGAGATGTGGAAGTCATGGGCCAGGTGTTGATTGCTGTTACACCATACCCCTGGCCTCCAATAGAACTCAAGAATGAGTGTGTGATAACCAAGAGTGAAGCTCAGAAAGGTGGAACACTCCCAACACCTAATGGATGTTTGGTGCACCTATGATGGCTGGGTGATATCTGATCTATAGACTTCCACAACTTAAGTGTGACCCAGAATAAGAGCAAAAACTGCTGGGTAGGAAGGACCTTTGAGGATGGGTGCAGAGACATGGCAGCAATGACCTGCATGGATTCACTTGAGCATCAGCCAGGAGGTTTCACATCCCAGAACAAAGAGGTGCAGAGGTAAATCATGTGGGATTTTCTTTAATATGTCATAACATTTGTGGACTAACTCAACTAGACAAGGTATCAAGAACACCAGTCCATGTAACTTTGTGCCAAACATAAATTTCAGGTATTCTCTGGCTTAGGTAGATTGCCAGTTAAGCTGCAAAGCTAAAGGCAGGCTTAACATTGTAAATTTTGTCAATCAGCATTTGCTCCTTATAGAAGGAAATTCCTCTATTTGTGGAAAAACTGTATAATCTGAATTCTGCAGGCTTGATTTTTGACATTCTAAAGGAAAGTGCAAAACTATTTTACTGTCTCAGCAATTCTTAACTTTTAAGCCAATTGTCTCATTGTAAAAATTCTAGTTTGCATGTCAGAAGTTGAAAAGTAATTACTTCTTTCTCTTTGTGTTTCTGCTAATACAGTCTTAAACCATTCCCATTCCCATCCAAGATCAGTTATATAATTTATTGGACACAGTGCAAAATGAAATGATGGGGCCCCTTGTTAAAACTATATTCAAATTTCACGAGGGTGATAGCAGAGATTAAACCTTCTAAGAGCAGGGCCAGGTACAACTGGGCAAGCTGTACATCATGAAGCTGCCTCTGCTTCTAACTCATCCTTAAAGTTCCTGGGAATTTGTGTATCCAGAAATGCAAAGAAAGAAGATCACATGAACATGGTTTAAGGTATGACCTTGCAGTGTTTCTACATACAAGAGAACTTAAAATTGTTCTTGGAAAAATTCTACTATCTTTCAGAATTCCATACTTTAATGAACTTTTTGAAGCCCCCTCATAGCTGAGCAGGCTCTGTTCTGTACTACACCACTTCAAGGACATTAATATCTGAGACCAAGGGAATTGCATTCTCTGTAATTCCTCATAGGTTGCACACAACACAAGTTACACAAATGATATTCTTCTATATTTCAGCAAAGAAAGTCAAAATACATAGCTATTACCTTTCTGATCCACCAAAAAATGAGAAATGATTCATTTGATCTCTAAATTAGTCACTTACAATCTCTCCTATTTGTGATCAATCACTGAAAAGGGTGTTTTTAGTTCATTAACCTCTAGTATTTTTCTAATAAACATAAATTGTTTTCATGTTTTGCCTAAATATTTAAAGCATTGATTTTACAGAGTTTCCATGATCAATAAGAAATAATGAAGAAATATTGATGTCTTTGAGTTATGGTACTGGTGAAGAATATTAACTATACCATGGACTGCCAGAAGACTAAATAAATCTGTGTTGGAAGAAGTACAGTTAGAATACTCTTTAGAAGCCAAGAATGAAGAGATTTTGTCTCATAACCTTTCGAACTGTTAACAGGTAGGACCAGTCCTTGGAGCAGGACATCATCCTTGGTAAAGTAGAGGGTCAGCCAAAAAAAAGAAAAAAAGAAAGACCCTCAAGGAGATGAACTGATACAGTGGCTGCAACAATAGGCTGAAACACAGTGACAACTGTTAGGATGGGACAGGAGTGTGTAGTATTTTATCCCATTGTACATAGGGCAGCTATAAGTTGGAACTGACTCAATGGCATCTAACAATAACAACAATGACAACAACTCTGATTATATAATATATATTTTTTAATGTTTTATTGTGACTTATGTGATAGTTTACATGGGAGAACATTAGCTTTACATTCATCCTATCGTATCTTGTTTTATTGCCGTGGTTACAATCCCCTCCATGCAACATCAACCAACCAAAGGGTATACCCTGCAAGCCCGCCCCCTGGTGGTCAGCACACAGCCCCTCTCTGGGTCTAGAGTCCCCAGCCGTTCCATCTCTTCACCTCATCCTCTCTGCCTACATCTCTGGCATCACTGCTTATCTGGGTAGGGTCTTGCATCTGCTCCTGGACTGCAAAGTCAATCACTCCCCTCCTTCTGCTACAAAATGTCCACCTTTACATTTCCAACTCTCACAGTCAGTCCTGATAGCAATTATTCACTATTATATCACAAGAGACCTATCCTCATCTCCTTTCATCAGCCCCACCCAGACAGATTGGATACTACTCAGTGGAGATTCTACCTTCCTCCATGCCTTCTGGATCTAGGCTCCCTCTTGAAAGTTTATAAGCCAGTCACTTCTTGCCTTTGTAGCCCCCTATTATGTCCAAGTTGCCCATCCCTGTCTACCCTGTGTATCGAAGGGGTGCGAATGGTCCTTGCTGTAAAGATTTATTCCCTCTATTGAGTTACTGCATCCATAGGTGTAGGTCAAGTTCATCAAATTGTATCAGATTACTTTTTTTTCCCCCTCTTCTTTCGTCTTCTAGTTGAGTTCTGATCATGAAGCCATTGAAGCCAGATCAAGTGGGTATTATCTGCAGGTGTGGGTGTTCTTGTGCATATGTCCTCACTTCTTATCAGCTAGATGCTTCACTCTCCACTCTAGTCCTCTGTGGCTATGTCACTGACTCTGGGCCCAAGAGTCCCCAAGTCTTGTCACACTGCTGGTCAACCAGGTAGGATGGAAGGGCTTAGCTTACTGCTTCATTGCTGCTTCTCTCACTTCCACTTATCGGTGACCGATGTGGTCACCAGTCAGAGCGTGTGTCTGCTCATGTATTCCCATTGAGTCATAGTCTTGGAAGAGGGTTTGACCTGAGGGGACCTGACCACTTGCCTTGATGTCTCCTGGGTGAGCAACTTGCTTGTGCTTGATCATTTTTCTAATGTTGAACCATCCTTGGATCCCTGATATGAATCCCACTTGGTAAAGATGCATTATCTTTTTGATGTGCTGCTGGATTCTGTTGGCTAGAATTTTGTTGAGAATTTTTGCATCTATGGTCATGAGGGATATTTGTCTATAATTTTCTTTCTTAGTTTGCTATGAGGGTTATGCTTGCTTCATAAAATGTATTAGGAAGTTTTCCATCCTCCTTTATATTC
>NW_006408530.1:8668650-8689811 GCF_000296735.1 Chrysochloris asiatica | reverse complement strand
TATATATCAGAACAAAGCAAAACCGACAAAGTATTTTGTCCACCTTTGCTCCGAGGTTCCCATGGCATTATTCTGTGGTGGATCTGCTTGCTCCCCCACTTGGTCTTGCCATATAGTCTCACCCAAGTTGTCGGCTCTGTGCCACTGAGACTAGCAGATTCTAAAGTACAAGATTTCTTACTTCAGCTACAAGTTCCACTGCCTATAAGCCTTTAAACTTTTAAAATATTCCTAGATATATGGATCAGAGTTTTGGAACTCTGCCCTGAGCCCTCTTTGTTTGGTATTCTGTGGTATTGCTGACAGAGATCTTCACTGCACCTTTAACATATCCACTATCAAGGCCCGCATTTACATAATCTATTTTTAAATAGTAGTTTCACCATTATTCACACATTACTAATGAAGCACTGAAGTCTATGGAAGAGCTCTCCTAGATAGGTTGGAGGGAATGCCTCATGAACATTGAGCCTTCACAGTAGAGTTACAACTGGGATTGATGGGAAAAACTCTTTTCACACTTTCTCCTTATATAGATGAAGAACTGAAGACTGACTCTGTCCCAGATTACAAACGTATATATTGGAAGAATGAAGAATAAATCCCAGATCCCTGTTCATTTGATTTCCATGAAAATCAGAGTAAAATACATGTGCTTGGATCAGACTTATTCTTATGGAGAATGGTGATAAATGCTTTGGTCAGTATGAAAAAAAAAATCATATTGTGTGAATAATTAAAAGTGACTTAGACTTGTTAACAGGTATGCAGTCAGAGTCTGTGAGCTCATAATATCATTATGGCACAATTATTTGAAATGGATGCTTGTCATTGAACTACATTAGCACCATCATCAAGATTCCTTGAAATAAGCTGTGGTGACTCTGTTGTTAAGCATTCACCTGCTAAGGTCAGTGGTTCAAACCCTTCAGCTATTCTATGGAAGAAACATGTGGTTTTCTTCTTCCATAAAAATTAGAGCATTGGAAACCCTAAGGGGCAGTTCTACTGTGTCTTATAGGGTTTCTATTCATCAGAATTAGTTCAATACCAATGGGGTTGACTCATTTATTTTTTAAGACGCTGTAAGTGTTGTCACTGCAAACTTTTCTGCACACACAATCATAAGTATTCTGATCATATCCAGATCATATCTGAAACAAAAAATGTCAGCAATAGAAATAATAGAGAAGTATTTACATAAATTCAAAAATAGCTCAGGCATTATCAATCTTTATCAAACAGGAAAATGAATGGTTACAGCTCTTCAACTTTTTATTTTGTAATATGTATAAATTTTAAATCATTATTAAATCTTAGAAAAATCACTGGATTTCTAGCCCTCTGAAGTTATTTCACTTTTCCATTGTCTTTCTGTTTGACTTATAGTAAATGTTCATTATTCTCTCCACTGTAAGGGGGGGAGGTTTTAGTTTTTCACTAAAACCAGCCAGCATATATTATAAATATAAGGAGATACAGCTCTTTCATAAGTTCATGTTCTATAATGCAACGCTCATCATTTGCCTGCTAATTCATGACTTGCTCTTCTTTGTGCCAAATGAATTATAGGATTCTTTCTTCTCGAGATTATTAAAACTTAATGTCTCATAAAATTAGCCATCAAATCAATATCAGACATTAAGTAGTAGTTAATTACTCCATGTTTCTGAAAAAGACATATATGATTTCTATTAAAACAATCTTCCTCTAAGGTGATGTGTTTGGTAACTTTTTGATCAAACACTACTTACATCACCAAAAAACTTTGGCATTGAGTACCATGCAGAACTGGAATGATTTCTAAAAACAAGTATCAGATATCTCTACTTAATAGTGTAACCAATAACCCCAATTGAATCAAGTCTACACCAATCTCATGGCAACCCCGTGTTTGTCAGAGTAAAGTGGAAGAATGAAGAATAAATATGTGCCATAGGATTTTCAGTGGCTGATTTTTTGGAAGTAGGTCATTAGGCCTTTTTCCAAAGTACCTTGGAGTGGACTTGTTATTTCCAAAAGTTGGCAACTGCTGAGCACACTAACATTTTGTACTACCCAGGGATTCCCAATGAACTGGTTACCATGGACTCAATTCCATCTCATGGCAGCTCCCATATTGACCTCAGTTCTTCATCCCACCCAATAACTACTTTGAAGTTCTGTCCCTTAAATAAAATGTGACTTGCTTTGGCCAATGTGATAGGAGTAGAAATGCAATTTTCCAGTGGTTCCTTTGTACCTCACTGCTATCCAGAAGAGAGCTAACCTTGACTATCTCATGGAAGGAATAAATATGATCGATAAGTGGAGAAAGCAGAAGTAACAACTATCTCAAGTGGATCCACAGAGGAATAGAGAAGCAATGAAGCCTGAGGTCCTGCAATCTGAACAGAACCACCTAACCTACGTCAACCAAACTCCAGAAATCTCACAGACAACTGAGTGATAATGAACAATCGTTGTTTTAGACCACTGAATTCTGAAGTAGTTTCTTTTATATAACAATAGTCGACTCATCTATCAGGCTTTTTCTGTAATCCAGGACCAAGGCATAGAGTTACTAACGTATATAAAACTCCTTTGGAAGCCCAAAACAAGGCCAAAAAGTACTGACATAAGTTGCCAAACTTCTCAGCCTCAAACATATGAGGATTTTGCTTACATGTAAAAAGAACAGATAAAACTGGTCACCATTTGCTGAGCTTGCTGTACAAAAGGTGATTCACCAATTCTTCTGAAGCAGTTCATCCTCATAAGGTTGGAGTCTCTGGGAAAGCTTCTATACTCAGAGAACAGCATTCTGAAAATCCTCTCCTCTAGTTAATCTGAGCCCCTCACCTAGAGTCATAATACACCCTTCACATAGGAGTCCTGACTCTCAATTCACAAGATTTTGTAATCAAAGGCCAACTATAATTCTAACTTACCAAATAGTGTATTTTTTATTTTCTGTGTAAGAGTGTGTTTTCATTTAGGTTTGTTTTACTGTTTAGAGCAGAACCGTAAGAATTCAAGTTAGATTGATAGAGATCTTGGAGTCTCAGTAATGTACATCATAAGCCTTTGTCCCCCAAATCAAAGCAATTCAATTATACTAATATTTAAGTGAATAAAATTAAGTGAATAAAATATTTAAATGAAAGAATAAAAGAAATACATTTTAAATGATAGATGTAAGTCAAGTGACACATAAAAATGAAAACATGCATCATTCTAATTGTATCATAAAGCATTTTATAACTAAAATATAGATGCTTCGTCTCCCACAAGCATACTGTCTCTAAAGATTTCATCCAAGTCAGATTCTGGGCCACTGACTTGTTTTATGAATGAATCAATAATCACAGAGTATTTTCTCACATAGATAACAGTACAAACTAAAAAATTGAAGATAAAGATGGGGAAATTATAAAGAACTTTATATATGAAATTAAGTATCTGAAACTGTGTTGTGTCCTTGGAAGCAAATAATTATTTTTCATTTACTTCCTTGTACAGTAAGCAAAATGGTTTCAGAGTTGTTTAAAAAAAAAAAAAAAAAATCAATGTTCCATTACCTGAAGACCTTGCTGAGGACTGAGAATATTTTTCTGCTCTTGACATCTCATTAAGATTATTTAACAACTAAGCAATCCATTTGCCTCCTTAGTGCTAAAATTGATATATTTTTCAAAATACAGCCCAGAGTTTTCAGAGAAAAACCCATAGGTTTTTGACCCAATGTCAATATCTGCCACTGACAGATATGGAATAAAATAAAATAGTAAATGTGTTGAGTAAAGAAAATAGAAAACATATTAAGTAATAGTGAAAGTCTTGCTTTAAAGATGCCATTTAAAGTGACAAAGGCATGACATGAATTTTTTATAATAATATCACAAAAATGCTGCTTTGCATTTATTCTATATTAGTAGAATATGTAGTTTTTCATTTGATGACTTTGCTTTTCAAAGCATGGGTGTTTTGTTTATTATTATCAATCATGTATAGAGAGTAGAGAGGCATTTTTCATATTCATTTGGACATAAAAATTATATTTCTCTGTTTTTGACATATATTCAGATTTACAAAAAGTATGCAAAGATGAAACATTCCAAGCATTCTTAGAACAAATTTGTCTTGATCACCAGAGTGATCAAAATGCTTCTCAGTTGGAAAAAAATTCTTATTAAGTTAGGAAATTTAGCTCCTCATCTGTCATAGATCTGTCATATTTTTTTCTATTTGAGTTATATTTAAATTTTTTTCTCTCTCTCTCTCTCTTGCTAGACTAATCAGGAAAAAAAGAGAGGGGACACAAGTTACCAATATCAGGAGTGAAAGAGAGAATATAATTGGAGGCCCTGTAGACATTAAAGAATAATAAAGTAGATTTAGAATTAAATGTATGATTATACATTTATAACTTAGATGAAATAAAACCAAGTCCTAGAAAGACAAAAACTACCAAAACTTAATTTTTAAATTAGGTAACTTTAAGAACCCTCTATTAAAGAATTTTTTTTAAATAGTTAAAAACCTCCACAAAGAAAACTCTAGGCCTAAATGACTTTACTAGTGAAATCAATCAAGTATGTAATAAAGTTGTAATATCAGTTATAAACAAACATATATAAAGCATAAACGAACTGAGATCACTTATCAACTCATTTTACGGAGCCACCACAACCCGGGTACTAAAAGAAGACAAAGTCAATATGAGAAAGCAAACTATAGATCAGCATTAATAAAACCAATCAAACAATCTTTTCAAAGAATAATACATCAGGCTAAGTGGGATATCAGAATAAAAGGTGGCTTAAACATTCAAAAAGCAATTTAATTCTCCATATCAACATATCAGAGAAGAAAAATCATGAGTTCAATTCAAAATATGCATTTCATAAAATTCCATATCTAGTCATAATAAAAATTCTCAAGGAACTAAGGAGAAAAGAAGGTCGTCCATCTGCCAAAGGAGATCTATGGAAAACCATTGCTAACATCGTACTTAACTATGAAAGTCTAAAGACTTTGTCATTAAGGTCAGAAATAAGGAAGACCACACTTATCTCTTATTCAACATTATATAGAGGTGCTCACAAGATGCTAGCACACACACACACAAGATAAATTAAATCCATTTATTTTGACAATGTAGAAGTAAAATTGTCTTTATTCCAGACAACATGATTATCTGCCTAGAAAGTCCCAAAAAATCTATCAAAAATTTATTAGGATCAATACGTGAATTTATCAGAGTTATATGTTACAAGGTTAGTATTAGGAAGTCATTTATATTTCTGCACATGGCACAATTAGAAATTGAAATCTAATGATGCAATTTAAAGTAATATTAAAAAAACATGAAATACTTACAAAACCAGCTAATAAACTATATGAAGGGCCTGACATATAAAACTTTAAAACTGTTCTGAGATGAACTAAAGAAAACTCATTAATTGTAGAAATATACTTTGTTCACAAATCAGGTGATTTAATAGATTTATTATATTAAAATTGATCCATAGATTTAAGATGATATCAATTAAAATACAAATAAGTTCTTTTGCAATAAATTTATAAGCTGATTCAAAAATTTATATAAGAAACCAAAAAAAAAAAAAGCAAAACTATTTTTAAAATGAGAAATACTGTTAGAAAACTCATTCTACCTGATTTCAAGACTTACTATATAAAATACAGTAATGAGACATTACTGTACAGGTATAAGGATAATAGAGCACAACAGAGAATCAAGAATTGAAACCAAACATATGTTGTTGCTGTTGTCAGGTGTCTTTGAGTCAGTTCCAACTCACATCGACTCTATGCACAAGAATTGTTACACTTGAGTCCATTGCTTCTACCACTCATTCTACCATCTCATTGGGGGGTTTTCTCTTTTTTGCTGACCCTCCACTTTACCAAACATGAAATCCTTCATGGGGCACTTGTCCCTCCTGAAACATGAAAGACAAACTCTTGCCATCCTGATTTCTAAGAAGCATTCTGACTATACTTCTTCCAACTCTGATTTGTTAGTCTTCTGTTATTCCATGATACTTTTAATATACTTCTCAAACACCCTAACTCAAATGCATCAATTCTTCCACAGTATTCCATATTCATTCTCCAACTTTTACATGCACATGAGGTTATTGAAAATATCATAGCTTGGGACAGGTGCACCTCAGTGATCAAACTGATATCTTTGCTCTTTACTACTTTAAAGAGGTCTGTGGATCAGATTTGCCCAGTGCAAATGTTTAATTTTGTGACAGTTGTTCCCATGAGGATTGACTGTGGATCTAAACAAAATGAAGTATTTGACAGCTTCATTGTTTGCTCCATTTATCATGATGTTTCTATTCTTAATGGATAGTACTGCTGTTTCTCCTCATTTTGGTTAATTTCACATTAGCAAATGAAGGTCTTGAAAGCTTTACTTCACTCACATCATCATGGTCATGTCTACTTTGAGGACACAACACTTCCACAACTCCTTGAACCAAAGACAGAAAACTGTGACATTAGAGTGGCGGAGGAGCACCAGCAGAACCAGGAATCAGAGCATGAGACAGAGCAGTGGGCTTCTCAGCCCATTGAACAAGTAAAGCTGAGAGACTCTGGACATTAAGTTTGCTTGTAGATTGGGGTACCTCTTGGCACTTAAATGGGAGAGCTAGGTTTGCTGACCCACAGAGCCAAAGCCAACTGCATTCAGGCTGAGGCTTATGGTGGAGTGGTGTGTTCTATGGGCATTTATCAGTAGCTGACTGGAACAATTGTGCCCCAAGTGTTTCTGACCCTGAAATATAACCTGTTAACTTTCCTAATAAACCCCATAACTGTGTGTACTGTCTTTGAGTTCTATGTTGCCATTGTAATGAATTACTGAACCCAGTGGAGTAGAGAGGATTGTGGGGAAAACGGAGGTTGACACACTTATTTTTCACAATAAGACCAAAGATGAATTATTGCATTTGATTTATGGTGTTGGTGAAAAATATTGAATATACCATGACCAACTGCAAGAAGAATGAACAAATCAGTCTTGAGAGACATACAGTCAGAATGTTCCTTAGAAGCAAGGGTGGTGAGACTTCTCCTATAAATTGTGAACATGTTACAAAGGAGGAACCAGTCTCTGGATAAGGACGTCATGCGTGGTAAAATAGAGGGTTAGCAAAACAAGAGGAAACTCTCTATGAGATGGTTGGTACAGTGGCTGAAACATAGCAACCAGTGTGAGAATTACACATAACTGAGCAATTTTTCATTCTGTTATATATAGGGTTACTATGAGTTGGAACCAAGTTGACAGTGTTGTTAAAGTGCCATCAAGTCTGTTCTAACCTATAGTGACCCTGTGTAGGGTTTCCAAGGAGCAGCTGCTGAGCTTGAACCACCAACTTTACAGTACAAATGGCTTTGCAGTCTGGTGCATTAACCTACAGCACCATACCAGGACTCTATTTACCCCACAGCGCCATACCAGGACTCCATTTACCAGATACAAAATACTACATTGTATATAATTACATTTATATGTACTTAACATATCATGTCAGTACCTAACAGCAATGTGAAATTCTGGAAAAGGTGAAACTATAGAGACATATGATCAGTAATTGCCAGAGGCTGAATATTGAGACAGAATCAATTTAAAAGGGACACAAGAGACCTTTTTAATATGATATCTAGATTGTGGCTATGGTTATTTGAATATAAACATTTCTTGAAACTCAAAAAACTCTAGAATTCAGAAGGGTGAATTTTTTTGCTATGAAAATTATGCCTCAATAAGCTTGAATAAATGTAAATGTTTTGTAAGATAAATAAAGCTAATATTACTGTTTTCAATTTCTAGACAAGTTAACCAAGACTAAAGAAGTTTAAGGTATCTGCTCAAACCGCCCAGGAGGTAAGTGGCATAGCCAAGACTTAAATCCAATTCCTCAAAACTCCTTCCTGAGCTCATTCATGATTATTGCACTTTTGATGCAATGATAGTACTTTTATGACATTTTTGTTATCAGCAATATAATGTGGAAGATAATTTAGTCTTGTATTCAGACATTCTTAAGGGCTATATTAGGTCCATTAGACAGTAGGTAAAAAGCATAACAAATGTACATAACAAAGCTACTAAAGAATGAGGGCTTCCTAGAAATGGGCTTCATGTTTACATCAGCTGCCATCCAGTAGATTCTGACTGATGGTGACCTCACGTGTTTCAGGTTAGAACTGTACTCCTTAGTGTGTTCTTCCTTTCTTTCTTTTTAAATGATTTGAATGAATCTTTTAAATCATTTATTATTTATAGCTTTTATTGTGAACTTGGTGACAGTTTATAGAGCCAATACATTTTCTATTCAACAATTCATACACATTTTGTTTCACATCATTGGTTGTAATACCTATAATGTAGCATCACCTAACCTACTTCCACCCTATTTCCTGTTTCCATTCCTAATCCTTTCCTAACCCCTCTGAATTATGTCCTTGGGTAACTGTGGCTCGTTAGATATCAAATGATTGATTATCCAAACCTGTGTATGCTACCCTCGTGTTATTGTTCCCTTTATAGAACTGCCTATAATTTACTGAATATTACACTACAGGGGTGAGTTCAGTTCCAGCCCTCATGGACCGAGGGCCATAGTTTTGGGATTCTACCAGTCTCGATCAGACCAGTTATCCTTGTCATTTTTATGACAGAGTTTTGTTTCACATTTTTCTCTACTTTAGAAAGAACCTGTAATGTGATGTCTTTCAGAGCTATTGGTATAGCTGGGCACCATCTAGTTCTTTTAGTTTCAGGGTCATGGAGGTTGATGTTTGAATGATTCATTAGTCATTAGACTGAGAATTTTCTATTTTCTTCTCTAGTCTGTCCTTTGGACAGGAAGAAACCAATTGTTTTCACCTTAGATGGCAACTCAGAGTCTTTTAAGACCCAAGTCATTATTCAACTAAGTAGGATGTAGAACATTGTCTTTGCAGACTATATTATGCCAGTTTACCTTGGTGTCCCCCATGGTCCTTAGTCCCCAGATCCAGTAACTCATTCCTGCAAGATTTTTAGTTATGTCTAAGAAGTTTTCATAACTTTGTCCCCTGTATGCTGTACCACATTCATGGGTATATATAATGTATGTGTGTGTGTATTTATATATATGTATTGTCATTAAGTGCCGTCAAGTCAGTTCTGACTCATAGAGACCCTGTATAGTGTTTCTGAGGAGCAGTGGTTGAGTTTGAACCACTAACTTTGTGATTCAAACTAACCTTGATGTCCGTCTAGTCTAGTGTTTATCCTACAGCGTCACACCAGCACCAAACCTTACTTCCAAAATGCCTCTGACTGTACTCAAACCTCCTTGCTTCCCAATTAACAGCTGAGCCACAATTTTTGCCACCCACGGACTCTGTCCATTGACAGTGTTCAGGTAAGTCAAGAGAACAGAATGTATAAAGAGAGGTAATTGATGGTTTTGAAGATTAGGTGTGGGATTGTAGTAGATCATTTCTGTGACTAGTCATCACCCCTGCTCCATAAAATGATGAAAGCCTATTGTACCTGACTGATAATGTGACATACAGTCCTAAGGCTTTGAAAGTTTCAAAAGATGGAAAAGACATACCAGCTGACTTGAAGATACAGTTGATAACGTGAGTCCTGGTGTGGCACTGTGGGTTAATGCTCCAGACTGCAAAGCCATTTGAATTGCAAGGTCGGCAGTTCAAACTAACCAGCTACTCCTGGGAAACCCTATACAGGGTCACTATGGGTCAGAACTGACTCAATAGTACTTCACAACAACAATCAGTCTGTACCTATAAAAAATGTTGTTTATTTGACATATGCTTTAAAAGCAAATCCATTGCATAATAGAATTAGGTAAATTTCTTAATAATGCCCACATCTGAGACAATAAAAATACTTATCTTCTCCACTAAAAATATGTTGACTGTTGTTGTTGTGTGCCGTCAAGTCAGTTCCGACAATTATACAATCCTGTATAGGGTTTCCAAGGAGTGGCTGATGAGTTTGAACTGTCAACCTTGTGGTTCAAACCAATCTTGTAGTCCAGAGCTTATCCTAAGGACTAAAAGCATAAAGTACTGTAAATAACAATAGCCATTAACAAAAATAGACTTAATATCTACTGATTAAAATCAAATTAATTTAATTAATCTGAGACTGCAAATAATTCCTTTTCTTATCATTTAGAGATTTACATTTAAACTGAAATGTTAAAGTGTTGGGATTAGATGATTTTAAACTTTTTTATATGATCACAAAGTATTTCCATTTCAAAGCCTTGGGGATAAAGAAACACAACTAGTTATTGTTGTATAAGAATAGTATAAATATCCACCAGACATGGAGTAAATTAGAGTCCCTAAACTCAGGGGCAGAATTTAGTCCATTTGACAATAACAGTCTCTCTCCTTTTAAGATCAGTGACTGACAAGATAATTAGTCTATCTGATAATCAAGGTAGCAACTTATACAGATCTAATTAGACTGTTTTCTATTGCTTTGAGTATATTCTATTACATGGCAACCTGTACTTGAAGATGGTTGTTGAATCTAAGGAAACTAATATGTACAACATCTCTTACTTTGTAAACAGTAGGAGGCAAAGAATAAATCAATATTTCTCAACCTTGAATTGTAATTCTGCTTTTAGAACACAGTTAGGACAAAGTACTTATCTATTTAGGAAGAACATCAATTTGAATACCTCAAACTTAATCAACTATTTGACTTCTATAGTCTTTTCTACCTGGCTTTTAGATACACAGTGAAAACAAACTCAGGATTTTTACCAATCCCAAACTTTGTCACCAAACAAAAGTTCAGTTTCTTGGAATTTGGTTTCAGAATTAAATAAGCCTGGGTTCAAGTTTAAGAGCTTTGGTAACTTTTATAGTATGCAGATCTTACTTTTGCCTGCACAACCTTTCTTTAAGTTACAGTACTTTCATTTTTCTTTGGAAAGTCTTCCAACCCTGTCTCTTAGGGACTGAATTAAGTTTCCTCAAAATATGTGTTGAATTCTTAACCCTGAATCTATGGATGTGATCCTGTTTGGGAACACGGTTTTACTTTCGGTATGTTACCCCATACTCATACCAGTGTAGAGTGGATCCCAACCTTAACCAGAATAAATATCACATCAAGAAATACACAAAAGACATTTACAGAAAGAATCAACACATATGAAAACCCAGAACTGTGTTTCAACTGTTTTAAGTCATCTATATAAAGTATTTCTTTAATAAGAGAAAAACGTTACTAAGACACTCTCCAATGAGATGCCATCTTGGTGGGGCTGTAAATTTCATACTACAAACTTCCTTGTTCAGGTTGGGTAGAAGGCTAGAGTGATCGATACCTACAAGCCATTCCCTGCAAGGCAATGGTGGGTCTGAGGATGGACATGTGATTCAAGCAATGTCACACAGAGGGCTTTTCTTGGTTGGAGGTGCTAAGCCACGCAGGTGGCCATTTTTATTGCTGAGACAGAGTGCACCTGAGAGTTGTTTGTCACAGGAAAGTAGATCTGAGAGTGTATAAAAAGATAGATGCAGGGCTCTTATTCACACCCTGGTGTGACTCCCTGCATCCAGATGTGTCTGGAGATTGGATTAACCCTTAACAAGACAAATAAATAAATAAAACAAAACACTCTGCTTGCTTAAACAGGCAACAAAATAATACTTACAAACACAATCAACCTAATATTTCTATCCTTGGTTTCCTAATTTATAAAACTTAACATAAAACTTACTGCTCTTTGGAATTGCATAATTAAGGTAATTGTTGTTCTGCTCCATTTATTGCTCGTAATGACTATGAAATAGGTATTAACTTCACCCTCATTTTACTGATGAGGAAACGGAAAGTTAGAGATGTTACAGAATCTGTAATCTGTTCAAGGTAATGTATTAATCAGGTTGTTGTTTTTAGGTGTCATCTACACAATTTTCAATTCATAGTAATCCCATGGGATAGAGAGGAACTGCCCCATAGGAGTTTCTAGGTTGTAACTTTTATACTAGCAGATAGGCAAGTTGCTCTCCCACGGAGCTGTTAGGTAGGTTAGAAGTGTCAACCTTTTGGTTGTTGTTGTTAGGTGCCATTGAGTTGGTACCTACTCATAGTGACCTATGCAAAGCAGACTGAAACACTGCCCAATCCTGGGCCAACCTCACTACTGTTGTCACACTTGAGTCAATAGATGCTGCCACTTGGCCAATCCATCTCATTGGGGGGTTCTTCCTCTTTTTCTCTGACCCTTCACGTTACCAAACATGATATCCTTCTCCAACAACTGGTCCCTCCTGACAATATGTCCAAAGTATGAGAGACAAAGTGTGTCCATCTTGGCCTCCAAGGAGCACTCTTGCTGCACATTCTTCCAGAACGGATCTATTGGTTCTTTTGTCAGCCCATGGGACTTTCAATGTTCTCCTCCAACACCATAACTCAAAAGCATCAATTCTTCTATGGTCTTCCTTATTCACTGTCCAGCTTTTGCATGCATATGAGGTTATTGAAAATACCACAGCTTGGGTCAGGCGCACCTTAGTCCTCAAGCTGACATATTTGCTCTTCAACATTTTGAAAAAGTCTTGTGCAGCAAATTTGCCTAATGCAATAAGTTGTTTGATTTCTTAACTGCTGCTTCCATGAGTGTTGATAGTTGACCCAAGAAGAATGAAATCCTTGACAACTTCAACAATCATTTCTCCATTGATAAGAATGTTGTTTATTGGTGAGGAGTTTTGTTTTCTTGACATTGAGATGGAATCCATACTGAAGGCTGTGCTCTTTGATCTTCATCAGTAAATGTTTTAAATCCTTTTTACTCTCAACAAGCAAGGTTGTATCGTCTGCATATTGCAGGTTGTTAATGAGTCTTCCTCAAATCCTAATGCCATACTTTTCTTCTTCTAACCCAGCTTCTTAGATTATTTGCTCAGCATACAGGTTGACTAAGTATGGTGAAAGAACACAACCTTGTCGCACACCTTTCTTAATTTGAAACCAGTCAGTGTTCCCATGTTCTGTTCGAACAACTGCCTCTTGATCCATGTACAGATTCCTCATGAGCACAATTAAGTGTTCCGGAATACTCATACTTCGCAATGTTGTCCATAGCTTGTCATGATCCACATTGGTTAGCAGCCAAAAATCTCAGTGTCTTATAATCAAGGTGAATTTCTTTCTCAAACAAAGTATGGTTCTCTTACAAAATTAAGCAGCTCTCATGGACAACATTCCTCTAAGTATTGTTTCATGGATCCCGGTTTCCTCTTTCCTGTGGCTTTATGATTCGGTACCTTTACTATCACATTTGTGTCATCCAACCAGCAGTTAGAGGGGGTGGAGCTTGAGGGATTCAAAACACGGAGAAGGCATACTAGATATGTAACTTTCCCAACTCAGAAAAGACATGTAAGTTCTGCTCATTTTCTATTGGCTAAAATGAATCAGAGACATCCGGTGTCAGGAGGCTGAGATTTGCAATCTTTTCACGCCATCTGTGTCATATTTAATGCAGGTTAATATGAAACATTCCCTGGGTGGTACAAATGATTAAATGCAAGTTTGGAGGTTCAGATTTACCTAGAAGTACCTTGCAAGAAATACCTGGCAATCTGCTTCTGAAAAATCCTGCCATTGAAAACCCCATATATATACCCTGAGACACATGGATGGTACCACCAGAAGTCAGCACTGACTTGACTGTTTTTTAATTTTGGAAGAATGTAGAGTACAGGCCCTTAGACATTGTGCTGTGTCATATTAAATCTGATATCTGAAAGTACCACGAATAGAAGGTGTTTAATAAATGAAAAGTTTGTTTGTTTTTTACTTCCTAAAGGATGAAACAAACCAAAGAGAGAAATAGAAGGAAAAAGAGTTAACGACTGGTCACAAAGTATTGAGTCCTTTCATTTTGTGTTTATTTTTTCTCATGCTCAATTTGGTAAACTTGGGATGGAAGGCAAACAACCATTCATATTTTTTAAATTATAGTTGTTGTTGTTGTTAAGTACTGTGGAGTCGGTTCCGACTCATAGTGAACCCTGCACAGGGTTGCCGAGGCTGTAAATCTTTACGGGAGCAGAATGCCTCATCTTTCTTCTGCGGAACCACTGGTAGTTTCGAACTGCTGACCTTGCTGTTCGCAGCCCAATTCATAACCACTACACTGTACAGAAGGAAAAGAATGCCAGTGGTCACAGAGGTGAAACATCAAATAAGGTTATATGTAGACTGGCCTGTCTCCTAATTCAGTAGCTCCAAGTAATAACTTGCTAATTACATATTCACTGTAATATTGATTTGATTGCCAATGTTACTGTTTAGATAATCCTGAGTTTCTCTTTTTGCATTTATCTAAATGATAGTTATAAAGCTTCTTTGTATTTCTCTTGATTTTACTCCTTTTGAAGTTTTCCCCAAGGCATTGTTGGTTATGAGATCATCACATTCTTCCATCCAACTCCATGAATATGCCCCCTTTGCCTTGTGATGGTGACACTGCTGGGCATAACTGTTAGGCACTATTGGAAACAGGAGTCCTGGTGTGGTGCTGCAGGATAAACACTGGACTGCTAACCATAAAGTTGGTTCAAACCCACCAGCTGCTTCTCAGAAATCCTATACATGAACTCATTGATATGAGTGTAATGGCACACAACAACATTGAAAATAGAAGGAAATATTAATTACCCTATATTTTATTTCTCCAAATGTGTACTATGCCTTCTCTAAATTCCCTCAGCACAGGAGAGACTAAGCTGTAGCTTTGAACAAGACTATTTAGATTTCTTAATCTAATTTTTTTTTTTTGAAATTTGTTTTCAAAAGCATATATTTTTTTAATAATGTAGAACTGAGAAAGGTATGCTACTATCAGATGAAAAGGTTGTAAGATATAAGAATTAAGAAAAATCTTTAAAAGCCAGGACAAAATTATAAATCCAAATCTATATATTTTAAGACCTATTTGTAATACATATCAATAAAGCAATGTTATGACATTATAGAAAAAACATAAAAGTTAAATATTGACAAGTAAACAAAAGCCTCCACCGCAGTGTTGTTATTGTTGTCAAGTGCTCTTGAGTTGGTTCCAACTCATAGCAAACCTTATAGAGTTATCAAGGAGTGGCTAATAGGCTAGTGGCAAGAAGAATCAACCTTGTGGTTAGCAGTCCAGTGCTTATCGTTCAGTGCCACACTGGGACTCCACAACACAGGGTCTATCTACCTGTGAAAATAAATTATTAAACATTTTGCAAATATTTTTTCTCTGTGTCTTGAAGTTTGGATGTCGCTTATTGAAAATAAGCAAAAATTAAATAAGATGGTACAAATTAGGAATTTGACCAATACCTAAGTTCCCTCTACTTTTAATAGCTTATAACATATATAAAGTTTGTTATACTTCAATGATACTTAACTTATATTTGACCTGGTAGCATCCCAGTACAAATTTACTTTAGAAAATTAAAAAAAAAAAAAAAAAAAAATCAAGCATCCACAGTCTATAAAATGAACCAGAACCTAAACCACAAACATTATACAAAATTCCATCCATGAATCTCATAATTTAATGTAAACTTATAAAAAATTTATAAGAACCCATAAGAGAAAATCTTTAGGACCTGCTGTGGGTCCAAGAATTCTCTGACATGACTTTAAAAGAGAACATGAATCCATGATTTGGACTTCATCAAAATGGATACTTTTGCTTGGTGGAAGACTATTAAGAAAATGAAAAGTCAAAATTGAGACTGGGAGAAAATACCTGCAAACTGAATATCTAACAAAGGATATACATCTGAAATAAATAAAGAACTCTCAAACCTCAACAATAAAAAAGAAAAGAACAGAAAAACAAAAAACTAGAAAATGGGCAACAGACTAGCTGAAATGAGGCTGAGCCAGAGTGCTAATTAGATCAAGCCACCTTTGGTTAAACCCACTGTGCCATTCTATGCCACTCCACTGGGGCCGATCACTTCACTTTTGATAGGATTTGACCTGGGAAAGGTAGACTCCAAGTTCAAAGGGTATTGAATTCTACTTAGACAGTATCCTGAAACCCAATCACCTCAATACTATATAAAACTACGTGAATTCTTTGTGCTTTCCAGTCAAAGCAAAATGTTGGCAAGGTGGATGAAGAGAGAACTGTTGAGTCAAATGACATATTTTTGTATTTAGAATTTGTTCATACTACAATCTGTCCTACCACCCACACTGTATTTACTTTTTCCTTGCCCTTGTAGTGTCTTCATTTATGGCAGACGTATTCCTTCACCCATATGCACCCAAATCAAGTACTTGTCCTCAGGTATAGAAAATGTTCCTCTTACTTATGCAGGTCTCATAAATGAATCTATCAATCTTACCCCTAAGTTCTCTACTCTCTGATAAATATACAGTAAAGTATGATTTTCTTCAGTCCAGTTTTGTTTTGTTTTGTTTTTTTTAGTGTTGTTACAATGAAAT
The DNA here is from genome assembly GCF_000296735.1 of Chrysochloris asiatica. Taxonomy (NCBI): domain Eukaryota; kingdom Metazoa; phylum Chordata; class Mammalia; order Afrosoricida; family Chrysochloridae; genus Chrysochloris; species Chrysochloris asiatica. The sequence continues at coordinate 8,673,280 of NW_006408530.1, read as the reverse complement.
ATTGAAGTATATGTTGTTTTTGTTGTTGTTGTTAGGTGCCTTATGCACAGCAGAACTAAACACTGCCCGATCCTGGGCCAACCGCACTACTGTTGTCACGCTTGAGTCCATAAATGCTGCCAATTGGCCAGTCCATCTCATTGGAGGTCTTTCTCTTTTTCTCTGACCCTCCACCTTACCAAACATGATATCCTTCTTCAGTGACTGGTCCCTCCTAACAATATGTCCAAAGTATGAGAGACGAAGTTTGGCCATCTTGGCCTTTTAAGAACACTCTGGCTGCACTTCTTCCAACACAGATCTAATGGGTTTATGGGCAGCCCATTGCACTTTCAATAGTCTCCTCCAACACCGTAACTCAAAGGCATCAATTCTTCTATGGTCATCCTTATTCACTGTCCAGCTTTCACATGCATATGAAGTTATTGAAAATACCATAGCTTAGGTCAGGTGTACCTTAGTCCTCAAGCTGACATCTTTGCTCTTCAATACTTTAAAAAGGTCTTGTGCAACAGATTGGCCTAACACTATACGTCATTTGATTTCTTGACTGCTGCTTCTGTGAGTGTTGATAGTTTATCCAAGAAGAATGAAGTCCTTGATAACTTCAGTCTTTTCTTGGTTGATAAGTATGTTGTTTATTGGTCCAGTGGTGAAGATTTTTGTTTTCTTTACATTGAGATGTAATCCATACCAAAGGCTGTGCTCTTTGATCTTCATTGAAGTATATATACTTACTCAATATCCTAATTGAAAGTAAAAATCATCCAATTTCATTATAGTTTCACTTTTAGAAAAACAAAGTCAGAATTTTAATTATTCATAACTACTGAAAGTAATCACTTATTTTTAAATAAAAAGTTTGTCATTTATCCATGCTATAGTGTGAAAGTCATGAATAGTAGGGGAAAGGAGTACAGAGAATAACCACAAACTAATTTAATCACAAAACTTTTGATCAACATTTTGATCAGGCTGTCTTAGGTTGGGTTCTCTAGAGAAGCAAAACCAGTAAAACGTATATATGTATATATAAAGAGAAGTGTATATTAAAGAAATGGTTCACTCAGTTGTAGAGATAGGAGAGTCCGAAGTCTGGGTCAGATGAACCAAGATTGACAGGTCAAATGGCAAGCAGCGAGGCAGATCCAGCATTCAGTCAGGCAGACAGGTTGATAAGATGTGTCAGACAGGAAGGCAGGCAGGCATGTCATAGAGCAGGTCACTGGCTTAAGTCCAAAGTCAGAGCTAGTAGAGAACAAGTAAGCTTTGCCTAAGTGTCTAATATATTGGAAGCAGGTTACACCCCTGAGGAAACTTCCTTTCAATTGATTGGATGGTAATAACAGACCTCATCATAAAGTTGATTATAATATGTTAGGTCTCATTATGGGGATAACTACATCTCAACTACCAAAACAATGAGAATCCTGGTCTAGTCAAGTTAACACAAACCTTTGCTATCACAGAAGCCACGTGATCAGTTTGCAGTGCTGGCTGAGACAATTCAAATGGTAATCGATGAGCAGTTTCTACTGAGCATCTCCTCTCTAAAACACAATGTCCTAAGTAATACACTGTTGCTCTTGTTAATTTCTATGGGGTCAGTTTCAACTTATACCAAAAAAGGAGTAAAATTGAGACTTCAGAGGCTAAGAACAGAATACTAGGAACCAACTACTCCCACATTCTAAAGTGAAACACCTGGTCTTCCATATAAGAACTGTGAAGCAAGTAATAAAACACTGATCTTTAATCTTGTGATCTTTAACCCCTCACTCACTCTGAATGCATTCCAATGTCAAAGCTAAAGTGACCCAGGAAAGAAGTAGCGGGAGCTGTCTGTGCCTCCATGCTCTACTACCACCCGTTCCTATGGGAGCAAAAAGAAAGCATATTTCCCCCAATTCACATCAAATAAAATGACAGAGGAGGTTTTAAAACACAGAGTACTTTTTGAAATGTGGAATTTTTAGTGCTGGATCAAATCAGATATTAAGGCTAGCAACCACCACCAAAAAGCACTGTAGTCTTGCTAGTGTAATTCACTTTGATGTCTTGCTGTATTGGTTTTCTATTGTTGTATAACAAATTATCACACAGTTAAGGGCTTAAAACAATTTCTATTTATTCTTTCATGATATTTTTTAGTACTGGACCACAAGGTCAGTTTGAACCACAATGATGGCAGTTCAAACCCACCAATCACTCCTCAGAAACCTTTTATAGGGTTGCTGTGAGTCGGAACAGACTCGATGGCATTTAACAACAATAAAAACATATACAATATTTGAGTGGAGAGAGTGGAATAGGTGAGATTAAATATATTTATCCTTATACCATACTACATTCAATATATTCAATGAAATTAATATATTTGCATTGTAGTTCAAATGTATTTATTGTACTGAAGGGCTTTTGTTCAGTTAAAGTAGTTCTTTCCATTATCCTAAAATAAATAACTATATTTATGAAGTTTATTTCACCAGTACTTAGAAAAACAGGACAATAAAAACTAGGAACCCCATAAACTATTTACTCTTATGGTAGGTGGAGTTGTAACTTGACCCCCAATAACCCTCACTCTTGCATAAACTCCTTCTCAGACTGAAGGCATGAGTTATCATTCCTATGATTATGTTCTATTGCATGACAAGGAATTTTGCAGAAGGAAGTAAGCTTACTAATCATTGACTTTGGATTACTCAGAAGGAAAATCAAATGATCTGAAGGGCCTGACCTCACAGTTCTTTAAAAGTGGAGAGTTTTCTTTGGCAGTATTCACTAAGAGGCTTTCTCACATTCCAAGACTAAGAAGGATTTGATCACCATTTCTGGCTTGAAGAAAGTGGAGGCATATGGGAAGGACTTGAGAAGCTGAGTGGCCCCTGGCTGACAACCAGCAAGAACATAGGGACCTCAGTCATGCAGCTACAAGGAAAGGAGTTCTGTCAACAAGAGAATGAGTTTGGAAGCACACTTTGTCTCCAAAGCTTTTGCATGAGAAAGTTCAGACAACACCTTGACTTTGGTCTCAGGACATACTGAGCAGATAACTTAGCCTTGGTAAATCTGACTTCTGATAGAAAAAAAATAATGAGTTAATCGATGAAAATTGTTTTAAGCCTTTAATTGTTTGATCATTTGTTATACAGCAACAGAAAACCAATACAACCAAAACATGAAAGCGAGTGACACTAGCAAGACTTCAGTGGTTTGTAGTGATGGCTGCTAGCCTTAATATATGAAATATTTAAAAATTCCACACTTCCAAACGTACTCTATTTTACAATTCAAAGGTTGCCAGATAGGAGGACTCAGAAAGTACGAGGACCATATGTTCACTAAAGACGGCTTTTTACAAATCCCTACCTGTCTTTATTCTGACTTGTGTACATTTAAATTTATAATCAGCAGTATAAATGTGTCAATGAAATAGCGTGGCACTGGCTGTTTGGGGGTGTTGAAACAGAATAGTGGGAATTGAACTTTGGTGATTGAAGACACAAAGAGTAAACGGTATTACCATATGATTGTGGTATATTAGAATAACTTCACTCACAGAAACTGTGCTTCTTTTTCCTGAGAGACTAAAAATTGGGTTCTTTGGGATAAAGCTGACATCTGTTAGTCCATATGTATTTTGCACAGGTGTCTTCATGCTGTAAATTCAACATCTGCCGTCACTTCACTTCAACAACCTTCTGGTTTTAGCTAAATTATTTTAGATGAGGATCTTAACTGAAAACCCAGGAGCACTTTTGTTTTTAAAGTTTTGAAAACATGCGTCCCTTTAACATCATGCTAAGGATCTCTGGTAATGTAGTGGTTATGAATCAGGCTGTGAACCACAAGGTCAGCAGTTCGAAACTACCAGCTGTTCCATGGGAGGAAGATGAGGCTTTCTGCTCCTGTAAAGATTTACAGCCTCGTTCAGGGTCACTATGGATCAGAACCAACTCGATGGCACTTAACAACAACAACAAAGAGCATGCAAAAAGGAGCCCTGGTAGCTTAGTGGATTGCGAGCTGGGCTGCTAGCCGCAAGGTCAGTAATCCAATCCACCATTCCCTCCATGGGAGAAAGATGAGGCTTTCTGCCCCAACAAAGAACTACAGCCTTGGAAACCCTCTACAGGGTTGCTATGAGTTGGAATTGACTTGGTGGCACACAACCACCAGAGTATGTAAATGTTGTTGTTGTCAGGTGCCATCAAGTTGGAACCAACTCATAGCGACCCCATGCACAGAAGAACGAAACAATGTCCGATCCTGGGCCAACCTGACTACCGCTGTCACACTTGACAACATCAGTGATGCCACCTGGCTGGTCCATCTCGTTGGGGGTCTTCCTCTTTTACTCTGACCCTCCATCTTACCCAGCATGACATCCTTCTCCAGCGACTGTTCTCTCCTGACAATGTGTCCAAAGTATGAGAGACGTAGCTTAGCCATCCTGGCCTCGAAGGAGCCCTCGGGCTGCACTTCTTCCAAAATAGATCTATTGGTTCTTTTGGAAGTCCATGGCACTTTCAGTATTCTCCTCCAACACCACAATTCAAAGGCATCAATTCTTCTACGGTTTTCCTTATTCACTGTCCAGCTTTCGCATCCATATGAGGCTATTGAA
>NW_006408530.1:8657292-8667707 GCF_000296735.1 Chrysochloris asiatica | reverse complement strand
CTGACCTTAAGGTTCGCAGCCCGATTCGTAACCACTACGCTACCAGAGCTCCTTAGTATGTAAATAGTGATCTCAAAAATAAGTAAGCTTTTCAGACCCTTGTAATGAAATGGTTAAGTGCCAAGTTATCATTTATAGATGGGGCCAAGAACAAAATTGTTTAAATCTAGCAGCTGTAGCATAAATGTGAACTTTACCATTGACAAGCTGAGTAAACTGCAACCTCTACCAGTCTTGTAGTCCTGCTGTGGTGCTGTGGGGTAGCGTACTGGACCTCAAGCTTGTTTTGAACCTCATTGTTAGTGGTTCAAAATCACCAGCTGCTCCTTGGAAACCCTATATAGGGTTTCCTGTGTGAACCACCAACCGTATGATTCAAAACAATCTTGTGATCCAGTGCTTATCCTACAGCACTACACCGGGACTCTGACTCAATGCATAGTATACTTTTTAAATCAAGATTTATTCTGAAGTTTGTTTTATTTACTCTTTCTCATTCATTCCAAATTTCACCAAAATGTTTTTCTTCAATTATACTTATAAAAATTCTCCTTTTTATGATAGTCATTTATTCAAAGCACTATTATTTCTTTCTCAATGGTTCTTTACTCATTATTGAGGTATTACTATACAAAATATGACGTTGAATTTATCCCACCTGAATTTAGAGACCATCTGAAGAACACATTTGATGCATTAAACACTAAAGACCAAAGACCAGAAGAGTTGTGGGATGACATCAAGAACATCATACATGAAGAGAGCAAAAAGTCATTAAGAAGACAAGAAAGAAGGAAAAGGTCAAAATGGATGTCAGAGGAGACTCTGAAACTTGCTCTTCAGCGTAGAGAAGCTAAAGCAAATAGAAGAATTGAAGAGGTCCAAGAGCTGAACAGAAATTTTCAAAGCTCAACTCGAGAAGACAAAACCAGGTACTATAATAAAATATGCAAAGATTTGGAACTAGAAAACCAAAAGAACATGGTCAGCATTTCTCAAGCTGGGGAACTAAAGAAAAAATTCAAGCCTCGACTTTCATTATTGAAAGATTCTCTGGGAAAATTACTGAATGATGCAGAATGTATCAAGAGAAGATGGAAGGAATACACAGAATCATTGTATCAAAAGGAAATGGTTAATGTTCAACCATTTCAAGAGGTACCATATGAACAAGAGGAAGTCCAGAGTGCATTGAAAGAATTGGCAAAGAACAAGGCACCAGGAATTGATGGAATAAAATTTGAAATCTTTCAAGAAAGTGAGGCAGCACAAGAGGTATTCACTCATCTCTGCCACGAAATTTGGAAGACAACTATCTGGCCAACTAATTGGAAGAGATCCATATTTGTGCCCATTCCAAAGAGAGGTGACTCAACAGAATGCGGAAATCATCGGACATTCTCTTTGATATCTCAAGCAAGTAAAGTTTTGCTCAAGGTAATACAGAAAGGGCTACAATCATACATTGACAGAGAACTTCCAGAGGTTCAAGCTGGATTCAGAAGAGGCCAGAGAATGAGAAATACCATTGCTGATGTCCGGTGGATCTTGGCTGAAAGTAGAGAATATCAGAAAGATGTTTACCTATGCTTTATTGACTACACGAAGGCTTTTGATTGTGTGGATCATGATAAGTGATGGACAACATGGAGAAGTATGAGTATCCCAGAACACTTAATTGTACTTCTGAGGAATCTGTACCTGGATCAAGAAGCAGTTGTTCGAACAGAGCATGGGAACACTGAATGTTTTAAAATTGGGAAAGGTGTGCGACAAGGTTGTGTTCTTTCACCATACTTATTCAACCTGTATGCTGAGCAAATAATACGAGAAGCTGGGTTCTATGAAGAAAAGTGTGGTTTCAGGATTGGAGGAAGACTCATTAACAACCTGCGATATGCAGATGATACAACCTTGTTGCTGAAAGTGAAGAGGACTTGAAACATTTACTGATCAAGATCAAAGAACACAGTCTTCGGTATGGGTTGCATCTCAATGTCAGAAAAACAAAAATCCTCACCACTGGACCAATAAACAACATTCTTATCAACGGAGAAAAGATTGAAGTTGTCAAGGACTTCATTCATCTTGGATCAACTATCAACACTCGTAGAAGCAGCAGTCAAGAGATCAGACGACGTATTGCATTGGGCAAATCTGTTGCACAGGAACTTTTTAAAGTGTTGAAGAGCAGAGATGTCAGCTTGAGGACTAAGGTGCGCCTGACCCAAGCCATAGTATTTTCAATAACCTCATATGGATGTGAAAGCTGAACAGTGAATAAGGAAGACCGTAGAAGAATTGATGCCTTTGAGTTGTGGTGTTGGAGGAGAATACTAAAAGTACCATGGACTGCCAAAAGAACCAATAGATCTATTTTGGAAGAAGTGCAGCCAGAGTGCTCCTTGGAGGCCAAGATGGCTAAGCTTCATCTCTCATACTTTGGACATAGTGTCAGGAGGAAACAGTCGCTGGAGAAGGATGTCATGCTGGGTAAGATGGAGGGTCAGAGTAAAAGAGGAAGACCCCCAACGAGATGGATCAGCCAGGTGGCATCATTGATGGCGTCAAGTGTGGCAGCGGTGGTGGGGTTGGCCCAGGATCGGACATTGTTTCGTTCTTTTGTGCATGGGGTCGCTATCAGTCAGTTCCCACTCAATGGCACCTGACAACAACAACAACTGTACTGAAAGCACCTAGTCACCAGAGTGAGTTAAAGACACTCAGTAATGAAGCCTCAATACCTTGAAGTAGACTTGAAAAGATACTGTAAACTCAATGCTCTGGTTATTAATGGAGATGCTTAGCCCTTCTAGCAGAGAATGAATTGGTCCTGGCCAGAGAAACCACAGTATGTTATTAGCTTTTCTATGTTTCAATTGCCATGATAATTTTCTGTCAAATTTTGTTCAACAGTCATCACTGTCATAGAACTATGACAGTGTTCATTGTCCATGCCTTGCAATATCTAGCATATGACCTTTTTATACATGAAAACCAAATGTGCCAAGCTATACTGCATGAAAGTCTTAACTAGACCATTCAGTATGTTATAAATTCAAAGCAAGACTCTTATTTATTCTAAAAAAGACAATGTAGTTTTAGAGGTGGGCAGCTTAATCTGCTGATTAGTGTGAGTATGCATATCAGAAGCCAGCAAACTCCAATTTGCTTTGAATGCCAGCTGCATACCAACTTATCAGAGGAGCCCAGATACAAGGGTAAAGAACTATCCCTTCTTAATTATGAGCATGTATATTCTGGCATGTACCTGCATTAGTATGACTGAGCATTCTGGAATAAGAAGTTAATGCTATTAAGATTCATTACATATTCCTAATATGCATACCAATGCCTTTTAGTGATAATGTGCTAGGCCCCACGTTCTGAGTCTGTACTGAGAGAATCTGATGAGAATGGAATGAAATCCAGCCAGGAATGCCAGGACATGCCCTTATAAAATATCGCAACATTTTTTAAAAGAGCCTTTGGTGACTGCACAAAATTCACAGTTAGCTTCAGGTGATATTGATTCATTATCACTTGAAAATAAAACTAACATTTAGTTTTGGATGTAGGCATTTCAGTTCTGTACCGTATAAAAGGAGTATGGGTGTGGCACTGTGGGTTAATGTGCTGGACTTCAAAGTCAGTTTGAACTGCAAGGTCCGTAGGTTCAAGTTCACCAGCTGCTCCTTGGGAACTCTATACAGGGTCGCTATGGGTGGGAACTGACTCAATGACACTTGACAACAACACCAGCATAAAACAAGAAAAATGAAGGGAAACTGATTAGCAAATTAGTGAGGGCCAACTTTTACCTCTGAAGAGTTGTATTTGACTAAAATATTAAATTGGAATGTTTTTCAAACAACAGGTAGGATTTGTACTGTCCATTGTTCATTTGAGTTTTACTTGGTTTATCCAAGTTTATCTGACTGGTCCATTGAAGGCATTCCAACTTGAGATCCAGTTTTATATAAATACCTTTTTTAAAAGTAAAGTGTTTCCTTAAAAAAAACTAAACCAGGTAAATGAAATTGACTCTGAATCTTTCACTTACTTGCTATGTTAGACACTGAAAATACATGGAAATTGCAGGATTCTCGTGATCTGGTGGAACGAAATATAATGGGGACTGCTCTAATTTGGGCAGCATATTTTTAAATGGAGTCATTCAAGTATTCAACATTGATTGGCTGACCACAGGGCACCATTTTGGGGATATGGCAATAAACAATAACAATGCTATAGTGTCTCTAAGATTGCCATAAGGATTCAATCTGATAATGCATGTATATTAGGGACAAACCTTGTTCTTTGCAGATATCCTTGACAGTCTCCTTTTGTCTTTGCTTTGGTAAACATCTCACACATACTAAATAGACACTTTATGAAACACCATACACCAGGGTACGTTGAATGGACATTATAGGGCTAGATAACGCCACCTGAAAATGTGAACAAATGACTTCTCTGTGGAGTAAGCCAGCCTTCACCAATGGGAAATGAAATATGAAAGGGAGTTAGTTAATCAGGTTCTTATTTTTCTCTCTCCTTGGACTCCTACAAGCCTGCCTTTCTTCACAAATAATCCAGAAAGTCCCATATGTTAAACAAATATACTTGTGAGATGGCTTACATCCCAGTGCTTGTTACTTTATGTCACCTCCCCATTTTCTCTGCACCTGGACTGCCTGTTCTTGTCCTTCCAAAATAAAGTAGAATGGAGTTGAATAATTTGAAGACCTCTGCCAGCCCTAAATGTTAGAAGTCCATGATAGTTTTAAACAGCAAAATGTTTTATTTTTACAAAATACTCATATCCTAAAATGTTGTAAATCCTATAGAAAAATGTGCTTTTTTACACTAAACTGTCAAGTTTAAAAATTAAAAAAAAAAAAAAAAAAATTAACTTCAAAGTCATCTGACAACAAGTTCGAAAGTCCACACTCTCCTGATGAGCCACATTGCCTTGCTTGTCAACTTTAATTTCCTTCCCTCATTTTTCTCTACACAAATCTATTACAGAAATAATTTGATGACCCGTGACTTGTGGATATATACCAAGTAGAGGAATTTCTGGATCATAAGGTATTTCTATTTCCAACTTTCTGAGGAAGTGCCATACTGTTTTCCAGAGTGGTTGAACCATTTTGCATCCCTACCAGCAATGTAGGAAGGTCCCAGTGCCTCCACATCCTCACCAGCATTTATTGTCCTCTGCTTTTTTTGAACTTCGCTGTTATTGCTGGTATGAGATGATATCTCATTTTTGTTTTGATTTACATCTCTCTCTATTGGCTAATGAAGTCCTGTTGTTGCACTGTAAGTTAATGAGTTGGACTACAAAGTTGGTTTGAACTACAAGGTTGGCAGTTCAAGCTTACTAGCTACTCCTTGGAAACCCTATATTGGGTCACCATGAGTTGTAAGGATGATAAAGGGTAACCTTGTCTGATTCCTGTTCACAAAGGTAAAGCTTTCAGTTTCTCTCCATTGAGAGTGATGTTAGCTGTTTGTTTTGTATATCTTAATTATGTTGAATAATTTCCCTTCAATTCCTACCTTATTGAGTGTATTTATCAGGAATGGATGCTGGATTTTTTCAAATACCTTTCTGCATTAATCAATATAATCATGTTGTTCTTTTCTTTTTTTCTTATTTATATGGTGGATTACACTGATTGTTTTTTGAGTACCAAACCATCCTTGCATCTCTGATATGAATACCACTTGGTCATGTTGTATTATTTTTTTGATGTGTTGCTGAATTCTGTTGGCTAGGATTTTGTTGAAAATTTTTGCATCTATGTTCATGAGGGATAATGGTCTATAATTTTTTTTTCTTAGTACTAAAACCTTCCCTGGTTTTAGTATGAGGGTTATGCTTGCTTCATAAAATGTACTAAGAAGTTTTCCATCCTTTTCTATATTCGCAAATAATTTGAGTAGAATTGGTGACAGTGCTTCCCTGAATGTTTGGTAAAACTTACCAGTGAAGCCATCTGCACCTGGAACTTTTTTTGGTTAGGAGTTCTTTGATGACCTGATCAATTTATTATTTTGTTAAAGATCTGTTCATGTTTTCTACTTCAGTTTGTGTAAGTTTAGGTAGGTTGTGATTTTCTAAAAATGTATCTCTCTCCTCTAGATTTTCAAATTTGTTGGAGTACAACTCTTCATAGAAGTCTGTTATTTTCCTTTTTATTTCCATTGGTTCTAATGTGACATCACACATGTGGTTTTACATGCATGTTATTTATATCTTCTCCCTCTTTTCTTTGTTAGGTTTGCCAGTGGATTGTCAATTTTATTACTCCTTTCAAAGAACCAGCTACTTGTCCTGTTGATTCTCTATATAGTTTTTATATTTTCTATCTCATTTACTTCTGTTTGAATCTTTATTATTTCTTCCGGTAACTGCAAGTTTACTTTACTGGTCTGTTTCTGATTGTTGCAGATGTTGTATTAATGTGTTGATTTTGGATCTTTCGGTTTTTTTAGATACGTGCATTTACTGCAATAAATTGTCCTCTCAACACTTCTTTTGCTGTGTCCCAAAGATTTTGGTATGTTGTGCTTTCATTCTCATTTGTTTCTAGGAATTTTATGAATTCACTTTTTATTTACTCTATTACCCAATAGCTTTTAAGCAGAATGTTTTTCACTTTCCATATGTCGGACTTTATTTCCTTTGTCTTCCTATTGTTGATTTCTTATTTTATAGCATTCTGATCAGAAAATATGTTTTGTAGTATTTTGCTGTTTGCAAATTTATGGAGTCTTGTTTTGTGGCCTAACACATGGTCTATTCTATAGAATGTTCCATGTGCACTGGAAAAGAATGTGTATTGTGCTGTTGGGTTGAATGCTCTGTACACATCTATGAAGTCAAATTGGTTGATTGCGTTGCTTAACTCTTCTGTGTCTTTATCAAGTTTCTTTCTGGTTGTTCTATCCTTTTTCGAAAGTGGTGTATTAAAATCTCCCACTATTATTGTAGATTTGTCTATTTCTTTCTTCAATTCTATTAGGGTTGTTGCATAAATTTGGGGGCTCTTTTATTGGGAGCATAGATATTTATTATGGTTATATCATCTTATTCAATTGACCCTCTAATCATGAGATAATGTCCTTCTTTATCTCTTATGCTGGTTTTTACCTAAAAGTTTATTTTATCAGCGATTAGTATTGCTATTCCTGTTCTTGTTTTATTGCAGTTAGCTTAGTATATTTATTTCCATCCTTTAACTTTTAGTCACATTTGTCTTTGTGTGTAAGGTGTGTCTCTTGCAAACAGCATATTGAAGGATCTTGTTTTCTTATCCATTCTGCCACTCTCCATCTCTTAACTGGTGCATTTAATCCATTGACATTCAATGTAATTATTGATCGGTATAGATTAATTGCTATCATTATGTTTTTTGTGTGTGTGGTGCTGCTGGTTTCTTTGTTCTACTTGAATTTTCATTTTCTTGATATGTTGTGAAGTATTAATTTTCTTTGAGGTTACCCTACATTCTATTAACTTTTTCTTCCATTTAATATAGTCTATTTTATCCTGTAATCTACATGACCTTCTCAGCACCTGGATCTCTGTTCCTATATTTTCCCCTGCTTTCACATTGTAATTGTTTTGATCATAGACTGACCCTCAGATCCTCTGAATTCGTTCTTATAGTTTTGTCCTGTTCCGGACTATATGCCAGTCTCTTGTTGTCTATTCTTATTGGTTCTCAGTCCAAAGAACTTCCTTTAGGATGTTTTCAAGTTCTGGGTTGGCTTTGATAAAGTCCCTTGTTGTTGTTGTTGTTAAGTGCCGTTGAGTCGGTTCCGACCCATAGCGACCCTGTACAGGGTTCCCAAGGGTGTAAATCTTTACAGAAGTAGGAAGTCTCATCTTTCTCCTGCAGAGCGACTGGTAGTTTCGAACCGCTGACCTTGCGGTTCACAGCCTGATTCGGAACCACTGCGCTACCAGAGCTCTTTAGCTTCTGTTTATCCTGGAATGTTTTTATTGCACCATCGTATTTAATTGACAACTTTGATGGATAGATAATTCTTGGTTGGCAGTTTTTTCTTTCAGGGTTTTATATATGTCTCCCCATTGCTTTCTTGCCTGCATGGTTTCTGCTGAGATATCAGAGCTTAATCTGATTTGCCTCCCTTTGTAATTAACACTTCTGTTTTCCCTATCTGCTTTCTGGATTCTTCCCTCATCTTTGAATTTGGAGAGCTTGAATATGATACGTCTTGGTGATTTTCTTTTGGGGTCTCGCCTTCTTAGGGTTCGTTCAGCTTCTTGAATGCTTATCTTCTCGTCTTTCAGGATGTTAGGGAAATTTTGTTCCAGTAGCTCTTTAACTATCTCCTCTGTGGTCTCCTGTGACTCTTCAATTTCTGGAGCTCCAATAACCTTCAGGCTAGTCCTCTTCATGGTGTCCCACATGAATCTTAGACTTTCTTCAGATTTTTTCTTTTTTTTTTTCTTTTTTCTGCTTGCTCTTTTATTTTAGCAATATTGAGAGATTTGTTTTCAAGCTCACTGGTTCTGGCTTCCATCTCTTCAGTTCTATTCCTTTACCCTTTCAGTATATTATCCACTTCTGATATTTTATTATTTATCATTTGGACTTCTTTTTGCAGGTTTTGAATTTTTCCCAATGCTATTTCTGTTTGACTGTTCCTGTAGCATTTTCCTGACTTCTTCCTTATTTTTCTTGCCCCTTCAGTTAAGCATTTGGATGCACCTCAATATCATTTTCCTGAATTCCTTATTATGCAGTTATAAAGCTTGCCTTTCTTCCAGTGGGAAGTCTACGTCTACCTCCAGATCATTTGTTTCAGCTACTCTATCTTATTTCTGGACATGAGCTGAGATTTTTTTGTTGTGTTTTGGGCATTTTCAATAATGAGATGAATTTCCAATAATTATATGAATGTATGTTTGTATATTATTAAGCTTTCTGATTGTCTCCTCGTAGATGTGATCAGGAGATGATCTTCCCTTTTAACTTCTCTTATTACTCAACTCAGAGTAATTTTAGCAAGTGTTGGCTGTCTAACTGGTATATAATAGTTGGTATTGACTCTTTCCTGGATGATGAGATTTTAAAGGGTGTGGTTGTATTGTAGCTATGTGACCACAATTGCTATCTCTTCTTTGGTAATGTAGAGGGAAAGCACCCTCCTCCTCCAAGGTCAACAAACAAGACAAAACAAAAAACAGATTGGACACTAAAGTCTATAACCACCACACACACACACACACACACACAAAAAAAAAACAAACACATAGAAAAATATAAGTAAGACTTTAATGCCCCTTTTCCACTTTTTGCATTCATGGCCACCTGAGAAAGTTCAAGATGTTACCATTGCTCCTTATGACATAACTCAAGATTTAATTTTTGGCATCTTTCCTTTTTTTGTCTGTATCTCTCACCTCTCCTCAATCCCATTCAGGTGTTTCTGCTAGTGAGAAGTAGCCCAGGCCTGGCCAGAGCTGTTTTGGAAGACCCTCCCATTTTAAGCTGTTCCTGTTGACTTCTCCCCCTTCTTCAATTCTGGGCCCAATAGTTTTTGCTGAGCAGATCCATACATGTGCGTAATAGGACCCTTTGGGGTTTGGGGGGAATGTTCTCTCAGACACCCCCTCTAGTCACCAGAGTGGAGGTGCACAGAGACACAAATGAACAGAAAAAAACATGTTCACACATTTATATCAGATGATTGGTCAGACCCCTGTAGTGGGAGTGCTTCCTTGATCCTGCACCTGCTCCATCCTGCTCAAGACGGCCACTCCAGGACCCACTAGCAGCCACAGATCAGAAAACACTACTTTTCTTGCTCTGCTACACATCCCACTAGCAGTAAGCCTTTGATCCTTCTAAGTATTCCTTTATAAGTAATTCAGAGTTCCAGGACCAATCCCTGAATCTGCTTCATCCAGGATTCTGTGTTATTACTGGCAGAGGTCACCATGGCACCTCTTCATAATCCACCTTCCGTATCTACCTCCCAGCTACAGTCTAATAATTTTTTAATTCAGTAGCCTTAGTATGTACACTAGAAATCACTTACTGAACATATTTAAATTAGTTCAATATTTCATACATTGTAGTACTATCATTCAGATATCACAACACATTATATATATATATATAAAACTTGTCTACAAGGTAATTCTGATACCTAAGAAAGACTAAGAACCTTGTTCATTTTTCACAGAAAACATCTGTTGTATTCAGTTTACTTCATTGTATTTCAATAAGTTAAAATTGATTATACATAAATAGACTATGGTAAGTCTATACTACCCAAAATATGGAACTATGCTGACTATATCAATGACAAACTTAAGAAACAACTTTATTAGTAACGAGGTGCTGGTCTTTTGTTTTTTTTGATTT
>NW_006408530.1:8638860-8653892 GCF_000296735.1 Chrysochloris asiatica | reverse complement strand
TGTTGTTGTTGGCGGAGCTCTCTGCTATACGTCCACCCGATCCGCCATCTTGTTTGTTCTCCGGTGCTAGTCTTTTTAAAAAATGTTTTCTCCTTCTTTTACTACTTCATTTTCAAAAAAAGTTATTGGTATAGGTCCATAAGGAGTCCTGGTGTGGCACTGCAGGATAAGTACTAGACTGAAATGTTGTTTTGAACCTCAAGGTTGGTGGTTCAAACTCACCCTCATCACCAGATGCAGGGCGGCTATGAGTCATATGAGTCAGAACTGATTCGACAGTAGTTAACAACAATGACATAGGTTCACAAATACTAATTACCATAATACTGTAGCTAAAACAACAGAAAATCTGACAGATTCAGAAAGTATAAAACACCAGCAACAAGAAAAACAACAGTTTCTGCCTGTAATGTATGCAGATGAATCCATATAATTCAAATCATCATCTTAACTGGATAATACTGGCAACTCTGATGGAAGCACATTAAAGCTTCAAAAATTATCATAAAGTTTTAGTCTTGTAAGTAGATTGATACATGTAAGTTGGGCTTACAAAATTTTTCTGTTGTTATAAATAACAACAGGGATATTTTGATTTTAAAAAAGCATTTCTGCTGAAACACTGCACACAAAAATTTTTGAGTCATTTTGGTGTCAGAAGAACAAACAAATCTGTGTTGGAAAAAGTACAACCAGAATGCTCCTTGGAAGCTAGGATGATAAAACTTCATCTCTCACACTTTGGACATATTTTCAGAAGGGACATGTCCCTGAGAAGGACATCATGCTTGATAAAGTGGAGGGTCAGTGAAAAAGAGTAAGACCCCCCAGTGAGATGAATTGGCACAGTGACAACAGCAATGAGATCAAGCATAACAATTATGAGGATGGCACAGGACTGGGCAGTGTTTCGTTCTGTTGTGTATATGGTCCCTATGAGTGCAGTCGACTTGACAGCCCCCAAAACAATGTTACAGTCCGCCATCACATAGATCACCTAGCGATTTCTGTGAACCATCTAATTACATCTAAAGAAGCTTAAAGTCAAAACTTGTAAGCTGAAGATGACATTTGTTGTTGTTGTTAAGTGCCGTTGAGTCGATTCCAACCCATAGCGACCCTGTATAGGGTTTCCAATGAGCAGTGAGCTTGAACCACCAACCTTACAGTTCAAATGACTTGGCAGTCTGATGCATTAATCCACAGCACCACACCATGGAAGGACAGAAAACAGGTACAAGAAAACACTGGGTAAAATACTATCCAGGCTATTTTATTTTAATATAAAGCAGAGGTCATCATGTACTAAACCCAATCAAAACTTGAGCATGAATACACCGGGTCCCTGCAAACTCTGCCAAATCTGTATTTCCATAACCTTTGATAATACACAGAGTTTCTGCTACAGTGATTCCGAAATGGTCAGATGGCCAGATGCCATTATTACGTATCAGGCCAGAACCCAGATTTGGACTTTCTTTTGTTGAGGAAAAAGTAATCCAACTATTCTTCAAGTTGAATAGTTTACTAAGGCCCTCTCAGTAGTGCTAGCATAATAAAACTTTAATCAATATTTGCACATTCATAACCAGTGTAAAAAACAAGTAGAAAAGTAAAGTCAGATGAGTCTGTCTTCAGAGGTTCCATCTTCTTCCTGCAGCTTCTTCCCATGATCCAGAACCCTTGTGTCTTTGGTTTCACTCTAGTTTGAAGAGCTTTCTATTTCATCCTCATCCTAAATGTGTTCTTCTATGACCTTAGAGGAGTTAATAGGTCAATAATTCATACAAGAATGAATTCATTGCCTGTGCACCGAGTTTCTGAGGCTGCCGGAGGCCCGACTGTCACCATGAAGTTCAACCCCTTTGTGATCTCCTACCGCAGCATGAACCGCAAATGCCACTTCAATGCTCTCTCGCATGTGCGCAGGAAGATCATGTCGTCCCCGCTGTGCTAGGAGCTGCGGCACAAGTATAACATGCACTCCATGTCCATCCGCAAGGACGACGAGGTCCAAGTGGTCCGATGACACTACAAAAGTCAGCAGATTGGCAAGGTAGTCCAGGTGTATATAAAGAAGTATGTCATCTATATTGAGAGTGTGCAGCGTGAGAAGGCTAATGGGACAACTGTCCATGTGGGCATTCACCCGAGCAAGGTGGTTATCACAAGACTCAAACTGGACAAAGATCGGAAAAAATTTCTTGAACGCAAAGCCAAATCTCGACAAGTTGGAAAAGAGAAAGGCAAATATAAAGCAGAACTTATTGAGAAAATGCAAGAATGAATATAACCTGTATGAAACTACAGTTTAACCCTACATTTCTAGCCTAGTGTGTGTTTCTTGAAAAGTCTTCCAGATGACTTTGGAATATTTCAGTTCCATTTTATTCTGTTACTGATATGTGGCTCTGTAAAACTTCCTTTGCAATTTTGATTACCAATATTATGACTAAAAATTGGAAATGTTTCCTAACTTCAAAAAAAATGAATATGCATTGAGACCAGAGATGAGGACACGGAGAGATAGAGGCAGCTGAGGACCCTGGACTCATGGAAAGAGAAAGGCTGTGTGGGCGCCGCCAGGAGGCAGGCTTGCAGAATGTGCTCTTTGGTTGTTTAAATGATTATATATTCTTGGGTGTATTTATGTACACAGCCCTCTCACCCAAACAAAACAAAATCAACAGAGGAAATTAAAAAAAAAAAAAGAATGACTGCATTGATTTATTTTTTCATTTAGTTATTCAATAAATATGTGACCTTTTTCCATATGTGCCAGGCATTGTATTTGATACTAGAAAAAGACCACCAAAATATTAATAAAAATCTTATCCACAATCTCACTTTGCTGCATTTTAAATGTTTCACTAAAGCAGGCATGAAGAACATTTTTTCAGACAAAATTTTAAAAGATCATTCATTGTTGTTGTTGTTAGGTGACATTGAATTGGTTCCAACTCAAAGCAACCCTATGTACAACAGAATGAAGAACTGCCTGGTCCTGGGCCAATCTTATAATTGTTGCCATGCTTGAGCCCATTGATGCTGCCACTTCGCCAATCCATCTCATTGAGGGTCTTCCTCTTTTTCTCTGACCCTCCACCTTACCAAACATGATATCCTTCTCCAGTGACTGGTCCCTCCTGACAATATGTCCGAAGTATGAGAGACGAAGTGTGGTCATCCTGGCCTCCAAGGAACACTCTGGCTGTACTTCTTTCAACACAGATCTGTTGGTTCTTTTGGCAGACCATGACACTTTCAATATTCTCCTCCAACTCAAAACATAACTCAAAAACATCAATTCTTCTATAGTCTTCCTTATTCACTGTCCAGTTTTCGCATGTATATGAGGTTATTGAAATACTATAGCTTGGGTCAGGTGCCCCTTAATCATCAAGCTGACATCTTTGCTCTTCAACACTTTAAAAAAGGTCTTGTGCAGCAGATTTGCCTAATGCAATACATCATTTGATTTCTTGACTGCTGCTTCCATGAATGTTGATGGTTGATTCAAGAAGAATGAAATCCTTGACAACTTCAATCTTTTCTCTGTTAGTAAGAATGTTGTTTATTGGTCCTGCTATATTGGGTCAAACGTTTAATTAATTCACCCCTAATGCGCTGGACTGCAAAGTTGGTTTGAACTGCAAGGTCGGTGGTTCAAGCTCACCAGGTGCTCCTCGGAATCCCTATACAGGGTTGCTATGGGTCGGAACCGACTCGATGGCACTTAACAAAAACAAAAACAAAATACTAAAGGAGTCCTGGTGTGGTGCTGTGGGTTAAAGCACCAGACTGCAAAGCCATTTAAACTGTAAGGTTAGCAGTTCAAGCTCACTAGCTGCTCCTCAGAAACCCTATACAGGGTTGCTATGGGACTGAACCGACTTGACGGCACTTAACAACAACAACAACATACTAAAGGAACTGAAACGATAATTTCTTTTATAAGGATTAGCACAAGGCTAGTCACTATGAAGTGGACATTAAAGACATCCCAAATGCCTTTCGTTTAAGTGCCATACTGACATCATTCCCCTGATGTGTGAATCATTGCTCCTGTCAGCATTCTTCTCCGTGTCTCAGGATTCCATAATTCATTGCGATTTCTCACCTAATCACAGGTCATCAGAGGGAGACAAGCTTGATTGGTCAAGCAAAGGAATGCAGGGCCCACTCACATCACCAAGATTGTGCACTTTGTACCCAGCAGGATGGAAAAATTAATGAAGCCACTCAGTAGATTTCTAAGTTTTTACAAATCACAATCAAGCCTGTTATCAATCACCCACAACTGAACCCTATAATTCTATCAGCATCTTACCCAACTACTCTACCTAGATCCATCAGGAAAAAGTCATTTGGTGACAGTTTACAAAGGCATGGCTAGAAGAGACATATTAAATAATTCACCCTATTGCAGGAACAGACTCCTATTGATGGGTTTTTGAGCAGAAATATGTGGAGTTTTAGAAATAGAAATTATTCACATAGAACTTTCAAATCCCAGGACATATGCTCGTGCTCTGTATTTAGAAGACCAGCATATAAATTGTTCAGCAAAATGCTGTAAACAGCACATTTCCTAGTACGAGAGAATATGAGCTAAAGTCCTAAATAGGACAAAAGGCAGTAATCACCCTCAGAGTCTTAAAAGCATATGTTAAACACATCTATGTGGGTTATTAATGGTTGATAAAAATCGGTCTGTATCCTCAAATACCCCAAAGAGTCTATAGAAAGAGCCTATATAGCGAGTGAATTAGCGTTCAAGGGGAAATATACATTCCCTGTGGTGTGGGACATAGAGCTACCTCTCCTCTCAAAGAAAGTGAAGAAGATCCCAGGAGACCACTCATGATAACTAGGAAGAACTAGAAAAAGAGGTGCACATGTCTCTTTCCTGTGAGAACTTGCAAGCTGCTGCTCAAATACTACTGTGAGAAGATTCTTGGGAGAATTGACTAACTTCCTTAGAATTGGGAAGACAGAGCTACATCTCAGGATTAGGGCCTACTCCTTCCTTCAGAATTCAGAAGATGGGAGCTTGGCTGGAGAAACAGGCAAAAGCTAGGAAAAGAGCAGTCATACAAGCAACCTGTACTCTGCTCAATCAGCAAGGCCTGTCCAGAAGGATGCCTTGCAATATTCACACCATCTGGAGGGTACCCGCATTAATTTCCTACTTTCGCTGTAATGAGTTACCACAAACATCATGGCTTAAAGCAACACACATATATTCTTTCATAAATCTGGACATGAGAAATCTAAAACAAGGCTACAGGCTTTCTTGGCTCTGGAGATTCTAGGGGAGAATGTGCTTATTTGCTTTTAAAGTACACCTGAATTTCTTGGCTTGTGGTTCCTTCCTCCATTCTCAAAGTTTAGCATTTTCTCTCCTTTCTAACATCTATTTCTCTCTTTTCATTTTCTTTCTATGACATTGACCTCCTTATCTCTCTTTTAGAAGGACTCCTGTGATTATATTGGGGCCACCCAGATAATTCAAAATAGTGTCCCTATCTGATGTGCCTTAATTTAATCACATCTGCAAAATCCCTTTTACCAAATTACATAATATTCATATGTTCCAGGGACTAGGATGTGGACAGTACCCTACTCAGGAAGGAAGCTTACTGAGTCTAGTCATTGTTAGGTGTCACAAAGTTGGTTCCAACTCATAGAGACCATATGTACGACAGAACTTCCTAGTCCTATGCCATTCTCACAGCCATTCCTATATTTGAGCCCTTTGGTATACCACTGTGTCAATCCATCTGGTTGAGGGATTTCTTCTTTTTCACTGGTCCTCGACTTTTTCAAAGCATGATGTCCTTCTTCAGGGATTGGCCCTTCCTAATAACATACCCAAGGTATGTGAGACAAGTCTCGCTATCTTGTCTTCTAAGGAATATTCTGGATGTATTTCTTAAAAGACAGATCTGAGTATAGGGACCCCAGTGATAAGAAGCAAGGATGTAACTCACGGACAAGGGGGAGTCTCAAGAATGTGGTCTAATTCACAGTTTTCATAGAACTTCCAAGGCACCACATAACTATGGTCCAGGAAGAAGCTAACATCTTAACCTATCCCCTACAGAGAGATTACATAGCTGAATTCCAACAGCTCCTAGCAAGTTAAGACTTCCCTTAGGATAAGCTCTTTTTCACCTGACCCAGGAAGACCCAGGTTTGAAGTGAAGAGTAAAAGAGCTCTAAGAAACTGTGACTTAAGTGAGATTGGAATTTTTTTGTGAGATTTGGAATTTTGACTTAGGCAACATGGAAGATCTTGGTGTGGCACTGTAGGATAATACACTGGACGAGTAAGGTTGGTTTGAACCACAAGGTTAGCAGTTCAAACCCTTCAGCTGCTCCTTGGAAACCATATACAGGGCTGCTGAGTTGGAACTGACTTGACTTCAGTTAACAACAACAGTATCTTAATATGACTTTGCATTCTCCTTTACTATTCTAATAACAAAAATGTTTTGACTTCTGCCTGAGCAGAAGGAGCAGGGAAAAGGCAATTTGACCAAGTATATTAGAAGGATAAAGTTAGAAAAGAATTAAGCCCTTTTCTATTTTTATGGCACAGATTTCAGCCTATTCAACAAATTGGCTACTGTTATTTTTTTGCACATTTATTGCAGACAGAGCCTAGTCACTGGCTTTTGATAAGATCCTTTTCTCGCTTTGATTTCCTCTGTGTTGTTGCCTGGAAACTCTCTTTATGTCTGTGGGTGCGCCAGCTCCAGCACTCTTATACTTAACAACAACCTGCTCATTCCATATTCTTGTACACTCCTAATTATTCAGAGCTTGCCTAATTCTCTAAATGCATTAACCAGCAGTGGATTGACACCTATGTTGTTCAGCAGTTGTTACGTTGGCTTCTAAATTATTTCAGCTTGCCATTACAAAGATAATCTGTCACTAATTCAAACTTGTGTATTTACAATATTAGAATCGCTGTCTTGTTATTTTTTCATTACGCCTGCATTTTCTGAGTCTCCCTCATTACCATGCGTATTGTTTCATTATTTACATTTTGAATGCTATTATCTCTAAGGCTGTCAGCAGAAGCATTCTGAGATAATGACTCAGTGGAAAGAGAATTATCTAAATATGGATCTCTCTGCTCATGCTCAAATAAATTATTGTCTAATTCTTTAGATCCTTCTTGTGGGTCCTTATTAAGATGCTTGTGGCTTAGGGGAATTGTGGAGACTCAGCTGCCTTTGTTTAAGGGTCTGAAGATGTAGACACAAAACTAGAGATAGAGGAACCAATCAAGACTTGAAGTGAAGCACTCTCCTCTGATAGTAGCAGGAGATGAAAAAAGACATCCAAAGGAGTATGTATTTTTTTTGTTTCAACAGCAATAGCCTTGAAAGAGATAGTATTTGTTTGAAAGCATGAAGCTAGAACAATGACTGAATAAATATGAGGTAATTCATTTTCTGGTTTTGTTCGTGTTCTTTTTGTTTTGTTTTGTTAGATATTGCCTGTTCCAAAGCAGACGCTCCCCAGGTCATGTTACCCAGTACCATGGCTTTGAATACCAACGATATGCTTACACTTCTCAAATTGATTTCTCCATCTCTGGCCTCTCCACTGAGTTTCAAGTTCAAATATCCAACTTCAAATTTGACATCTACACTTAACGTTTTCTTAGCAACTTAAATTTCACACAGCAGTGCAGAACCCCTGCTTTCTGAAAATCTCTTTGTTCTTTCTGTCCCCTGCCATCCAGTCTTACCACACAGCATCACTGTATACTCAGTTGCTCAAGCACAAACCTGTAAATTTTCCTTGTTTCCTGTTTTTCTCGGACTCTTACATCTAAATGATCGTTACATCTTGTGGCTTCCATCTCCAATATCCATCCTGGATCTATACCCTTTTCTCCATCTCCACTAAAATCACTCTTGCCCAGGAAACCATCAACTCTAAGGAGCATTCTACTTTGACCACCTCCCAAGAGGAAGATCAGCAATTTCCCCTCTTGCCGCTCTACCCACAACCCTTGCTGTTGAGTCTGTTCTGACTCAGAGGGAACCCAGGTGTGTCAGAATAGAACTGTGCTCTATAATTTTTCAATGGTTCCCTTTTCAAAAGTAGATCACCAAGCCTTTCTTCAAAGGTATCTTTGGGTGCACTAGAACCTCCAACTTTTAGGTTAGCATCCAAGCACATTAAACAATTGTACCATCTCAAAACTGTTCAACACAGAATACAATTCTGTCAAGTTAGAGCTGTTTATTACTGAATCTCCCCAACAATCCTGGGCTGCAATTATTAGGATAACCATTATTTAAAACTGATGACTATAATTTCATGGAAATGTCCTCCATACTCTATACAGTAAGCACTGGACAACTAACTGTAAAGTTGGCAGTTCAAACCTGCCAGTTAGTTTTTCCTTGGAAACCCTATACAGGGTCACTATGAGTCAAAAATGACTCAATTGCACTTAACAACAACATTGATGTACTCCAGTCAAATGTTCTGTCAGAATCACACAGGTAATTTTAAGGAGTCAGTTCAATGTAACTTTGAACTGGCTATCGAGAACCACAGATTCAGAATTGACTGTTGGTCTTCTAGAAGGTATGGCTGGGGAAATGTAAAAATGCAAAAAATGACAAACTGACTAAAAATTAGAAAAGTTCTGCATCTTTTTTATGGCACTTTGAATGCAGTTCTGCACTTCTGTGGCACCTTTATCAACTTTTAGCCCTGGAGTGGCACTATATGATAAGCACTGGACTGCTAACTGCGAGGTTGGCTGTTCAAATCCACCAGTCATTCCTTGGAAACCCTATACAGGGCTGCTATGAGTTGAAACTGACTTGATGGCACTTAACAATAACAACAGCTGCTTACTACTAAAATGATTTGTATGTTTTATTAAATGTTACATAACATGAGCACCCCCTCATAGCTCAGTTTAGAATACAGTTTCTTCAGTAGCCAATACCCTTATAGAATCACCACTTCTGCTTTCCCCCCTTTAATGTAACTTCCATTTTCACTGCATTTAGAAAAAATTTAACTTTGTATTTTTTACTCTCTAGCTGAGGCAAGTATAACTTTGATGTGGTACTTTTTAGCCTTCTAGGTATGCAGGCCTGGCTCTTGGGTTATTTCTCATTCTAATCCAGCATTAGGATTGAATGATCTGAGTCAACCTATAGTTCAAGCAATGAAGGTTGCAAATAATATAATAAAAGTCCCACTTCAGCTACATTAATTGTGTCACACCACAGACACACCGACAAAGGAATTTTATAAACTCCACCCAGTGAATCCTATTAGGAACTGAAGCCCATAGTCTTTTTTGTTAGCCCACAAGTAACAAATGCAGACATCAGTCCTTTTTGAACAGTAGACAAAACTCTGGAGCCATCAGAAGAGAACATGTACCTCATCCAGTAGCAGTAACAGGGTAATTTAGTAATAAGGTCAGTTAGAACCCCAAGTTTGGTGGTTCAAATTCATCAGCCACTCCCTGGAAACACTCTATAAGGTCACTACGAGTCAGAATCTACTTGACAGCACTTAACAACTGAAGTCATTAAAGGTAAATCATATATGTGTAATTATGGAGGTGAACAACCTAATTTTGAAATTGTGATTGTTGTTGTATAGGGTTTGTTGTATACTGTCTTCTGAATGACTTTATCTCACCAGCTGCTCCTTGGAAACCCTATACAGGGTCACTAAAGTTTGGAACCGACTCGATGGCACTTAACAACAACAATAACAACAGGCAAAATATTGAATGAAGCAAGAAACATCAAAAGAAGATGGAAGTAATATGCAAAGACATTGTACCACAAAGAATTGGTTGATGTTCAGTTATATCAGTAGGTAACATTTTGTTAAGAACTGATAATGTTGAAGGAAGAAGTCCCACCTGCGCTGAAGGCATTGGTGAAAAACCAGGTTCTAGAAATTGACAAACTACCAATTGAGATGCTTCAACAGTAAGTGCCTGCAACACAGTATGAACCTCTTACCCTGGCACTTTTGCCCATGCACCTTTGCCTGAGACATCACCCTCTCCTACCTCTGCTGACACCTATTAATATTAAGAATCAGACTTCAGGAAAGTTGCAGTTATGCCGGCAACCCCTATCCCAGCTTTCTGGCAGTGGTGTAATTAAGTTCCTTTTCTCTGGTTTCCTCCACACCTTGCATCCACTCACCTCTCATGTGGGCTTGTTAAACAATGTTAAAACACCAACATTAGGAACAAATCTACATCTTTATTTTTTACTAAATGAAAATTTACCATCACTTGGATAATGACTAACTTGTGAATGACTATATCTCATTGTTTAAAGCATTTTTAAAAAGAATTTGTGAAGTCTTGACGCCTCTGTTTTTTTACATTTCCCTATGTGGAACTGCATCAAGGTTGTATCTTTTCACCATACTTACTCAGTGCATACACTTAGCAAATAATCCAAGAATCTGGAATATAAAGGCAAATATGGCATCAGGATTGAAGGAACACTCATTTATAAATTGCAATATGCACATGAAGTAACCTTGCTTGCTAAAAGTGAATAGGACTTGAAACACTCACTGGTAAAGATCAAAGACTACAGCCTCCAGTATGCATTATATGTCAACATGAAGAAAATAAAAATCTTCATAATTAAACCAATAAGCTTCATCACAATAAATGGAGAAAAGATTGACACTGTCAAGGATTTCATTTTACTTGGATCCACAATCAATACCCATGGAAACAGGAGTCAGAAAATCACAGGATGTACTGCATTGGGCATATCTGCTGCAAAAGATCTCTTTAATCTTTTGGTCAACAAAAATGTCATTTTGAAGACTAAGGTGAGTCTAACCCAAGCCATCATATTTCATATGCAGGTAAAAGCTGAACAAAGAATAAGGAAGACTGAAGAACAGAGCCTTTTGATAATGTTAAGTAGACCATGCACTATGAGAAGAAGGAATAAATTTGTGTTGGAAGAAGTAGTCAGAATGCTCCTTAGAAGTGAGGATGGAGAGACTTCATCTCATGTACTTCGCATGTACTATCAGGAGGGCTCAGTCCATGGAGAAGTACATCATGCTTTGCAAAGTAGAGAGTCAGTTTAAAAGAAGACCTCAAGGAGCTGAATTGACAGTGGCTGCAACAGTAGGTCCCAACATAGAAACAATTGTGCAGAGGACACAGTGTTTCATTCTGTTGTACAAAAGGTTTTTATCAGTCAGAACTGACTCAATGATACCTAACAACAACAACATGTAGCATTGACCCTCACCCAGAGGAATCTTTGACAGTCATCAGAGACTAGAGAATTTCTCCAGAGCCTGCATAATTTAAAAGACATAACCTATTGCGTACAAAAATGAAGCCAAGTTGGTGACCTGGAACTACAACCAATGAGAAAGAAGATGTTGATATTTATGACTAAACAGCAATAAGACACTCAGACTATGGCCTGGAGTCAATGCCGACTTGTGGCAGTCCCATGTGGATCAGAGTAGAGTTTTACTTCATGAGGTTTTCAAAGACTGATCATTCAGACATAGATTGCCAGACCTTTGTTTCATGACATCATGAATGAGCTCAAACCTTAACAACAAGCGAAGATTGTTAACTAACCCTCTCTATTACCCAGGGTTTGTTATGTACAACTACCAAGGTCATAAAAAGATAAAAAAGAAAAACATAATCTAAACTCAGTTACTTGTGGTTAAATTTCTTGTTATTTACATCACTATCTGCCAGCTATTGTTTATATTATTTACCTATTTTATAAGTCCTTGGGCAGAAGCTGCAGTAGCATTAAAAGCCCACTGCTATTGAGTTGAATCTGACTTACTGAGACCCTAACGCAGTGGGCTACAAGTTGGGTTGCTAACCGCAACATCAGCAGTTTGAGTTCACCAGGTACTCTGAAGGGGAAAGATGAAGCTTTCTGCTCCACTAAAGCAGTCCTGGTGTGGCGCTGGGGGTTAATGTGCTGGACTGCAAAGATGGTTTGAACTGCAAAGTCAGCAGTTCAAGCTCACCAATTGTTCCTTGGAAACCCTATAGAGGATCACTATGGGTCGGAACCAACTTGACAGCACTTAACAACAACAATAACAACAACAAGGATTTGCAGCCTAGGAAATCCTATAGAGTGTTGCTATGAGCCAGAACTGACTCAATGACATACAACCACCACCGCCATAAGTCAGAGTGGAACTGTTCCCTGGGATTTCAAAGATTGTAAATCTTCCTGGGAGCAGACAGCCTCATCTTTCTCCAGAAGAGAGGTTGTATATAAACTGCTGACCTTGTGGTTAGCAGCTCAATGCCTAACCCACAGTATCATCAGTGGCACTGTTGTTATTAAGTGCCACTGAGTCAATTATGACTCATAGCAACCCTGCACTGAGTTTGCAAGGAGCGACTGGTGGGTTTGAACCACTGATTTTGAGGTTAACAGTCCAGTGCTTATCCTACAGTGCCATACCAGGACTCCACCAGTGGCATTGTTGTTGTTGGTAAGTGCTGTCAAGTCGATACTGAGTCCACCAGTGGCCTAGGAACCCATTATTTATTTACTAGAGTCTTTAAGAGTTCATGTGTTTCCTTTATTGCAAGTCCAATTAAATTGCAGCAAAAACAAACATACACACACAAAAATGAAAAAGTTAAGACAAAAGGGTTTTTGTTGTTTTTCCTGATGTAGGAGGAAAACAACTCTATGAAAATGTTGTGATAATAAATAACTTCTCAACCTCATATTTTTCTTGGAAGGCTTGTGAAATATTTATTGCATTTATTTCCAATACCTTAAAAATATCTTCCTTCTCCAGATAATACTATTGTGACCAATCCATGTCTCACCGTTTCTACTTCATCTGTGCTTCCTTCTCCAGCCCCCACACCTGACCCCTGCCTTTCAATACTGTCTGAGGGTTAACGTCTTTGGACAACTTCTGTTGCCTTTAGTTTAAGCTGTTATACCCCGTATGGCTTCTCTTTCTTTGATATGACCCAGACATATTATAAACCATGGAAGACAGACTCTACAATGTAACAATTCACCAAAAAATCTCCATACCATTGTATTCAACTCTGGAGATATGAAAACAAAGAAGGAGAAATCCAATCTTTATATCACCTCCATGTGTAAAAGAAACTACATTCAGAACCAAGTAGTCACTTTTTACTTGTGTGTAAATGAACCAACTCTACTGCACTTTCCAATAACAATAAATGAACTAGTGACCGCGAACAGCAATTGTAGATAAACCCAGACATGGTAATCAGACAGGCCAACCAATCACTGATATTTCAGTTATTGGTTCCAATGTAAGACTCAAGTTTGAGATTCCTAGTAAATCTAAAAAAACACACAACGGATTATTTTAAACCAATCCCAGATTGAAAAGCAAACAAGAGGTGATTGTGTAACATGGTGAGTGTAATTAATGTTATTATACTTGAAAATGGTTAAAATTGTGGATTTTATTATATATTTTTAACCACAATGTTTTTTTAATAGCAAACACAACCAGGAAATGTCTTTAGAAGTTATCCACACATCTTCACCCAACATACAAAGACAGTTAAGAGTTGTGAGGAGAAACTGTCCTTTTGAGTCAGGCCTAAAAGAGAATGGAATAACAATAATAAAAAAGTTCAACTGTCTTTGTAAAGGACATCGATAAACACTGAAAATGAAAGGGATTGTGCACACAACAAAAACTGTTCAATTCTACCAGTACGTTCAGATTTTATTTTACATAGTCAAGTGATAGAAAGAAAGAGGGGGCAAGAAGGAAGAAAGGCAGGGAGACAGAGAAAGAGAGAAAGATAGGATGCAGAGATGTTGGGAAGAAGGAAGGAAGGAAAGGAGGGCAGGTAGAAGAAAAAAGGAAGGAAGATAGAAAAATTACCAAGACAACTTAGTCAATTCAGATCATGCAGCTGAGCTCTAGAATGTCAACAAGCAAGAATCGATGATCAAACTTGCCCATCCTCAGGCAAGGCTAATTAGGAGCATCCACCTTCCCTAGCTAAAAAGTGTTGTTCATATTAATTAACTTGGACATTTTGAAAAGCTTGTGCTCTACATACAAAAAGGTGAAAGGGTATTTCATGGTTGTTAGCAATTATCTGTGAAATTATTTAAAGTGTCAGAAGGAGCTGTAGATCTGCCCTAGCGAGACCTCCCATGCCACCACATTGACCACATGTTTTAAAGAGAAACATATTCTTTCTCATAATCTCTCTCTCTCTGTATCTGACTCATTTATTCATTGTCTTTTTTCTCTTATTCTCTTTTATGAGACTGTCACTCTCTTTTGGCAGGCTTTTATCCTAAATCTTCTAAAGCCTATTACAGAGAAATCTGATGTAGCTTCCTTCACATTCTTCCCACCCCCACTTCAGACCCCAACAGTAACCTCATGTTTCTTTTCCCTCTTAATATTCGGAACCATATTTTCTAGTTTTGCTACATTAATAGAGAAAAGTCTCTGATCTTCTTTTCTAACCCCATGAAATAGATTAACACAGATGTAATTTTTGCATGCTATGTAAAAACATAAATAGATGTAGTTTTTACATAGTATTGACATCCAATTCTATACAATCACAAAATATTTGAAGGTTGGCTTTAAATCATGTTTTACGTTGTTTTGTATTTTAATGACTATCTGGAAAAAAAAAAAAAAGCAAACACACATAGCCAAATGTTCAGGAGTAGGGTTTATCCTAACATGAATATACCATAAAGCTATTTCATGGGCTATAAGTATTCATGTTGTTTTTCTATGCCTTTGCTTCTCCTCCCTACCCTGAGGCATGAATTTTATGACTTTTGTATAGTTTCTAAATTCTTGTTATTTAAAAGGTTAAGTTATGTATCAAAACTGTACTGCAAAGTTATTAGCTTGATCTTTGAACCAAAACAGGTTATCTGGGACCTAATATAATTTGTCAGTAACTTATAATACAAGTTGAGGGATAGGCAAAAAAAAAAAAAAAA
>NW_006408530.1:8635074-8638755 GCF_000296735.1 Chrysochloris asiatica | reverse complement strand
TAGTACTTAACAACAACAGTTATCTACCTATAAATTATTTCCCCTTCCCTCCCATCCTGATAACTATCAAATAATGTTTCTTTTTAGTGTGAAAACCTTTTCTATCCTTTTACAAGAGTGGTTTCATAATATATTTGTTCTTTTTGTGACTGACTAAACACATTCAGCTTAATATCCTTCAGGCTTATCCGTGTTATGAAGTGATTCATCATTAGTCTTTAATGTTGCAGAGTTGCTGTAATTTTGCTCTGTGTGTTTTTAGTGATGCTGCTGGTTTCTTTGTTCTACGTAATTTTCTGTGCTGAGTTCATTTTTATGTGGGTTTTGTTGTCATTTTCTTCATTACTGCTGTTTTAATGTTTAATAAATCTTTGTGCTTTTCCTCTTTTTTATTTGGATGAGATTTATTAATTTTCTTTGAGGTACCCTGTAATTTATTAATTTATTTCTAAGTTTCACACGGTCTGTCCTATCTTGGTATCTACTTGACTTCCTCTGCATTTAGAAGTTATATAACTAAGCTATTCCCTCTTTTTGTAGTTGTTTTCATTATCAATTGCTATCTCCAGTTCCCTACTTTTAGTCTTGTAAATTTGTTTTACTTCGGATGCTTTGACATATAGTTTGATTTCTGGGTGGTGTTGTCATGTACATTAATCTCAGCTTGTCTGCTCTTCTTGGTTCTTAATCCAAAGACCTCCTTTAAGTATATTTTGTAAAGTTGGTCTGCTACTTACACATTTTTCTACAACAAAGATAATAGAAATGAAATGAAACAGATACAGATTATAATCATAAAACCCACAGAAACAGAGGAAAGAGTAGAGAAATGGATTGAATACTGACTAGGAGAAACGCAGACAGCTGCTCCGATGAACAACAACAACAACATATAGGGGCACAAAATTTAATTTTTAATGGCTTTGAAATTCAGGAGCAGTGAGGAAGAGTTTTAAATCATTAGCAAACAGATCATTTAAAAAAGGTAATGCTCCTTTGCTTTCTTCCTGTATGATGTTCTTGATGTCATCCCATAACTCTTATGGTCTTCAGTCATCAAATCTGTTCTTCAGATGATCTCTGAATTCTGGTGGGATACATTCAAGGTCATATTTTGACTCTCATGGACTTGTTTTCATTTTCTTCAGCTTCAGTTCGTATTTTCATATGAGCAATTGATGATCTGTTTCACAATCTGTCCCTGGCCTTGTTTTGGCTGATGATGTGGAACTTTTCCACTGTCACTTTCCACAGATTTCTGTGTATTCCATCTGGTGAGGTCCATGTGTATAATCATCTCTTATTCTGTCTAAAGAAGGTATTTGAAATGAACAAATCATTGGTTTTGCAGAATTCTGTCATGTAATCTCCAGCATCATTTATGTCATCAAGGTCATATTTTCCAACAACTGATTCTTCTTCTTTATTTCCCAACCTTTGCATTCCAATCACCAGTAATGACCAATACATCTTGATTGCATGTTTGATCAATTTCAGGTTGAAGAAGTTGGTAGAATTCTTTGATTTCATCCTCATTTGCTTTAGTGGTTGGTGCATAAATTTGAATAATAGTGGTATTAACTGGTCTTCTCTGTAGGCATGTGGATATTATCCTATCACAGACAGTGTTGTACTTCATGACTGATCTTGATATGTTCTTTTTAACGATGAGTTCAACACCATTTCTCTTCAATTTGTGATTCCCATCATAGTAAACCATGTGGTTGTCAGATTCAAAATGGCCAATATAGTTCATTTCAGCTAACTAATGCCTAAGATATTGATGTTTATGCATTCCATTTCATTTTTGACAATTTTTAATTTTCCTAGATTCATACTGTGTACATTCCATGTTCTGATTATTAATGGATGTTTGCAGCTGTTTTTCTTCATTTTCAGTTGTGCCCATCAGCAAATGAAGGTCCCAAGGGCTTTACTCCCACAGGCTTTATTTTTACAAAAAGTCATTAAGAAGACACAAAAGCCCCCTCCATGCACAGAGTAGACAGTGATGGGCAATTTGGACATTGGCTACCCAAAATGGGGGGTTTACAAAGGCAAGAAATGACTGGCTTACAAGCTTTCAAGAGGGAACCTAGATCCAGAGGGCATTGAGGAAGGTAGAATCTCCACTGAGTAGTATCCAGTGTGTTCAGGCGGGTCTGATAAAAGGAGATGTGGATAGGTCTCTTGTGATACAATAGTGAATAATTGCTATCAGGACTGATTATGAGGGTTGGAAATGTAAAGGTAGACATTTTGTAGCAAAAGGAGGGGAGTGATTGACTTTGCAGTCCAAGAGCGGAGGTCCCTGGGACCATCAAGGGAGAAGAGCGGAGAGCAGGACCCTACTCAGTGAAGTGATGGCGCCAGAGATGGAGACAGAGACGATGATGTGGAGAGATGGAGTGGCTGGGGACTTTAGACCCAGAGATGGAGAAGGGCTGTGTGCTGATGACCGGGGGTCAAGCTTACAGGTTATACCATTTGGTTGGCTGATGATGCATGGAGGGAACTGTAACCACGGCAATGAAATGATACACGATAGGATGAATGTAAATCTAATGTTCTCCCATGTAAACGATAAAAAAACTAAAAAAAAAAAAAAAAAAAAAACAACTTACAGGCATTAACAAGTAAGATAAGGGGGGGAAAAAGTGTTGTATCTCAGCAACCAACCATTATTTTCAACCTTTGTTAGTTCATGCTGGACGTACTTCTCTGAATAGATTGTTGCATTTTATTTCTTAGTAGATACCATTTTCATTTGAAAAAAAAGAATACATGAAAGAAGGAAAAGATCAAAATGGATGTCAGAAGAGACACTGAAACTTGCTCTGCAGCATAGAGATGCTAAAGCAAATGGAAGAAATGAGGAGGTACAAGAGCTGCACAGAAAATTTCAAAGGTCAGCTCAAGAAGACAAAGTCAAATATTACAATGAAATGTGCAAAGATCTGGAGTTAGAAAATCAAAAGGGAAAAACATGCTCACCATTTCTCAAGCTGTGGAACTGAAGAAAAAATTCAAGCCTCGAATTTCATTATTGAAAGATTCTCTGGGACATTATTGAAAGATGCAGAAAGGACCAAAGAAGATAGAAGGAATACACAGTCACTGTACCAAAAGGAAATGGTTGATTTCAAGAGGTAGCATATGATCAAGGAGGAGGGGTGGAAGAACAAGGTAGATAGGGGAACACTGAGGCACGTTTACATGGGCTAAACAGGACAGAGGTAAATAGTGATGCACGCTCAAGCTTGGGACAACAGGACTCTGTGGTACAGGGATCAAGGCATAGTTTGCAGAGAGTATGAATATTGGTTTCCTCTCTGGTAGCGTAGTGGCTATGAGTTGGGCTGCTAATCCCAAGGTCAGCAGTTAGAAATTACCAGGTGTTCTGGAGGAGAAAGGCAAGGCTTTCTGCTCCTGTAAAGATTTATAGCCTCGGAAACCCTATCCAGGGTTGCTATGAGGCAGAATCGACTCCATGGCAAACCACCAACAACAACACTATTGTAAAATGGACACTTGAGTTGGATAGAAAGGAATATCAAGAAACATGATTACAGAAAGCTGGTAAGCCCGTCTTCAGCCTATAACTGAATGGAATACCTAAAAGGGGTTCTAGAACTTGCCCAGTGAAATAGGCCTCCTGTGGAGCCTTTGCAGTGTATAGGA
>NW_006408530.1:8602595-8634704 GCF_000296735.1 Chrysochloris asiatica | reverse complement strand
ATGAAAGAGAGAAGAGAAAGGGCTGGTTGGTCCAAAGTGTGGTGAGACCTGGGGACACTTGAGCCTATGGATAGGGACATAGCCTCAGAGGGCTAGAGCTGAGAGTGAAGCATCCATCTGATATGAAGTGAGGGGAGACACACAACAAGACTGAAACTTGCAGATAGTACCCATTTGACCTAGCCTTGATGGGTTTATAATCAGAACTTGACTAGAGGAAGACAAAAAAAGTACAAAACAATTTTTGGTAAAGGAAACGATAGTAAATTATTACAATTTGATGAACTTGACCTATACTAATGGAGGTAATAACCCTAAATACCAACAGAAAGAGAAGGAGTCTTCACATCAAATATCAATGCTATCCCCACTGTACACAGGGTAGATAGGGATGGACAATTTATATCTCGGCTACCTAAAATGAGGGGGCAATAAAGGCACAGATGACTGGCTTACGGGGTTTCAAGGGGGAGTTTAGTTTAAGAGGTTGTGGGGGAAGAAAGTGTCCTGACTGCATAGTTTTCGTCTTGTCTAGATAGGTCTGGCTAAAAGAGATGAGGATAAGATTCTTATGATTTAATAGTGAGTAATTGTTATCATGACTAATTATGACTGTCACAATCGTAAAGGTAGAAGTTTTGTAACAAAAATGGGGGGGGGGAGGGGTGATAGTTAATCTTACAGTCCAGAAACAAAGGACCCTAGGACCATCAAGAGAGAAGAGCACAACAGAATGGGAGACCTTATCCAGAGAAGCAGCGACACCAAAGATGGAGGCAGAGATGGACACATGGAGAGAGGGAGCAGTTGAGGACTCTAGATTCATGGGAAGAGAGAGACTAAGAGATGGTAGCCAGGAGGCAGACTTGCAGAATATGCTCTTTGGTGATGTAAATTATTATATATGCCTGAGTATTTTTTTTTTTTTTTTAAAGAGCTAAAGTAAATAGAAATACTGTTAACTGATGGTACGTGGAGAGGATTATAATCATTGCATGAAACAAGGTGTATGATTTGTTGCATGTAAAACTGATGATCTGCCCTGTAAACTTTCACTCAATCCACAATAAAAACCTTAAAAAAATGCCAAGAAATCTGGAAGACAACTGTCTAGCCAACTGATTGGAAGAGATCCATATTTGTGCCCATTCCAAAGAGAGATGACCCAATGGGATGTAGGAATTATGGGACAATATCTTTGATATTCGATGTGAGTAAAGTTTTACTAAAAGTAATATAGAAACTGCTGCAACCATACATTGACAGAGAAATTCCAGAGATTAAAGCCAGATTCAGAAGAGGACGTGGAACAAGGAATATCTTTTCTGACATCCCATGGATCTTGGCTGAAAGCAGAGAATACCAGAAAGATGCTTACCTGTGATTTATTGACTACACAAAGACTTTTGATTGTGTGGATCATGACAAACTATGGAAAACAGTGTGGAGAATGAGTATTCCAGAACACTTCATTGTGCTCATGAGGAATCTGTACATGGACCAAGAGGCAATTGTTTGAACAGAACATGGAAACGCTGAATAGTTTAAAATTAAGAAAAGGTGTGCAACAGGTTTGTATTCTTTCACCATACTTATTCAACCTGTATGCTGAGCAAATAAGCTGAGAAGCTGTGTTCTATGAAGAAAAATGTGGGATCAAGATTGGAGGAAGACTCATTAACAACCTATGATATGCAGATGATACAACCTAGCTTGCTGAAAGTGAAGAGGACTTAAAATACTTAGTGATGAAGATCAAAGAGCACAGCCTTTGATATGGATTGCATTTCAATGTAAAGAAAACAAAAATCCTCACCACTGGACCAATAAACAACGTTCTTATCAATGGAGAAAAAACTGAAGTTTTCAAGGACTTCATGCTTCTTGGATCAACCATCAACACTCCTGGAAGCAGCAGTCAAGAAATCAAATGACATATTGCAATAGACAAATCTGTTGCAGAAGACCTTTTTAAAGTGTTGCAGAGCAGAGATGTCAGCTTGAGGACTAAGGTGCACCTGACCCAACTCATGGTATTTTTCAGTAACCTCATATGCATGTGAAAGCTGGACAGTGAATAAGGAAACCCATAGAGAAGAATATTAAACATACCATGGGCTGTCATAAGAACAAGCCAATCTGTGATGGAAGAAGTACAGCCAGAATGTTACTTGCAAGCCAGGATGGCCAGACTTTGTCTCTCATAATTTGGACATATTATCAGGAAGGACCAGTCCCTAGAGAAGGATATCATGTTTGGTAAAGTGGAAATTTGGAGGAAAAGAAGATCCCCCCAACAAGATGGATTGGCACAGTGGCAGCAGCAATGGGTTCAAAAAGTTGCAATGATTGTGAGGTTAGTACAGAACTGGACAGTGTTTCATTCTATTGTATATCAGGTTTTTATGAGTCAGTACTGACTCAATGACACCTAACAACAACAGCAAAGCTTCCAGCATTGTAGCAATATGCAAGCTACTACAGTATGACAAAGACTCTTAATGTGGCACTGTAGGATAAGCCATAGGCTGCTAGTCACAATGTCAGTGGTTCAAGCACACCAGGTTTTCCTTGAAAATCCTACACAGGATCATTATGAGTTGAAATCAACTCCATAGCACTTAACAACAACACAGTAGGACAAGGACTCCTAATGTGGCTCTGTAGGGTAAGCAATGGACTGCTAATCAGAAGGTCTGAGGTTCAAACTCACTAGCCACTCCTCAGAAACCCTCTACAGGGTTGCTATGAGTCAGAATGGACTCAATGGCACTCGACAACAACAGCACAGAATGACAGATGGATGAACAGTTGGGGGTAAATTTACATAAATTTATTTTTAAAGTGTTTTTAAACAAGGATAACCACAGTTCACATTGGATTTGATTGGTTTGTTATAGTCCTGGAACAGATTAAAATAAATACATACCCAGAAAGAATTTTTTTAAAAAATTAATGAGTGGCCATCTAAGGGAAAACTATCGATCTCTCCCTGTGCTGAGAAGAGTGATGAAAACTGAAAACACTTGGAATCAATGAATCCCATGGACTAATGGAACAAGTGAACCTCAATCTCCATGATTCTGAGACCAGAAGAACTGGATGGTGCCTGGCTATCATGACCAACCGCTCTAAAAAGAATCATATCAGGAGGTTCCAGATAGAGTGGGAGAAAATGTGGAACAAAACTCAAAATTATATATTAAGAAAAACCCAGGTTTATTGGTCAGAAAGAGACTGAAGGAACATGAGACTATAGTCCTCTGTCTCCTCCCATGTCTGGGATTGAATTCACCCTCGTGGCCCAATTTTCCATCAAATGATAGATAACTATAAAGTTGGGATAACAACATTAGTAAGGTATACTTACCATGGAATGGTCAACCATTCAAGATCCAAAGGGTAGCTGTTACCTAAGGACAAAGTTGAGAAGGGTTGGGAAGGAGGGTGGAATGGAGATGGGAACCACAGAGAGGAAGTGGAATAACTGTTGCTACATGGAGGGGGTTGCAATCTTTGAGACGAAACAAAGTGTATGCTTTGTCGAATGTAAAACTGATGATCTTCTCTGTAAACCTTCATTCAAATCACAATAAAATAAAAAAAAATTTAAAAAGATGTTAGAAATATGTGATGAAAATGAGAAAAAGGAAAACCAAATGTATAGCTATAGTAGGAGAACGAGGAATATGTTAATATAAAAAGCATAGATAGGATTTTTTACAGTAGACCTTAGTATAGCACTCTAGGATAAACACTGGACCACAGGCTTGGCTTGACACACAAAGTTGGCAGTTCAACCATATCACGTACTCCTCAGAAACTGTATACAGGGTTGCTGTAAATTGGAAACAACTTGATGGCACTTAACAACAACAACAAAACAATCAAAAAACAAAGAAAATATATAAAACAATAGATTTCAAAACATGAAGCATGAGGCAATGAGGGAAGGTGATCCTCTCAGAAGTAGGAAACACATGAGATGAGCTCCAACACTATTCCAGCTCCCGTGGGGGAAAGGAACATAAGCAGAGTACCACAGACGCATTTGTTGAGTCTAGACAAAAAGGCTCATGAGACTAAAATGGTTAGTTCATAGAACAGAGCACCAAAGAGGAGATAGCTGCACAGAGAGAATTCCAGAGATCAGTAAATGGATCCACAGAATACAAGTCACAGCATGTATGTGAGGAAAGATCTGCCTCAGGGTAATGACCATACAGAAGGATTACAGTACAGATCGCCTAGTACACAAAGGACTGGAGATGGTGCCTGTCCCCATTAACGAGAATGATAAATCTGTAGTTCCTAGAATAGTCTTACCACGTAGTACAATAACTTGCACCAGACTGAACGCTGTTCTCTTCTCATTCAGAAATTAAAACTATCCCCAAATAAATTAACTGTGTCCAAGAACATAGTTCAAAAATATTAATTGGAATAGAAAATTGTCAGTATCGAATAAGACAAAATTCATAATGTATGGAATCCAATAAAAAAAAATTAGCTGGTACACAAAAATATAGGGAAATTTGACCCATAATTAATTAATTGAAAGTAATTAAATTGACATAGATGTCTGAATTGCCAGGTAAGAACAATAAATTAGTTATTGTAACTATTTTATATGCTCCAAATATTAAATAATAACATTTATTATTGCTGTTGTTAAGTGCCTTCAAGTCGGTCTTGACCCATAGTGACCCTCTATAGAGTTTCTGAGGAGTAACTGGTGAATTTGAACTGCTGACCTTGTAGTTTAAACTGACATTGTACTCCAGCGCTTATCCTACAACACCACACCAGGACTCCTAGTGAAAACAAGAGAGCCATATTTGTGCCCATTCCAAATAAAGGTGACCCAATGGAATCCAAAAATCAGAAATCAATATCAATTTCACACACAGGTAAAATTTTACTGAAGATGATTCAAAAAATTCTTTGGCTGAAAGTGGAGAATACCAGAAAGATGTTTTGTTGTTATTGTTAAGTGCTGTCGAGTTGGTTCCAACTCGTAGCAACCCTGTATAGGATTTCTGAAGAGTAGCTGGTGGGTTTGAACTACCAACATTTTGGTTAGTAGCAGTTCAGTGCTTATCCTACAGCACCACACCAGGACTCCAGAAAAATGTTTGCTTGTGATTTATTGACTATGTGAATTAAAAGAAACTGCAGATAACATTACAAAGGAA
Organism: Chrysochloris asiatica; assembly: GCF_000296735.1. Taxonomy (NCBI): domain Eukaryota; kingdom Metazoa; phylum Chordata; class Mammalia; order Afrosoricida; family Chrysochloridae; genus Chrysochloris; species Chrysochloris asiatica. The sequence goes on along the minus strand of NW_006408530.1, from coordinate 8,629,509 downwards.
TGGAACCGCAGAACACCTAATTGTGTGTGCAGGAGGAATCTGTAATAGGCTAAGAGAAAGTCATTGTTGTTGTTAAGTGCCGTCGAGTCGGTTCCGACCCATAGCGACCCTGTACAGGGTTTCCGAGGGTGTAAATCTTTACGGGAGTAGAAAGCCTCCTCTTTCTCCCGCGGAGCGGCTGGTAGTTTCGAACCGCTGACCTTAAGGTTCGCAGCCTGATTCGTAACCACTACGCTACCAGAGAAAGTCATTAGAAGAAAAAAAATAGATATTGAACGGTTTTAAATAAGAAAAAGTATGTGCCATGGTTGCATCCTTCCACCACACATATTCTGTCTGTATGCTGAGCAGATAATTCGAGAAGCTGAATTATATGAAGAAGAACATGGCATCAGTATAGAGGAAGACTCATTAGCGACCTATGATATGCAAATGACACAACATTGCTTGCTGCAAGTGAAGAGGATTTAAATTCTTTCTTATGAAGATAAGAGTCTATAGACTTCAGTATGTATTGAATCCCAATGTAAATAAAACAAAAGTTCTCACAACTAGGCCAACAAATAACATAATGATAAACAGAGAAAAGATTAAAATTGATAAAGATTTATTTTTACTTGGATATACAATCAACACTCATGGAAACCACAGTCAAGAAATCCTATGACATATTGCATTAATCAAATCTACTGCAAAAGAACTCTTTAAAAATACTTAAAAGCAAAGATGCCATTTGAGGAGTAAGGTGCACCTGACCCAAGCCATAGTATTTTCAGTTGCCTCATATGCATGTGAAAGTTGTGCAATGAATAAGGAAGACCAAGACAAATTGATTCAGTTGAATTATAGTATGAATGAAGAATAGTGAAAGTGCCATGGACTGCCAGAAGAACAAACAAATCGGTCTTGAAATAAGTACAGCCAGGATGCTCTTTAGAAATGAGGAGAAGACTTCATCTCTCATTCTTTGGACATGTTTGGACTTCATCTCTCCATTCCAAGACCAGTCCCTGGAGAAGGATATCATCCTTGGTAAACTAGTGGGTCAGTGAAATGGGGGAAATTGTGGATTGACATAAAGGCAACAACAATGGGTTCAAACATAATCATTGTGACACTGTCAGGATTTCATTCTGTTATGCATAGGGTCGCTGTGAGTCAGAACAGACTCCACAGCACCTAAGGACCACAATATAAAGCAGAGTTTCAAAACATGTAAAGCAAAACTGATAAAACTACAACAATTAAAATGGTACAAATAATTAAATCTAAAATTTTAGTCAACAATGTTACCACCCCTCTTTCAATAATTGATAGAACAAGTAGATAGAATATAATGAAGGAAAAAGTCTATTTGAACAGCACTATAAAACAACTTGATCTAATTGACAATTATAAAGCATTCCACCCAACAGCAGCAAGAGTACCCACTCTTTTCAAGTGATCCTAGAACATGTGCCAAGATCATCTTCTAGGCTACAGAGAGCTGCATTTTCTGCAAATTGCAATGAGATGTATATATGTGTGTGTGTGTGTGTGTGTTGTCAGGAGTAGTATACAGTGAGGTAAAGAGAGAGCAAATCAACAGGGAAGGCAAAAATAGCCAAGGAACTTTTAAGAGCAGACTAGTCTAGCCTCCAATTTAAATGACCTGGGTTTCACATGCCCCTTTCCTCTGCTGGGCACCCCTAATCTCAGTGAATGTCTTTTATTCACAACTGCCTCCAGTGAGTAGTCTGGGAATAAAGAAGAAGGAAATACTTCTGTGTTAGACTTGAAGCCAAGGCAGAGATAAAGGAGCAGCCTCAACACTCACAGTAATGAGAATCCAACAAAAGCAGGAAATCTGTGTCAGAGGTACTAGCATAAATGTACTTGCAGAAATCCTGAGGTCATTTTGCTCGCCATAAAACAAAGTGGCAGGGTTAGAGCTGAGCTTATCCTGATGCTAAGGAACAAAGTGACCCCAGTGAACATCTGCATTACATTTTTCTCCCCCAACAGCCACCACAAGAAAAAAGAAATAGTACAGATTTGTTTCTCTGTTCTATGAATGATGCCAATATCATCCATTTAGAAGGCAAAATGGTTACAATTAGTTTAGTTTTAAGTGTGTACATTTCCATTACACACTTACTACTAAATTTACTTTCAGCATATCATCCCCAAAGCCACAGCCAAATATTTTCACCAAGAGTGAAACAAAAATGACTAAGAGAATTTTAGGATATCTATAGCAGCCACCAGCCACCACAGGGAGAGAGATCAAGCAAAGAGATTTATTTTGGAGAGGTACTTAAAGGCTAAACTCCAGATGTTTGCATACAGCTGCCCTATACATTATTAATATTTCTCAACAGAGAGCATGTGTTGCTGTTGTTAAGTGTTGTCAAGTTGGTTCCAGCTCATAACGACCTTGTAGAGTGTTTCCAAAAAGAGGTTGGTGAGTTTGAAAAGCAGGCCTTGCAGTTAGCAGTCTTATGCTTACCCTACAACTCCACATTAGGACTCCACAAATAGTGTATAAGAACAGGAAAATGCAAATCAATTCCCATTTCTGTTTATGACATAAGCAGAAGATAAAAACAAAACATGGATTTTAGGTAAAAGTATTGAGACTCCATTCACAACCTTTCCATAGACTGACAGGCTTGGAGCTCTATCACCTAGGGGAGTATGAGAAAGATATTTGATTAAATTCTCTATATTTGAGGTGTACAGAATCTTGGGCCCACTTCTCAGTCTATTTCTGAGAGCAAAAATTTACTGGTTTCATATCTTGAATTACAAAACTGCTGTACAAGGAATATCTGCAGCACCCAAGTCAGCCATGATTGTCAAGTGCAGTGGAAAAGAGATCTCCTAGCGATCTGAAACCAGTGTATTATACCATTTAATGTAGCTGCATTCCCCAGATAGGACAACCCCAGAGAGGGAAATGACCTGGATCACTCACCTTTGTGTCTTTAGCACCTGGCTCATTGCCTACCTAGTACACAAAGGTGCTTATTAAATAATGTACAATTGGATCATGTTCAAATGTGAAGAACATGAACAAGCCTGGAATCATAAAAAATATTTCTGATAATGGTTATGGTAGGGACTTCAGCCACCAAGTGGAGATAATTCAAAGAGATGGGGTGGAGATTTTCCCCAGCTATCGGATCTGGGTTATTCCTTGAGCTCAAGTGAGATGTGACCTACAGATGATAGTTAATGTGACAGGGATTTGGGGAATGCATTTGTATTTTATTATTGTTATTTTCCTTCAACATAGTGTCTAACAAAGTTCAAATTATAGACCAGTCTGGGAAGTAAGCAGATAATTTTACAAATAATCTCTTCCATCTTTCTGCACCTTTTACTGTCCTGTTCCAACACTGGATTCTTTACTCTCACTTTGCTACAGTTCACCTCTACCCTATCTCCTCTGCTTTCACCCACATAAAGCTATTCCAGGTAACTAGCATCTGGTAGTGTAGTGGTTACGAATTGGGCTGTGAACCGCAAGGTCAGCAGTTCGAAACTACCAGCGGTTCCGCGGGAGAAAGATGAGGCGTTCTGCTCCCGTAAAGATTTACAGCCTCGGAAACCCTGTGCAGGGTCGCTATGAGTCGGAACCGACTCCACGGCACTTAACAACAACAACAAAGCATCTACGCGATAGTAAACATTCTGGTGTGATGTTACAGGATAAGGACTGGACTGCTAACTGCTAGGTAGACAGTTCAAACCTACCACCTGCTCTTTGGAAACCCTATAAAGGGTTACTCTGAGTTGAAGCTGACTCAATGTCACTTTACAAAAACCATTTTAAAATAAAGAATTTTGGTAAGTCTGTTTTACATTGAACAATATGTTTTGACTGTTGACAGCTTCGTGGTGTCTTTCTCAGGTCTATTTGATGTTGTACTGGAAAAAAGCCCTGTTTTAATTCAGGAGAATGCATGGTTATGGAGATATTTAAGGAATCAATAAGTCTGGATTAAAAATGAAAAAATATATGATAGTCAGATAGCAAGACTTTTGTGTAACATGAAAAGAATAATTTGTTTTCATTTCAGCTAAGCCAGGATGGGGAGAGAAAATTGATTTGTTTGATTTATGGTGCTCCCTTCATTGTCCTTAAGACATTTAAACTTTAAGAGCATTTTCAGTAGAATAACAAGGAGTACAAATTAAATATCTTGTAAGGACATCTTTAAGTTTTACTTCATCTTTAATAAAGATGCACCGAACCTTGCACATGTGTAAGGCTTTATTACACATTAGTAGAAAATCTAAATTATAGTATGTCTTGTAAAGAGATGAAAACAGATAGATATATTTGAGAATCCCAGTTTCCCCTTGCCTTTGACCCTGGCCTTTCCTCAACCCCTCGCCATTTTCTGTTGCTATCTAATCCAGCCCTGAATCTTGCCTAACCAACAAACCTCAAGACTTGCAAAAACAGCTCTCTGAAAGAGCTGCTCTGACTGCTATTGGGTTGAGATTACATCAACATTTCTAAGCCAGAGTCAAGAAAACCAGAACAACCTCCAACCACAAGTTTCGCAGCAATTAATGATGAAAACTGCTCCCAGAGCCAAACCACAAACATACATACCCTTCTCTTCCTCGCTCTATAAAAGTTCAACTTTACTTCAACTCAAAGAGTTACCTGGTATTCAGGTCCTCCCTGGTGCACATCAGTTGAATAAAACTTTTAACATCTATTTAATTTATTTTTACTTAATTTATTTTCTTTTGATAATCTTAATGAAATTTTAACATTCAAATAAAAGCTTCTGTTTGTGGAGTTATGTTAAGTTTTAGATAGCTAGATATAGATATATTTCTAGTGCGGATTTTACCTAGAACATCCTCTACTTCATTACTGACTGGGGTCAAGATGTCAGGTAGGTGGCAGGCATGCAGGTTTGACTAAGGTTATGTGGCTACTCATGGGTGATGATAGTCGATTTTCTTCTATACTTAATACCTTCCCTTCATCTGATTCATCTTAGCCTCGTTTCCTTATCTTTGTAGCTTAAGATTGTATCAAAAAGTAGTTTGGTATGAATTTCGTAAGTCATTATTATCTTTTTTCATCAGGCTTAACAGATATATAAAAAAGTTCTGCTTAAAGAAAAGAAAATACTAGTCTGCTTCTTATAAACCCTGTGACCACTCTGTAAAATGGCAGTATAGCATAATTTTTTTTATATCTTAAAGTTGCCTACTTTATTTTGATAGATTCATTGAGTGAAAGAGAGATTTTAATAGTCATTACTCATTTATGCAGAGATATTTCCCATATAATATATATGACGATATTAGCATCTTTACATTCTAGAATATAATTTACAATTTATAAAGCACATGGCATGCAGGCTGTTTGAAGTCAATATGAGCATATATAGACCTACATCCAGTTTCTCCTTAATTAGTATTCATAATGGGGGGATCACTGCATTTAAACCAACTATTTGTTGTATTTAAATTCATCTATTTATTATTGATTTTTAAGCTATCTATTCAAAAGTGTCTGCAACTATACATTGACAGAGAACTGCTTGAAATTCAATCCAGATTCAGGAGATATGGAATGAGTGATATCAATGTTGATGTCAGATGGATCTTTGTTGAAAATAGAGAATAGCAGAAAGTTGTTTACTTGTGCTTTATTAACTGTGCAAACACTTTTGACTGTGTAGATCATGCAAACTATAAATACCATTGGGCAGAATGGGTATTTCAGAACATTTAATTGTATTCATGAGGAACCTGTACATAGACCAAGAGGCAGTCAATAGAACAGAACAAGGGGATATTGAATGGTCTAAAAATCAGGAAAGGTGTGCATCAGGGTTGTATCCTTTCATCATATTTATTCAATCTGTATGCTGGGCAAATAATCTGAGTAGTTAGATTATATGAAGAAAAATGTGTCATCAAGATTGGAGGAAGATGTTTTAACAATCTGCTATATGCAGATGATACAACCTTGCTTGGTGAAAGTGTGGAGGACATAAAATACTTACTGAAAATAAGTGAAAATCAAAGGTGAAAATCAAAGACTACAGCCGTCAGTATGTATCACACCTCAATATAAAGAAAACCTAAATCCTCACAACTGGACCAATAAGTAACATGATATATGGAGAAGAGATTGAAGTTGTCAAAGACTGCATTTTCCTTGGTGCTCAGTCAACACTTATGGGAACAACAGTCAAGAAATCGAATGCCATAGTGCAGTAGGCAAATCTGCCACACAAGACCTTTCTCAAGAGTTAAAGAGCAAAGCTGCCAGTTTGAAGACTAAGGTGCTCCTGACCCAAGTCATGGTATTTTCAATCACTTCATGTGCATTTGAAAGTTGAGCAATGAAAAAGGTAACCCATAACAGAATCAATACATTTGAATTAAAGTGTTGGAGATGAATATTACAAGTACTATGGAATGCCAGAAGTAAAAACAAATCTGTGTAGGGAGAAATACAGCCAAAGCACTTTAGAAGCTAGGATGATGAAACTTCATCTCTCATACTTCAGACTTGTTGTCAGGAAAGACAATTCCCTGAAGAATGACATCATGCTAGGTCAGCAAAAAAAGAGGAAGATCCCCCGGTGGAATGGATTAACACAGCGACAGCAGCAATGGGCTCAAATGTAACAATACTTGTGATGGCACAGGACTGGGAAATGCTTCATTCTGTTGTTCAGAGGGTGGCTATGAGTCAGAATTGACTCAACAACAGCACAACAATTTATCCTATTACTCCTGGAGGTTCTAATGGAAATCATGCCAGTCCGTGAGAGCAAATGTAACTATTTTATATTGATTGTTGAACCTCAACCTTAATGGTTCCAATCTTTCATCTGCACAACTGTAGAATGTCCAGTTTTCATAGAAAATTCCTTGGACTTCTCATCAGTGCTTATGTGTCATGGTCCTTGCTCAGCAGTGTAACCAGCATAGAATGTTCCATGAATACTCCAGATAGTTCTACCAAAACTCAAATTCTGCCCTTCAACTGTTAGCATTGTGACTGAATGTTCTCTTAGAATCTCACACTGGAAATATTGGTCTTCCTGACAAGAACACTTCTTCTGCACTATTCTCAGTCTCTCAAGGACAGGATAGAAATTCTGGCAACTTTGGTTGAATCTAAGGGTGTTAAGTCAGAATGACTTTGAATTCATGAACATTCACTTTTTTGTCAGAGCAAAATCACACATTTAGACACTTAATACCATGTACTCTTTTCCAGTCTGAATTCGCCAATTTCTCCCTGTTTCTCACATGAAAAAGTAGTTCATTTATCATTCTGGCCACTAATCTAGGGTCAGCTCAGGTTGCAATTATACCTTTTAAAATTCAAAGCCCCAGCTACACAGTCCAGCTTCAATAGGGTATAATGTTGGACGTGTTCTTCTCTTAATTTGAATACCTTATTTTCATCAAAACTTAAAATTGATTTCTTTGTCTACCTTGAAATACTAAGCAAATGCTTCATTAGTCATTTTAAATGTGTTGCTGTTTTGTTGTTAAATGCTATCAAGTCAGTTCTGACTCATAACGACCCTTTATAGGGCTTCCAAGGAGTGAGCGACTGGTGGATTTGAACTACCAACTTTGTAGTTAGTAGTTAGGACATCTGGTGTGACACTGTAGGATGAGCACTGGACTGTTACCCACAAGGTCAGCAGGTCAAACACACCAGCTGCTCCTCAGAAACCCTATACAGGTTTGCTATGAGTCAAAAACCAACTCAACGGCAGTTAACAACAAAAACAAGAATTCCAGTGCTTATCCTACAGTGCCACACCAGGACTCTCATAAAAATTAATTTCATTCCAATTAGTGCACATCACTCTACTCAACATCGTTCTTCTCAACATCAAAAAATGTCTTCTACATTATTAAGCCTAGTTATCAAACTTAAAGGAGTGCTGGTGTGGCGCTGTGGATTTGAACTAGACTGCAAAGTGATTTGAACTGCAAGGTCAGCAGTTCAAGCTCACCAGCCACTCCTTGGAAACCTTATACAGGCTTGCTGTGGTTCAAACTGACTCGACAGCACTCAACAACAACAACAATCAAACTTAATACTTATATACTCAACTGCTCACTGGCCATCACCACTAACAGTTTTCTCAGATTTAATACGCTGAAGATTGAAATCCTGATCTTCCTTCTGGTAAAGTCCCCAGTCTGTAAACTGCCTCTATGCTTCTTCATTGTTAACCTTCCTCTTCTAATTCCCAAGGCTAAAAACCTTGGTGTGATCTTTGAATGCTCTCTTAGTACTCTTTATCTAATTCACCAGCAAATATGGTCAACTCTTCAAAGCATATCAAGAATTTCTGCAAGGACATCTCAAGAACAGGTCCAACGTCACTCTGACCCTCACTACCATCATTAGTTCAATATTGTTGTTGTTGGCTGCCATCAACTTTGTACTGACTCAACAGAGCCCTGTAAATCTTTGTAAGAGAAGAAAGCTTCATCTATCTCCTACCAAGTGACTGGTGAGTTTAAACAGCCAACCTGTGGTTAGCAGTCCAGTGCATATCCTACAAGGTGATCAGGGCTCCTATAGTATCCTAATTATTCTCCTTGCTTGTCAGCACAACAGTCAAATGATCTTGATGAAGTATGGTCAGTTCGTGGCACTCTTCCCCTCAGTACCCGCTGGTGGCTTTGCATCTCATTTAGAGTAAGAACCAAAGGCTTTGCAACAGCCTATGGACTCTTGGTGTGACTCTGTAGGATCAGGACTGTAATGCTAACCACAAGATTGGTGGTCCAAATCCACCAGCTACTCCTCCGAAACCTTATACAGGGTAGTATGAACTGGAACTGACTCAGGACATTTAACAACAACAGCAACGCGCCCTAGGATTCCAGTAGTGCAAACAGTTAATAGCCTGGCTGCTAACTGGAAAGTTGAAGGTTCTAGTTCACCCAGATGCATCTCAGAAGAAAAGCCTAGCAATCTACTTAAGATAAATCAGTCATTGAAAACCCTACGAAGCAAATTTCCATTCTGACATAGATGAGATCCACATGAGATGTTGTCAACTCAATGGTAATTCATTTGATTGATTAGCAAACCCTACAAGTTCTGCCTTCACTTTACCTTGCCTCTTACCATTTTTATCTCACTCTCTCTGTTCCAGTCACATTGGCCTTCTTGCATCCTTGAACACAGAAGGTACGCCCCAGTTTTGATCCTTCCGGAATTTTCTACCCACAGTTATCCATATGTCCTTCTTCCTCATCTCTTTAAAGATTGTATGCAGATATTACCTTTAAAAATAAGTTGTCAGTTTAATATACTCCCACTAAAAACTATTTTCAAAAATAGCCAAAAATATTCAGTTTTCCACATTAGTGAGTTATGCACACACCCCTGCTAGTTAAATCCCTGCCCCAATGGCTATCCTAGAGCACTTATCTCCACACCTTTATGCATATTACCCCCTCCACTGAAACTGCCTCTACTTCCACACTACAGAATGGTCAACCATTCAAGATTGAAAGTGCAGCAGTTACCAAACGACAAAATTCAGAAGGATTGGGAAAGATGGTGGAATGGAAACAAGAATCACAGGGAAGAAATGGGCTAAGTGATGTTACATTTAGGGTCTTGTAACCATTTAAATGAAATGAAGTATATGTATATATAAAACTGATGATCTGTTCTGTCAGCCTTCACTCAATTCACAATGAAAAGTTATTTTCTTAAAAACAGCTTTCTTTTCTCCTATTCTATCTGTCAGAATGTTACAACATTTCAGGACAAGAAAGAATAATATAAGAATACAAAGTATGTTTATGTCTATCTTATTTTTATGATGATATTATGCTTTTTAGGCCTGATATTTAATGTCTTTTGATTCTACAATTCTCTTAGATAAATTCATTGGCCCCTTGTCAACTGCCCACTCTGCTCCCTCGCTAGTTACATCCTTGTCCCAATCAATGGCTACCCTCGATCACTTACGTCTGTACTTTTATGCATACTACTCCACTGACAGCACCTTTACTTCCACACTCATCCTGCCAAAATTCTACATATATTCTAAGTCCCATATCAGATACCATCTCCACCATCAAGTCTTCTCTGATCCCTCTTGTGAAATGACATCTTTCTTTCTTGAAAATCCAGAGGATCTGTTTGCAGTTCTTAGTCCATTTGCTGTTCTATATTATCTATGTTATATGACCTATGTCCCCTACTAAACTATGTGTTTCTTATATAAACTATGTTTGATTTGTTATTTTATTAGCCAAAGTGCTTAGAGGTGACTCACATAAAATGGGAATTCAATAAAACATTCATTGAATAATTAAACAGAAATGGAATGATAAGCAAGTTAAGACATTCTTAAACTGCCTTATTTTAATTAGACTTCTTCAAATAAGAGTCTCATTGTTATCTTAAATTAATAAAATTTACAACAGTACTTGAATTGCCTCCAATTACTTTGAGTCATTATTTAAAACATGTTTTCATATTTAAAAGTATCTACAACTAATATTTCTCTTGGATTTTTACCATTAGTTGTGGTTGCATTTATATAAAATATATAGTATAATGTAGCATATGTCTGGGTATATATTGACTATGCATTCATATGCCTAAAGTTTGACATAGTCATCCTATTAGTAAAGGAACATTTTCATATGTAAAAATTAAATATTATACAGAGATATGGATGTGTATGTGGTTTTGTGTGAGCATCACATAACTTTTCCAGTAGGACTACTGATCAAAGACAGAAGTAACTACAGTCATGTCTGTCAGTTTGTCTTACTGTGGTGGATTGTGAGTTGCTGTGATTCTGGAGGCTATGCCATGGGTATTTTAGATACCAGCAAGCTCACCCATGGTGGAAAGGTTTCAGATGACCTTCCAGACGAAGACAGACTAGAAATAAGGAGAGACGAACTACTTCCAAATATTTAGTCATTGAAAAACCTTATGAATAGCAGAGAAACACTGTCCGATATAGTGCTGGAAAACGAGCCCCTCAGTTTGGAAGGCACTCTAAATGCGTCTGGGGAAGAGCTGGCTCCTCATAGTAGAGTTGACCATGATGGTGTGAATGGAGTAAAGCTCTCAGGACCTTCATTTGCTGATGGGGCACAACTCAAAATTATGAGAAACATCGATAAACATCCATTAATAATCAGAACATGGAATGTACGAAGTATGAACCTAGGAAAATTGGAAATTGTCAAAAATGAAATGGAATGCATAAACTTCGATATCCTAGGCATTAGTGAGCTGAAATGGACTAGTATTGGTCATTTTGAATCTGACAACCATACAGTTTATTTACTATGCTGGAAATGACAAATTGAAGAGGAATGGTGTTGCATTCATCATCAAAAAGAACTTATCAACATCTGTCATGAGGTACAATGCTGTCTGTGAGAGGATAATACCCATGTGCCTATAGGGAAGACCAATTAATACCACTATTATTCCAATTTACACACCAACCACTAAAGATAACATTGAAGAATTCTACCAGTTTTTTCAATCTGAAATTTATCAAACATGCAATCAAGATGTATTGATCATTACTGTTGATTGGAATGCGAAGGTTGTAAACAAAGAGGAAGCATAGGTAGTTTGAAAAATTGTCCTTGGTGAGAGAAATTATGCTAGCGATCACATGATGTTGTTGTTGTTAAGTGCTATTGAGTCAGTTCTGACCCATAGAGACCCTGTACAAAGTTTCCAAGGAGCAGTTGGTGAGCTTGAACCACCGACCTTGAAATTCAAATGACTTTGCAGTCTGACACATTAGCCCACAGTGCCACACCATGACTCCAGATCACATGATAGAATTCTGCAAAACCAATGATTTGTTCATTTTAAATACCTTTTTCAAAAAATGTAAGAGATGACTATATACATCGACCTCACCAGATGGAATACAAAGAAATCAAATTGACTACATCTGTGGAAAGAGATAGTGGGAAAGTGCCATATCATCATCTAAAACAAGGCCAGGGGCAGATGGTGGAGCAGACCATCAATTGCTCAGATGGAAATTCAAACTGAAGCTGAAGAAAATGAAAACAAGTCCAGGAGAGCCAAAATATGACCTTAAATATATCCCACCTGAATTTAGAGATCATCTGAAGAACAGATTTGATACATTAAACACTAAAGACCAAAGACCAGAAGAATTGTGGGATGACATCAAGAACATCATACAGAAAGAAAGCAAAAAGTCATTAAGAAGACTAGAGAGAAGAAAAAGGTCAAAATGGATGTCAGAAGAGACTCTGAAACTTGCTCTTCAGCATAGAGATACTAAAGCAAATGGAAGAAATGAGGAGGTACAAGAACTGCACAGAAAATTTCAAAGGTCAGCTAGAGAAGCAAAGTCAAATATTTAAAGAAATGTGCAAAGATCTGGAGTTAGAAAACCAAAAAGGAAGAGCACCCTCAACATTTCTCAAGCAGATAGAACTGAAGAAAAAATTCAAGCCACAATTTTCATTATTGAAGAAGGATTCTCTGGGCAAATTAATGAATGATGAAGAAAACATCAAAAGAAGATGGAAGGAATGCATAGAGGCAATGTACCAAAAAGAAATGTTCTACCATTTCAAGAGGTAGCATATGATCAAGAGCCAATGATGCTGAAGGAAGAAGTCCAAGGTGCATTGAAGGAATTGGCAAAGAACAAGGCACCAGGTATTGATGAGATACAAATTGAAATCTTTCAACAAAGTGAGGTGGCACTGGAGTCACTCACTTACCTATGCCTAGAAATTTGGAAAACAACTATCTGGCCAACTGATTGGAAAAGATATGTATTTGTGCCCATTCCAAAGAGAGGTGACCCAAGGAAATGAGGAAATCATTGGACAATATCTTTGATATCCCATGTGAGTAAAGTTTTACTAAAGGTTAAACAGAAAAGGCTGCAAGCATACATTGACAGAGAACTTCCAGAGGTTCAAGACAGTTTCAGAAGAGGACATAGAATGAGGGATATCATTGCTGATGTCATGGATCTTGGCTGAAAGCAGAGAATACCAGATAGATGTTTACCTGTGCTTTATTGACTATGCAAAGGCTTTCGATTGTGTGGATCATGACCAGCTATGGAAAACATTGCGAAGTCTGAGCATTCCTAAACACTTAATTGTGCTCATGAGGAATCTGTACATGGACAAAGAGGTTCGAACAGAGCATGGGAGTACTGAATGGTTTAAAGTTAAGAAAGGTGTGCAACAGGGTTGTATTCTTGTACCATACTTATTCAACCTGTATGCTGAGCAAATAATCTTAAAAGCTGTGTTCTATGAAGAAAAACGTGGCATCAGGATTGGAGGAAGACTCATTAACAACTTGCGATATGCATATAATACAACCTTGCTTGGTGAATGTGAAGAGGACTCAAAATACTTACTGATGAAGATCAAAGAGCACAGCCTTTGGTATGGATTGCATCTCAATGTAAAGAAAACAAAAATCCTCACCACTGGACCAATAAACAACATTTTTTTATCAACAGAGAAAAGATTGACGTTGTCAAAGACTTCATTTTTCCTGGATCAACCATCAACACTCATGGAAGCAGCAGTCAAGAAATCAAACAACATATTCCATTAGTCACATCTGCTGCACAAGACCTTTTTAAAGTGTTGAAGAGCCAAGATTTCAGCTTGAGGACTAAGGTATGCCTGACCCAAGCCTTGGTATTTTCAATGACCTCATAGGTATGCAGAAGTTGGACAGTGAATAAAGCAGACTGTAGAAGAATTGATGCATTTGAGTTACGGTGGTGGAGGAGAATATGGAAAGTACCATGGGCTGCCAAAAGAACAAACGCATCTGTGCTGAAAGAAGTGCAGCTTGAGTGCTCCTTGGAGGCCAGGATGGCCAGACTTCGTCTCTCATACTTTGGACATATTCAAGCCTCGACTTTGGCTATTGTGTGGATCATGACAAACTATGGACAACATTAGTAGCATATAATGTTGGAGGGAGCAGTCACTGGAGGGAGATATCATGTTTGGTAAGATGGAGGGTCAGAGAAAAAGTGGAAGACTCCAGCAAGATAGATTGCAAAGTGGCAGCATCAAAGGGCTCAAGCATGGCAACGATTGTGAGTTTGGCCCAGGACCAGGCAGTGTTTCATTCTGTTGTGTATACAATCGCTACCACCTCGATGGCACCTACCACCAACAACAACACAGTCACGTCATTTAACATCCACAGTACATTTTATTAAATGGTGCATTTTGTGATATTGTTGTTGTGCAAACACCATTTCCAGATTGATTTCCATTCCTAAGTCTATCTTTAAGTCAAATTTGTATGCAAGTCCAAACATTTAGGTACAGCTCATATCTAACATCAGTTTATCAAATGTTTGTCTTAGTATATAGTATATAGTGTACATTTATACGCATAAAAAACATTGAAAAACACTTCCATATCTATAGAAATATCTTTAGCATAATACCACAGTAACAGTAACAATAATGTTTTCATGTGTATCACAAGTAGCACCAGTTTATTATTACAAACCATTGTATGTACCTCAAAATTGTAATATAATAGGCTTTTTGGTGGTTGGGACCATGGACATAAACATGGTCAGACATTGCCTGAATGGACATTATGTGGCGCCGGACTGTAATATAAAGGCCCTTAGGCATTTCTAAGGACTAGAATACTTTGAAGTAGTTCAGCAAGAACATATTGATCTCTTTAGGGAAAAGAATTGTGTGTAGCAATCAGACATGACTATCTAATGTTGACGATCAAAGGGTATTGACTGAAATCTGCAGTTGCCATAGCTACAGAGCCCTGTGAATTTACTAAGTTCTCTTATTACAAGCACAAGATTTACAGTTAAGGCCTGCTTTATTGACTAGTGAGGTTATCTGTTCACTAAATCTGAGAGTTTATTGGAATGATTTTCAACCCACGTTGTTTTGCTAAATTGAATCTGATTCAGTGAAATTAAAATACAATGTTCTCAAGGCACACATCCATAATCTACTCTAACTCTATCAATCTCTTTTATAATGTGCAAAATATCCTAAGACCAACTCAAATCTTAGAGGATAAGAAGTTTATAAAGTATTTTTATATAAGCAGTTTCTCAATTGGCTGTAATGCCTGAAACGGACGTTCAGTTTCTAGGTTGACTAGGTAGAACCAAACCAGAGGTCTCAAATTGCCTCCCACAAAATAGCTTAATGCCTTTTCCCAGGTGACACCAAGTGGATTTCTGAAAACAGGGTTTGAATCCCAAAATCTTAATCATCAAAGCAGGTTTGGTTATCTAAAGCTACTTTCTGAATCCCTCCTTCAAATAGGATTTTAAAACATAATCCTGTCTTTGACTGCTCTCTTTTACAATTGACCTGGTTTTCAGTTTCTTGTTGGATCTGTTATTCTAAACACCATTTTATTTATTCATCTAATTTCTAAGTATACAAGAGGGGACTTTACAAAGTGTGTGGAAAACTTACACTACCTTCGCATTCCATTTTTTTATGAAATTTTTGAAGCCCCTTTATAGTTTCCTGCTGGGTTATTGCTCCCAACTCTGTATTTCCATAACTAAATATCACAGAAAGGAAAAATAGTGAAATAGCTAGTGAATAAGACTCCAGCTACTTTAAGCCCACATATTTTAAAATATTGGAAGAAGTGAATGCTCTCTACTTGTTAGTTGGTAGTTGTTCATGAATGGACCCTCCTGTTGACATCTTAGGATGTTAGAGAAAGAGATTTCGAAAACTCGTGTTCTTGTTTATTATTCTGGAGATATTTTTAAAAACACTGTGATCTATAGCAAGTCCAGTACAACCCCTAAGCCAAATCCATGGTCAAACCACTAAACTTCATTTTCCAGAACTGTAAAACTGATAAAATAATGGTTTCTGCTTTATCAGGCTTTTGTAAGAATTGAATACATGTATGTATATATATATATATTGAGTATCCTGGTGCGGTGTTGGATAAGCACTGGACTGCTAACCACAAGATTGGCTGTTCAAACTCAACCGCCCCTCGGAAACGCTATGTAGGGTTACTATGAATCAGAACCAAGAACTGTCGGGTTGGTTCCAACTCATCGCGGCACTGTATAGGATTTCTAAGGAGTGTAGTGACTGGTGAGCTTGAACCATCAACCACCTTGCAATTCAAACTGATCTTGCAGTTCAGTGAATCAATCTGCATCACCACACCAGGACTTTGTGTGTGTGTGTGTGTATGTGTGTGTGCAGGGGGTGGTCGAGTTGGTTCCAATCCATAGTGACACTGTATAGGGTTTCTGAGGAGCAACTGGTGGTTTTGAACTGCTTACCTTGTGTTCAAACCAAGCTTGCAGTCCAGTGCTTATCCTACAGTACCTCACCAGGATTCCAGGTAAGTAGGTAGGTAGATAAATAACTACTGTTGAGTAACATGATGTGGCACTGCAGTATAATGCACTGGATCATGAAGACAGTTTGAACTGCAAGGTTGGTGGTCCAAACCCACCAGTCACTCCTTAGAGACTCTATAGAAGATCACTGTGAGTTGGAACCATCTTGGAAGCATTTAACAAGAAGAAAATAAAGGTGCTATTGTCATAGCAGAAGTGGGAGCAAGCACCTTGTTCAGTTGAGAGTTAATATGCTTTTCAGTTGTAATTATCAGATGCTGCTTTGTGGTTATTTGGCAATAATTCGGAATGTGGGAGGCTTTTTCAGTTAGCCCATGAATATTTTTTATTTAGGATAGAACAATAATTGCTGACCAGAGTATGGTAGTGGAGACAATAATTAAATAAAGCAAAAGGAACAAAGTGGATTTTGCAAACTGTGGTACTACTTATCAATCTTTTGCTCTGAAGAAAATTCAAATGTTACATAATGCTTTTATTATATAATTTAGCTGTAAACAACATATACAATAGACTTTAGCTGAGGTTTTAATTAAATTTGTTTTTTTTTTTTTAAAGAAGTGCACTCTGATGTAGCTTCCAAAACTTACAAATTAGCTATGTTCTTGTTGTTAAGTGCCGTCGAGTCAATTCTGACTCCTAGTGCCCCTTTATAGGGTTTTCAAGGAGCGGCTGGTGAGTGTGAACTGCCCACCTTGTGGTTTAAACCAACTAGTGGTCCAGTGTTTATCCTACAGTGCCACACCAGGACTCAAATTAGCTGTACTGGAATAAATATATTGTCTCTTAATTTTATAATTTGGGTTGCTGAGAGTATGAGGAGGTGTTTATATATGTGCCTATTAGAATAAAATAGAATATGCTAGGGGCCCACAGATTGTGTAACAGACTTATTAGGAGATATTTTATGTAACTTCCTAAGATTTTCAGTGATTTCAAAACTTTTTATGGTTTCTTTTCACTTGTCATCTTTTTATTTTGATATTTACATTTTAGCCCTTCTTGAACTATATTGTTGTTAGGTGCTGAGTCCAGTTTTGACTCCTAGTGCTCTCATGTGACAGTGTAGGAGTTTCTCATAGGATTTTCCAGACTATCAGCTTTACTTGCAAGAGTCCTTGTAGTACAGTGGTTAAGCACTTGTCTGCTAACTGAAAGTTCAGTGATTTGAACCCACCAATCACTCCATAAGAGAAATATGCAGCTGTCTGCTATAAATATTATTTGTTGTTAAGTGCCATCAAATCAGTCCTGACTCATAGTGACCTGTATGGGGATTCCGAGGAGCAGCTGGTGAGCTTGAACTGCCGATCTTGTGTTTCAAACTGACTTTGCAGTCCAGCGCATTAACCAGCAGTGCCTATGGGCTATACTATTCTGTTCTCGAGGATCATTATGAGTTGGAATTCAAGTCAATGGCAATGCGTTTGGATATATATATTTGGTTTTAATCTTTATGAGGGCAGAGCACTAGATCTTTCTCTTAGAAGCTTCTGAGTGGATTCAAACTGTTAACTTTTCAGTTAATGGCTGGGTACTTAACCACTATACAACCAGGACTTCATTTGTTCCTTTATTATTTTGATTTTCTAGATTTTAGTTATGATTGGATCACAGAATCTTCTTTAACTCTCCATGGGACTCATGTTTATACTTTCTTGAAAACAGATTTGATATTTAAACACAGAAATTCCAATTTTCAATTCATGCTATTAGAGCAACCAAAGGAAAAAGTTTTTAAAGTGTGTTTTCAATTACCTTATACGCATGTAAAAGCTGGGCAATTTGTAAGGAGATCTAACAATCGATGCATTCAAATGGTATTATTTCCCAAGAAAATTAAACTTCTATGTTTAAAAGTTCCATGAACTTCTATAACAGCAATGGGGAATGTCCAGCCCATGGGATATAGAAGGTCTGTGAAATCATTTGGTCTGGCCCTGCCAAAGCAACCACAGTTAATTAAATGTTTGACCAAGCATAGTGGGCTAATTTTTAAATTGACAATTTTGTCTGGCCCATGAATGATGTTCTAAATTATGTCAGAAAAACAGGCTCCCCTTCACTGTTCTATGGAGTCCTGGTGTGGTGCTGTGTGATAAAGTACTGGACCATGGTTTAGACACAAGGTCAGCCATTCAAACTCACCAGCTGCTCCTTGGAAACCCTTTCCAGGGTCACTATGAGTTGGAACCGACTTAACAGCACTTAACAACAACACAGCAACCTCTGTTCTATAAGAATGATCAAATCTGTCTTGGAAAAAGCACAGTTAGAACGTTGCTGAGAAGCCAGAATAAGAAGACTTCATCTCACTTACTTTGGACGTGTCGTCAAGAGGGACCAAGCACTGAAGAAGAACATCATGCTTGGTGAAGTAGGCCATTTAAAAAAAAGGGAGATGGATTGACACAATTGCTGCAACAATGGGCTCAAACACAGCAACGACTGTGAGCGTGGGTCAGGACTAGGCCGTGTTTCCTTCTGTTGTACATGGGGTCACCATGAGTCAGAGACTACTGCAGGGCAACTACCAAAGAAAGGAAGAGGGGAAATTCCATGATACAGTTTGAGCCTAGTTCAATTATTGTATATAAAAGAAAAATGGAATGTGGAAGCCTTTAAAAACATATCTGAAAATTTTTTGATAACACTCCCATGAAAAATTGAAGTCTAATTCTCCTTCCATTAAATATGAGTTGTCCTTGGTCAAAGAATCAGGAAAAAGATGAGGCTGTCTCATCCCATAAAGATTTATAGTCTTGGAAACCCAAAGGAGTAGTTTTACTCTGTCCTATAAGATCTTTAGGAGTTGAAAACAACTCAATGGTAGTGGGTTTGTTTGGGGTTCTAGTCAAAGAATGGAATAGATTGATGTGTGACTTCCACAGTGAAACATTTTGTCTGCCTTTCTCACTTTTTTAGAAGTCTACTTTTGGAACACAGTCATCAAGAAGACATCAAATATTGTCTTTCCAGCCAACATCTCTGACTAAAAACCCAGCTGAAATCCAAAATCAACCACTAGACCTGTGAATGAATGAGTGAATGAGTCTTCAGATGATTCTAGCTCAATTCCTTTGTGCAACCCCTTTATGATGCCACATGGAATAGACAAAAACGGATCCTGCCAATTCTACTACAATTGCAGATCCAAAAGCAAAATAAATATGGTTATTGTCTGCAGCTGTTAAGTTCCAGTATACTTTGTTATATAGCAACAGATACCCTCAACAGAACCTAAGATTTATTGGTAATCTTTTATGTGCTGTTGTTATGTTGTTAAATTCTCATACCAGCCCTGTATACAACATAACAAAACACTACCTGGTCATGTGCCATCTTCCCAATCGTTGCTAATGCTTAAGGCCACTGTTACAGCCAGTATGTCAATTCATCTCATTGAATGACTTCCTCTTTTCCACTGACCCTCTACTTTATCAAGCATGATGTCCTTACCCGTGAACTGATCCCTCTTGATAACATCCAAAGTAATTGAGGCAAAGTCTCATCATCCTTATTTCTAAAGAGCATTCTAGTTATACTGTTTCAAAAACAGACTTGTTCATTCTTCTGGCAGTCCATAGTATATTCAATATTCTTCATCAACACTAAAATTCAAAGCCATTACTTCTTCAGTCATTACTCATGTTCAGCTTTTGCATGCATATGAGGTGACTGAAATACCATAGTTTTGTTCAGGCATGCCACAGCCCTCAAGGTAACATCTTTCCTGTTTAATGCTTTTTAAAAGTCTTTTGAACCCGATTTACACAATACAATACAATACATCACCAGACTTCTTGAATGCTGATTTCATATCCACTGATTATGGATCCAAGTAAAATGAAATCTTTAACAACTTCAATATTTTCTTCGTATGTCATGCTGTTGTTTATTAGTTCAGTTTTGAGGATGTTTGCTTTCTTTACATGAAGGTGTCATTCATACTAAACACTGTAGTATTTTACCTTCATTAATAAGTACTTCAAGTCCTTTTTACTTTCAGCCAGCAAGGTTGTGTCAACAATATATTGCAGGTTTTTAGTGGGTCTTCCTTCAATCCTGATGTCATGTTCTCCATCACAGAGTCTAGCTTCCTAGAATATTTGCTCAGCATATAGATTTAATAAGTATGATGAAAGGACACAATCCTGATTGCATCTTTCTTGATTTCAAACCATGCAGTATCTCCTCATTCTATCTGAACAACTCTATCTTTGTCTATGTACAGGTTGCTTTATGAGCACAGTACTCTGAAATTCCCATTCTACACAATGTTATACACAACAACAGCACACAAAAGATTATCAATAAGTCTTAGGTTCTGTTACCTGTTGCTGCATAACAAATTTTACTGGAACTTGAAAGCATTAAACAATAACCGTATTTATTTTCCTCTTGTAGCTACATTATCAATAGAACTAGCAAGATCAGCTCTTCTCTGTTTCACATGGCATCATAAGGGATTGCCCAAAAGTTTGGGGCTAGAATCATCTGAAGACTCATTCACTCATAGGTCTAGTAGTTGATTTTGAGTTTCAGCCAGGGATATTGGCTGATAAAATACATTTGATGTCTTCATGGTGACTGGGTTCGAAATTGGATACCTTTGCTTAGTCACCAAAATTCAGGTAAATATGTTTCTGGATTTCTCTGTTTTCAGCCCAAATCCCTATGACATCAACAATGATACCATTCATCCCAAGTTGTTTTCTGAGTCTAATTTGAATCCCTGTCAATGTAATGCTGCAGATTTTTAAAAATTATCTTTAGCAACGTATTTTCTGAATTGTGTTGGATCGCTTATTTGGGAATGAACAGAAACATATATCAGTTGGCCAGGTACTCATCTTCCAAATTTCATGGCAAAGACAAGTGAGTTTTACACTTGTTTGTTTAAAAAATTTCAAATGATATTCCCTTAATTCTTGGAGCCTTAGTTTTCACAAATGCCATCAGTGTAGCTTGAACTTCTTTCTTCAGTCCCATCAGTTCTTGATCATATGCTATCTATTGAAATTGTTGGTCATCAGCCAGTTGTTTTTGGTACAGTAATTCTGTGTCTTCTTTTGATGCCTCTTATGCCAATCAATATTTTATTTAGAGTATCCTTCAATATTTCAACTCAAGCCTTGATTTTTTTCTTCAACAGAAGAAATACCAAACATGTTCTTCCCTTTTGGCTTGGCTTCTAACATGTTGGATATTTTAAGTTTTTGCACATTTCATTATCACCCTTTATCTTCTCATTTCAGCTCTTCTGTTTCATCATTTCTTCCATTTGTTTCAGGTATTCAGCTTTGAAGAACAGCTTAAGTCTCTTCTGGCATCCACTTTGTTTTTTTTTTCTTTTCTTGTTCTTCAATCATCTTTTACTTTCTTCATATGCTTTCTTATGGTCCTTGATGTTATCTCTCAACTTGTCTGGTCTTCAGTCATTAGTATTTAAGATCAATTTCTAATATTAATCTATTCTTGATGTGACCTCTTAATCCAGGTGGAATATACTCAAGGCCATATTTTACTCTTGAGGATTTGTTTTCATTTTCTTCAATTTCAATTGTATATGAGCAATTGATGACTTGTTATGCAGTTGATCCCTGATCTTACTCTGGCCAATGATATTGAGCTTTGCTATTGTTTCTTTTCATAGATATAGTCGTCTTTTATTTGCCTAATTAGCATTAATTTAATCATAACAAACTTGCAAAAGAGAAAATGAAAGTTTCACAAAATTAATGGATTTGTCACCAAATAGGTCTATATGACTTTTGTTAACAGATAATTTTACTATATAGAAACTGTATGTTAAAGATTGATCACATAGACAATTGGGGATTATTCCAAGCTAAGAATGTTCCAAATTGAGCTCTAGCCTATTTCTACACAAAAGGCTGTGTTTCTACTTCCAAATCCTACATTGGATGGGAGGTGGGGCGAAGTTTAAATTAATATAACTAGTTGTTGTTAAGTGTTGTTGAGTTGGTTCTGACTCATAGTGACCCTGTTTAGGGTTTCCAAGGAGCAGTTGGTGAGTTTGAACTACCAACTTGGTGGTTCAAAGTGACCTTGCAGTGCAATGCTTTATCGCACAGTGCCTAGAGAAAGGTAAGTAAAAGTTATATAATACGATGCTGTTGTTAGTTCTGTTGAGTCAGTTCCAACTCACAGTGACCCTGATAGGGTTTCCAAGCAGCTGATGGGTTTGAACTGCCGACCAGTTTGAAGTCAAGTGCTGATCCTACAGTGTCACACCACGAGTCCAAGGTTATAATACGGAATGTCTCTAACACCAGTCCTGGGAGTGGAGTGGGATATGGGTAACCAAGAGTGTGCTCTATGAAGCTAATGAAAGTTCAGAACCAGTGTACATGATGGTTACCAAATTCTTAAGAAGTTTTTTCTCTTTCCTCAATTTTTTAATGAGAAAAACATTTCAATAAACCCAGGTTCCGTCTACATTTTTATAACCATAATACACATAGCTCACCCTAACTTTAAAACTTTTTTTTTTTTAATCTACATCATAGTCCTTATACTAAACACATTCATTCATATGATTCTCTTCTCTGACTGTCCCAAGCCACAAGTTGAATTTCAGAGACAAATGTTTTCTCTACATTTCCTTCTGTCTTTAACTGTTACAGAGTGCCCCCTCTTTCAGAGACTCATTAAATCAAGTTTAGTCTTAGAGTTTATATGTTCTTTGTATCATATATTTTAATTTTATTGTGATTTATTCAGATATGTGTTAGTTTACTTAGTAGCTTAAGATGTCCTTTAAACTTTCTCTCCCCTCTCCACACTTTCCTTTCATCTCTTTCTTTTTGTCTTAGGTTATTCAGTACTTTTCTTTTGTATGTTTCCATTGATATTCCTATATGATCTAGTACTTACTTTTTTCCTCTTCCTTTATTTTACCTCAATTATAATACCCTTACTCCGGTTATTGCCAAAATTTGAAAATTGTTGTACCAGATCATTAATTACCAAATTTACTTTGTTACAGCTGTTAGGTTCTGTTGAGTTGGTTCCAACTCATCGTCACTCTGTGCACAACAGGACAAAACATTGCCTGGTCCTGCACTAGCCTTCCAATTATTGTTATTTTTAGGTCATTGATGATGCCACTGTGTTAATCTATCTCTTTTGGGGTCTTTCTCTTTTTTTGTGACCCTCCAGTTTTCTAAGCATGATGTTCTTTTCCAGGGACTGGTACCTCCAGATAAAATGTTCAAAGTACATAAGATGAAGTCTCACCAATCTGCCATTTAAGGAACATTCAGATGGTACTTTTTCTAAGACAGATTGGTTTGTTCATATGGCAGTCCATGGTACTTTCAACGTTCTTTTCTAACACCATAATTCACAGGCATTGATTCCTCTATTGTCTTTCTTACTCATTTTCTAACTTGCACATGCATATGAGACAATCATAAATGCCATGACTTGGGTCAAGTCCACCTTAGTCCTCAAACTGATATCTTTGGTTTTGAACACTTTAAAGAGATCTTATGCAGAAGATTCCCCTAATAAAATACATGAATAGATTTCCTGATCACTGTTTCCATGAGCATTGATTGTGGATCCAATCAAATTAAAGTCTTTGACAAATTTAATCTTTTCTCCATTTATCATGATGTTATTTATTGGTTCCGTTGTTGAAGACTTCCATTTTCTTTATATTGAGATACTATATAGCAATTAATACTAAAGGTTGCAGTCTTTGTTTTCACTAAGAAAAGCTGTGTCATCTGCATATGTTGTTGTTGTTAGATATCTTTCATTTGGCACCGACTCATAGTGACTTTATGCACAACAGAAAGAAACACCACTTGGTTCTGTGCTATCCTCACAATCATTGTTAAGTTTGAGCCCATTACTTCTGCCACTGTGCCAATCTGGCTGTTCCCTAAGAATGTATGGATGCAATCATATTTAAATTACCTTCCAAAAATTTTTGCATGCATGTGATATTTTTGATATTGTTCAATGATTTCTGCATTCCATGGGATCATTTTGCTTTGGAATAAGCACAAATATGGATCTCCTTCAATCAATTGGTCAGATAACTGCCTTCAGATTTCTTGACATAGGCGAGTGAGCACCTCCAGGACTGTATCAGTTTGTTGAAGCATTTCAATTTGTGTTCTGCTAATTCCTGGAAGCAGTGTTTTTTGCCAATGCCTTTAGTGCTGTTTGAATTTCTTCCTTCAGTACCATTGGCTCTTGATCATATGGTACCTCTTGAAATGATAGAACATCAACCATTTATTTTTGGTATTGTGACTGTATATCTTCCATCTTCTTTTGATGTTTCTAGAGCCATTCAATATTTTGCCCATAGAATCCTTTAATATTGCAAATTGAGGCTTGATTTTTTTTCTTCTTCATTTCTTTCAGCTTGTGAAATGATGAGCATGTTCTTCCCTTTTGGTTTTCTAACTCCAGGTGTTTGCACATTTCATTGACTTCTGAAGCTGCCTTAGAAATTTTCTGTTCAGTTCTCTTATTTCATCATTTCTTCCAGTTGCTTTAGCTTCAGAATGTCTTCTGACATCCACTTTGGTATTTTCTCTTTTCCTGTCTTTTTAATGACAGAAAATATATGTTAACTATTTATTATTGGAGTCCTGGTGTGGTGCTGTAGGATAAGCACTTGACTCCAAGATCAGTTGGAACCACAAGGTCCGCTGTTCAAATTCACCAGCTGCTCCTTGGAAACCTTCTATACAGGGTCACTATGAGTCTGAACCAACACAAGCACACTTAACAACAACAATTAATAGTTAGTAGTTAGTAGTACTGACTTGATGGCACCTAACAACATTATTTATTTCAGTCTAATATTTCAAGAAAACAAGGTCTTCAGTCTTGCTGGTTTGTGGAATCAGATAACACTGCTTTCTACAAGTCCAGTATCACTGTTCCTGGTGTATTTTCCAAAATAAATCATCCTCTGTGAATCTGATGAGCACATCAAATAGTCTCAGGGATCTTAATTACATTTTAAAAGTGTTTTGGACTTGTCCCAATTGATTTGACACCAAGTTCCCAATACTATGAGATCAATGTCTCTATCAGAAGCTTGGCAGCCATAAACCTGGGTAAGCAGAGTTCCCAGGCTTGGTGGCACTATATCCCTGAAGCCTCTCATTTCTGACAGGATTATATATCCTTGGCACAGAGAAATGTTTTCTTACAGTGGCGCCTTAGGCTTGTCAGAAGGGCAGGTCTGATATGAACTAGATGAATTTGAGCCAGTTCACCATTCTCAAAGTATAATTCAGGCATTCCTCGGGATTCTCCTGTCAGAGGTCAAAACTTGCCTTTTTTTTTTTTCTCTTTTAGAGCAGTTGACCTAAAAGTCTCTCTATAGATAAGTCTAATCTTCCCAGCACTGTCCTCCCAACATACACTCCCTCTTCCTCTTCTGTCACAGTATCTACTGAATCCAATGATTGTTGCTTGGTAAGAACCTGAGCCCTGCTAAGCTTCTGACTTCTGGACATGTGATTCATGCAAAGCCATTGAGTTTTTCTCAGGGATGTTGCAGTTTTGTTGTTGTTGTTGTTTTCTGTAGGATACAGAATTTGGGATCATGAGTACATGTATTGCCCTTATGAAAACCAGCAGAAATATAAAGCAAAGGAAAAAAATTTTTCTCACAAGGGAGAAGGAATGAGAGTATTAGAATATAGTTACTACTGAAGCATAATATCTTCTTATCTTTATTTTTGTGTGAAATTTTATATCCTTAATAATGGAGTCCTGGTATGATGCTTTAGAATAAGCACTCGACGACAAGGTCAGTTTGAACCACAAGGTCAGCAGCTCAAAGTCACCAGATTCTCCTCAAAAATTCTATAAAGTGTCGCTGTGAGTCGGAACCAGTTTAACAGCACTTAACAAGAACACAACAAAATAATACTAATAAATCCATGTAATCGCTGGGTTATTCTGGTATTTGGGAGGGAGATGTTTTATTATTACTGTTGCTACTGTTTTGCTTATGCTTACTTGACTTATACGAGGGTCAGTCAAAAAGTTTTGCTACTTGAATTCGAGTTTATACATACATGACTTTATTCCAAAGGAAATATATTTAAACATCTCTGTGATCAGTAAATGGCCACCCACAAAATTTCTTAGTAATATATTTGTCTAAGTCTAATTAAAGTTCTTGTTGTTGTTAAGTGCCATGAAGTTTATTCTGACCCATAGCAACCCTGTATAGGGTTTCCAAGGAACAGCTGGGGTGACTTTAAAAAAAAGTTCAATCTAAACAGTGGCTTCAGAAGGGATGTGCTCGACCAGTTCAATTCAAGGCAGAGAGGTCAACTCAGAAAGTTCTGGCACCTGTGCTTTGAGATCTTATAGGACTGACCCTGATACTTTTTCTCAGAGAACACAGGACAATCAGAGGGGCTGATTATGATGAAGTTTTTTAAAAACTGAAAATTGCACTTGTGAGAAAAAGGCCA